>NC_046363.1:24724522-25063219 GCF_011125445.2 Fundulus heteroclitus | reverse complement strand
TAGTTTCCCACTAAATGTAAGAAAAGTACATTAAATGTGAAGAAAGTGCACTAAATAACAGAATGTGACAGTGAAAATTTCTTTCACAAATTTTTTTACATTTGGCATCTCATACTTGAATAGTATTAAAACTTTGTTTAAAGCTGATGAAAAGCAAAAAGAGAAGAAATTTGTAACGGGGTAAATACCTTTTTCTCACCACAGAGTAAAAAACAACCCCAGTTATTTAACCTGTTAAAATAAAAGTGAAAAACTTCTCCAGAGCTCTGGATGGAAGTGATCATAAGGCCTGTCCTTGCCCTAAAGCTGTATTTAGCCCATGTTTGTCTTTTAAACACTACATCCACTGTCATATTGGCTGCATGAAACGCATGACAGGAAGCTTATATCGAAAACAGTTATTTCACGGTAGGAAAGTCAGATTCTTAAAGGGTATCATCTGACTGCCTCATTTTGCTACGATCACATTGCTGTTTAGATATGTCTTAATTCAGTGAATCACAGCCGTAACTATGCATGCAATGTTGTACAGCTTCTAAAAACGAAAAGTGAGGCTCGTATTCTAAAAACAACAACATAAATCCCACACCAAGAAAGAATCGGCCCTGCTTGTTGTCGGCACTCCAGACTCGTTTTAATCTGCTGCCTGCATTGTGCATTCCTGACAAGAATACACGCTGACAGAAAGTAGCTCTTCATGAGGCCCAACTGAGGATAAAGGGCTGCCTTTTCCAAGTGTGGAAAATTCCACAAGTTTCCTCTTTTGGCGAACAGCTGAGATCATCCACAGCAGCCACAAGTGGTGACAGAGCCAGGGAATTGTGTGCCAAACCACCATCTGCTGATGCAGCATGTGTTGAGGCTATATTTAATTCAGGATTGCATTGCCACTGATACTTTTTCACCCCCTGATGATATTTTTCAGTGTTGCCAGCTGGCTTTCAGGATCTTTTCTTTGTTTCTGTCTTTGTGTGTTTGTGTGTGCCTCACAAATGTGGTTTTCTGTTTTCCTTGCAGAATGCAAGTGACCCTGCTGCCATTGACCAGCTCATGAGTTCATTGGACATGGACAATGATGGAGAGCTGTGCTTCCTGGAGTTCTGGCAGCTGATTGGGCGTCTGGCAAACAAGCATGGGGGATTCAGCCAATAGAGTGTCCTCTAATACTCTGTGTTTTTTTAATATAGTTTTATGGGTGCTACTGAACTTTTGGTGTGCCAAAAAGAGAAATCCTTCAAAATAATAATAAAATAATCACCTCAAACAGTTTCATCTGCTGAAAAGTTCAAAGAGTCTCTTAAGTACACTAATAAAACAAACTGTTTGCTATTTACATAGCATTTTGGGGGTACATTTTTGTCATTATTCCTGGGTCGTTTCTGTCTAATCTGTACAGCTAGCAGCTGAGAGTCCGCGAGCAATATTTCAAGCGTACTTAAAAATTTTGTGATATTAAAAATATCAAGATCATTTTGTTCATGATTGTCCTCCCATAATAAAAAGAAATAACAAATAACGGTTTGTGATCAAGACATAAAATGTAACTCAAAAATGTGACACACCTTTAAAATCTGCAGTATTCTCCGCAAGGTGGAGTGTGATTGCCTATCTCTGGGAAAAGAAAATAAGCTTGCTGGCAAGTTTGACTTTAGTATCAACAAATTTAAAACTGGATAGAAACCTTTAAACTCTGCACAATAAGTTAGCATTTTAAATGTCCGCCTTACAACCACGGCTAATACGAGCTGTGCATTGGCAGCACGTTCTTTGATGTTATAAGGCTCTGCTACCTATAGCAAGTTGGACTTTAAAATAAGCAGTCGCTAAACTTCCTGAATGCAAATGTTTAAAATGTATTCCAAGAAGGGTTCAGTCTCTGCCTCAAGTACCTTGGAGTCCAAGTATCTTGGTGTCTTGTTCACAAGTGGAGGTAGGATGGAGCAAGAGACGGATTGGAGCTGCCTTTACAGTGATGCGGGCACTGCTTGTGAAAAAGAAAGAGCTGAGGCAAAAACACCCTCACCTATGATTATGAGGTATAGACCACAAAACGAAAGAACAAGATCCTGGATACAATAGGGTGTTTTCACTGACGTCACTGGCCAACTTCCGGTCCGCCATATTGGGTGGCACACTTCCTTATCTCTAGTTGTCTTACACGTATTATCGTATCGCGAATGGATAAGTACGCCAGCACGCTAGAGCGACCAGATAAGGACGTATATCTGAGGAAATGTTCCGTGATCGACCATATGGACCCGTATGCCCTCCACGGTGCCTTGTTTAGCCGTAATCCAGATGATTGGCCAAATGTAGAGCACGGCGACACAGTGCATTACCTGGTGTTCAGTGAAAACCCTCTGCACACTCTTGAGGAAATGAGAGCTTACAAGGATCTAGAGGCTCACAACCAGTTCACATCTGGTTATGTACATCAAGGAAATCGCCATCATACGTGGACGGGTGAGTTTTAATAAGATGGTAAAAATGTAAACAATCCGACGCAAATGTGTTGCAAATGTGTTGCACGGGTGCGCGAAGGCGCTTGGCTGCAGGGCCGATCGACGCCGCTCGCGGCTTTAATTATTTAAGCAGAACAATGACCAGTGCAAAATTAAGTTGTATTTACCGTATTGGCGCCGGTAGGAGCTGCAGATCATAAAGCCAGCAAACAGTGGGAACACAGCAACTCGTTCAAAGGTAAGCTGCGCTCAGACGGGCTGGCACATGCTAGTTTAGTAGCTGCTAACCGCCAGTGCTAACAACCACTCGCGCATGTAATGTACTTTTAACTTGCTGCTATGTGTTTCAAACGTTTAGAACACACTCTCATTGACATCGGGATACTGTGGAAAGTTATGTTCGGTCTTACAGCCGCGATCCAAGCGAGCCGACGATCTCTTTATCTCTGTAACTCGTTCAAAGGTAAGCTGCGCTCAGCCGGGCTCTGGCTCATGCTAACCGTTAGCGCTAACAACCACTCACGCATGTAATGTACTTTTAACTAGCTGCTATGTGTTTCAAACGTTTAGAACACACTCTCATTGACATCGGGATACTGTGGAAAGTTATGATCGGTCGACTTACAGCCGCGATCCAAGCGAGCCGACGACTCTTTGTTATCACTAACAGTTGTTCTCCGTGGTTGCGCCTCCAGGCAGGAAAGCGGTGGAAAATTAATCTGTTTCTATGTTTTTCCCATGGCGATCATGTGTTGCGCTGTTACAGCCCACAATACAGCAACGGTTTACCATGGTTGAAATCAAGTTAAGGTGAAATTAATCAAATTAAAACACGGCTGAGAGAGGGAGTACAGTATGCGGTAGTAATAGGCAGTAGAGGCGGCGGAGGCAGTCAACACGACAGCCGCGGAAAGTAATAAGTCATAACGCCCAAGCCCTATTATTAATATATTCTTCTTATATGTTTTAAATACTTAACAGTTAATTACCTGTGACAAAGTGAGCACCGCAGACTCTGGCGTATTCCAGCTTAACACCGTCCAAATCGGACCTGGATATCCGTGTCAGCCATAGGTGACAGCGTTGTTCAGACAGCTGTTTTTTTTTTTCACACTGATTCACTATTACGGCTGGTAGGCGATAGAAAGCGTTGATCTCCACCTCCACGGGCCGTGCAACCAACCATTAAACACGTTTTCCCCATTGTTCACTTCCAATACTGCCTAAGGCGTCATACAATGCAGGTCAACGGTGCGAAACGACTGCCACCCAATATGGCGGACGCGCTGAGTAGTCAGGTGAGCGTGACGTCAGCTGAAAACACCCTATTGGCCAAAATGACTTCCTCCATAGGGTAGCCCGGCTCAGCTTTAGAGATAGGGTGAGAAACTTTATTTGAGGGGAGCTTAAAGCAGAGCCGCTGCTTCTCCGCATCGAAAGGAGCCAGATGACGTGATTTGGGCATCTGATCAGGACGGTCCATGGTTGCCTCCCTTTGGGGGTTTTCCAGTTGCATCCCACTGGGAGAAGACCCAGAACTCACTGGACGGGACGATCTATCCAGTCTGGCCAGGAAGCTCCTTGAGGTCCCCCACAATGAGCTGGAGGATATCGCTGGGGAGAAGCATGTCTGGGTTGCTCTCCTGGACCTGTTGTCCCCATTGCCCAATCTCGGATAAGAGGTAGACGATGGATGGGTGGATGGATCGAAGCACGGCTAAAATGTGCCATTTATTTGCAAAACTATCTGAGTTAAGAAACATGCTTCGCTAGCATATTTAGCTTTAGCGCTCTTGCTAAACTGGTTAAAGCTGAGCACAAGCTTAAATCCGCGTTTAGTCCTGGACATGGCTGTCCTGAGTTTGACTCTGGCCTGTGGACCTTTGCTGCATATCTTCCCCCTCTCACTCTTAGCCCCACTTCCTGACAGCCTACTTTTAATAAAGGCCACTAGTATGAAAAATAAATAAATAAGTATGAGGAAAGTTCCTAAACGTGACCGAGTTGTTATTCTTTTCATAATACAACCCATATAAACACATCAGTCTCTCTGGTCTTTGCAGGACACTTAATAAATGTGAATAGCTATGGTCGACAGAAGCAAAACATCTTCTGTAAGATTCAAATGTTCAAAGTTTCAGGAGTTAATATTTACTATTCTCTAAAATCAGTTTTTACAGTGCAGGGTATAGCAGAAGCAGAAGCCGTAACACATTTCAGTAGCAGCTTTTTTTTGTACGGGTGGTATGGCTTTCTGCCCGTTCCTGGTGCTACTGATACATTTGTGATCTGATTTGAGCTTTATGATTTAGTGGTATGTTAAAGGAATATTTTACTGTTTTAGTAAAACTCTGGAGTACATTTGATCATGTACCCTTCAAAATCTTGCATGTTTAGACTCGTTAGAACCCAACTCTGTTATCTATCTATCTATCTATCTATCTATCTATCTATCTATCTATCTATCTATCTATCTATCTATCTATCTATCTATCTATCTATCTATCTATCTATCTATCTATCTATCTATCTATCTATCTATCTATCTATCTATCTATCTATCTATCTATCTATCTATCTATCTATCTATCCTGCTACTGGGACTGTTACAGTTGCATCAGAACCAGCCCTTGCCATTTCCCAACACACACACTCACTCCCAGCTACGTGTGCTCACAAGCCAGTCATTAAAGCTGCTGGGTGGGAACGCATTGTCTGAAAAAGGCCTGTGTCTAAGCACTCCTGGCTCTGTTCATTCCTGGAAAATCTCACCTCCCACCCCGTCCAGGACTCACACAGAGGTATGGTGCTGGCCGGAGTGAGTTCAGGATTTCCTGTTTTGAACCCTACAGTAAAATCCAAATAAACAAAAAAAAAAAAAAAAAAAAAGAAAAAAAAGGTTATCGCACGCGTGATCCGCTTGTTTGTATAGGTTGGTTTATTCTAAGTTTCAGGGTGTGGCTCGGACAACATCTGTGCGCGCACTCCAACGTGAACGCGCGCACTCTCGTTCTTACGTACAAATAAAAGTGTGCAGTGATGGAAATAGTTTAAGTTGTCCTGAAAATCCAAATCAGCGCATTTTCCATTAGATCAACTCTTTTTTTCTCTCTCTCTCAAAGAAAATGTTGCTTGTAACAGAGAGTTAAAGCTGCGCCTCTTTCCACATTCCTCCTCTCTCAGGCACACGCCCTGTGACAACGGGGGGAAAAAAAGAAAAGAGTTGGCTAGAGTGGAGGTTAAATCACGGAAAAGATATGTGCTGTTGGTTAATCTGGTGAGGAGGACCTAGAGGAAGGAAAGGGAGCAGCTGCTGAGAGTTTCTGTTCACTTTTTGTTCCCCTGTGCTGTAGGTGAGTCTTTGCTTTTCTCTTGAACTTTTTCATTTTGCGCAAAACCTTTTTTGGGGGCAACTTTACAGAGTATAAACTGTTTCCTCCTTCCTGTTAAAAAAAAAAAAAACAAGATTATTTTCTACCATACGCGTTGGGAGTGTCTGACCGCGAGGGTCGGTTTCCCCTTGTTAGTAATTCAACTCCAATCCCTTTACACTTCCACAGAAACCGGACTCTCTACTCACCCTTTTTTATTTATTTATTCATCTCTCTGCTGCCCGTGTGTCCATTCTTCCTCCAATCGCTTGACAAATTGTCAAGATTAGTTGGGGCTAAATTTAAATGAGCAACATCTCCGTTACGCGCAGCAGCTTTACAGAGAATATTTTTTTTCTCCACGCGTTCACCCTGATCCTGAAACGCTCATACGGTCATCGGTGTAGATGCGAATCTCTTATCAGCCTGAATTATTTAGTTTTCGATAAGATCCCGGTACTGAAACTCGCCCAGCTCCGGCTCGGTGTAGTTAATGACGCGGATGAGGACAGCGGCCTGGCCGATGATGACAGGGAGGAAGCGGGCCGGTGTCACACCTTGTTGCAACAAACCTGATCAGGGAGGAGCTGGTCAGTTGCTGCCTGGCTGGGATTGATCAGCTCTATATACCGGACAGGTAGCGCCGAAAATTGGCTGGTTTAAATAGCTGCTTTAGGATTTATAAAAACCTTCAGATGTCAGACAAAAAAACTTTTAAATGCCATTAAAGTTTGGCTGCTAAGGGTGCGCAAGGCGGGCCAGTGGCGGACCTAGACAACATTTACCAGGGGTGCCAAGGTGGGGCCTGTGTTTTTTTTTTCATGGGGGCACAGAACAAAAGAAATAAATAATAATAATAATAAAAAAAATCAGGGACATATTTCATTATTTAATGTATTAAGGGAGCCAAAAGAGACACTTGAACTGCAGGCTGAAGATCTAGCAGGACTGTGGTCCTCTACTTTAATACGGCTGAAGCTGAAAGTGCAACACCTTCATTTTTAAATCACGGTTAAAGTAAAACTGTAAAGTTAAAAAATATGAAATTGCACGAGGGACCAATCAGTGACGGTTTCTGTGCTAGCGCATTTTATCACAAGAAATTGATTTAGGATTATGTTTTTCAGCACTGTTTTCAGTTCTACAGGGGCACCGGCAGGGGCGGTTCTAGACAGGGGCCAACAGGGGCCCATGCCCCTGTAGAAATGGCCCCTGTACTAAAAGCATTATGTTAAATAAACTTCTCATAATTATTTGCAATGGCAAAGAAACCATAACTGATTGGTCACTTTGACCAATATTATTTTTTACCTATACAGCTTTACTCTAAAAAGAATTTAAAACTTAAGATGTTTCACGTTTTGCTTTAGCTGTACTGAGCAGGGGGCAAAGTTTTCAACTGCTAGATCAGGGGTTTGAAACCTGCAGTTCCAGAGCCACACATGGCTCACTTACTATTATTACACAGTTAAATATTGCCATTTTATTGTTTTTAAAAAATTTTGTTCTGTGCCCCTGTGAAAAAACACTGGCCCCACTTTGGCCCCCCTGGTAAATTTGGTCTAGAACCGCCCCTGGGCACCGGCCCCAGTCGGCCCCTGTCTAGAACCGTCCATGAGGCGGGGCTGCATGACTCCCTCGACCAGTTTGAACATGGCAGCTGCTGATGTGCACAATAAGTCATCACCTGCTGAACAACAATTGTTTCAGTGTGTCTTTTTATGAGTTACTAATATATCACTGTAATACATCAATCAGGAAGCAATAAATCAACCCGGATGACACAAAATAGGATCAGATTTCAGAATAGCGTTAGACTACAGGTGAAAAAATAAACAATCACTCAAGTTAATTTTACATTGAGTTTTGGTTCCTGTTTGTACATTTATAGATATTGCATTTTAGTTTCACACTTTCGAAATACAAATGTAACAAATTATCTAATTATTAAAATGATCTAGTACAGCGTTTTCTAGAACGTTAACACTTTGGATTTGAATTTAAGTAGCACAATATATAAAATCGTAGTCTGTATTGTTTTATCAATTTATGCAATATCACAAACACAAAGAACTGCCTATAGGTGCAATCTTTGATTGTACATTGTAAAGTATTGTACATGCCAATACTAATCTTAGTAATAGTTTTACTACCCTACATACTTGATGTATTTTAGGCAAGATGCTTACGGGCAGTGGTGTAAACATCGGGATAAAGGAAAAGAAAGGGGAAAAAAGTTAAGTTATTATTCAGTAATATATCACAAAATGTTTTCCAGGAATCATGGAGCTGAGAGCTTTTTTAAATGGGCAGTTATTGTTGACTATTATACCTAATGGGATATTTTAGATTTTTTTTTTTTTTTTTTAGAAATAAGGATAACCAATCCTTTACCCATCTGTCTGTGTGATTTGAGTGAACTGACTTTGTAAAGTGCCTTGAGATGACGTGTTGTGAATTACCGCTATATCAACAAACTGAATTGAACTAAAGTCAGTAACAGTTGTCTAAACGGTAGTAGACAGATATCGCAGTGAGTTTCAAGCAAATAAGTTATCAAATAAATGGGTAAAGCTGTAGTGCTATAATTCAGAGGTGTAGACTCACAGGTCAAATGCATTAACTTTAGACCTGGTTTTACAAAAACTAAAAATACTTATTTTAGATCTTCACTTGGACTTGAGCTGTTTGACTTTAAAACTTTTGATATTTTAAAATATATGTCACGCATACATTTCTATAAACTGTTATTTCATTCAATTCAGTTCACTTATATCCCAGCAGTTTACAACAAATGCATTCTTAACAGCTTACACAATACAAACAGATTGTTCTAATTTGAATATTATACAGAAATATATATCCAAATCAACCCAATTACATTGAATATTAAAATGTAGTTATGAAGTGTGATGTTAGTTGTTGTAAACTGTTGTCAAATTCAGTATAAAATGCAAAGGGGTTTGCAAACTGCGTTCTGTAGCCCCAACCTGAAGACGCAAGTCTGATCAGTGTGTGTCCAGGGTGTGTGGGGTCTACAGAGATGTTGGCCGGCCTTTTCCTGACCGTAGAGCTGTACGAGTCCTCGACGGAGGGTAGATCGATCCTGATGATCCTCTCTGCAGACCTACTGGTTCATTGGACTTGAATGTTTCAGGTCATAAATAAATCATCATCATAAAATAATCATATAAATGTTGATATCAGAAAACATGAGGGGGAAAAAAAATAGTATTTTGTGTTTAATACAATCCTTTCCCAATGTAAAAAAAGTAATTTCCCGCCAAGCCTAACAACTCCTTGTAACCTTGACAACAAAAACTGCTATCAAACATTTGGCATGACTGGCAATGATTCTGTTAAATCCCTGTGGGGGAATGTTGTCCCACTCCTTTCTGCAGAAATGGACCGTTTCAGCCACGTTGCAGTTTTCTAGAACTAACGGCCTCTTCGCATCTCAATGGGATTTAAGTCTTGATTTTGACTAAGCCACTCCCAAATGTTCATTTAGTCTTTTTTTCTAGCTATTCATTGGTAGACTTACAGCTGGGTTGCAGATCATTGCACGGCTGCATTCTATGATTGCGCTCGGGCCGGAGGTCACAAACTCGAGGCCGAATATGCTCCTTCAGGGTCGTCTGTTAGGTAGCAGAACCCATGGATCCAGCAATGACAACAAGAAACAGAGACTATATGAGCAGATATTACAATTAGTTTGAACTGAACCCTTTAAGAGTGACAAAAAAACAAGAATTAAATACCAAATTAAGACGAAACAGTTCAAACAAAACTCTGATTCCAGTTTTTAGAATAAATGAGACACGCTATAATGCTTTCATGATTCGCCTTAATCATGTTAACCTCCGTCTGTCTATAAGTCAATAATTTTACAACTCCGTGTCCAAAACCAAATT
Source organism: Fundulus heteroclitus (assembly GCF_011125445.2). NCBI lineage: Eukaryota > Metazoa > Chordata > Actinopteri > Cyprinodontiformes > Fundulidae > Fundulus > Fundulus heteroclitus. The sequence goes on along the minus strand of NC_046363.1, from coordinate 25,053,472 downwards.
TAGAAATAAAATCTGTCCTTTGACAGTAGAAAAATAATTAAATGTATTTGCAGTCTGAGTTCACATGAGGACCAGCTTATGCTGGGAATTTCTGAACCAACATGTGCTGCAAATTTCCCCTAAACCAAGACAAGAGAGTCAAACTCCCTCTAAACAGACTCAGTCATACAAACAAAACAATGAGCATAGCTTCACGCAAGCATTCATTCCACGTGAGTCACTCTGATCTCCGCTCACTCTCAATCGCAGCGAATGTGTGCCGAGGGGAGCCTTTAGAATTCCCCCTCTTGTGCATTCAGAAAAAACACCAACCAGGCAGGCCACCCTTTGCTCCCAACATTTCCTCTTTTTTTTTTTTTTTTGTCATCCTGCAGCCTTGACTCAAAATTTCTTATTGTTATTTTTTTTACCCCATCCTGCTGAAAAAGGACACTAATGGATGGTGGTGTGCTGGACATTTTTATTTGCAGCGCAGCCGATACACACACTCATCTTTGCTGTCTGGCTTGTGAAGGATGTAAGGAAGGTGTCGGGACAATCATAGCAGCCTATCAAATAATAATCAGCAGCATGCCGATGATAGATGTTTACTCGCTGGTTGGTTAACTGCGTGCGCATTGTGTGTCGACGTGAAACTAAACCCGGGGTTTGGATGCTGCCTCTCGCTCGTCTGCTAATTAGGTTAATGCAGCAGAAGTCCAAGCTGACCTTCTATTGGTGCGTGGGTTTGTGCGCGCGTGCGTGCGTGCGTGTGTGTGTGTGTGAGAGTTATTGTCTCTCTATTTGTGCATCTGTATGTCACTGTAGGCGTAGTGCAAGTATTGAGGTGTGGCATCTGTGTCAGATAGGAGATCTAGACGCTTCTACAGTTACTCCCAACACCGTCGCCCCAGGCATCCATCACCATCACCCGTACTGTGGCCGCCACGGCCTCTGGGTAGTTTCCGATACTCACTGGAAATCCTCCATGGCAGCGTCACTCCACTCTGCTGATACTGATTAACTCGACTCAAGTGTCCATAACATTTATTTTTCCAGGCCGGTGTTGTGCTGGAATCAGTAGATTGAAACTGAAGTAATGCTGATACTTCACCAGTGAAGTACATACACACATAAAAGAGCTCTGAAATTAACTGGTTCACAATGAAGGATTTTTTTTTCTACAGAAATAAGGCTTTTTTTTCCTGAAATCATTTGCCTTTTAAACCACAATGCTCTTGTTCACATTTTTAAAGTTTAAATTGCCACAAAGCTAAATTTCTCATAAACTATCATAAAAATCCTGATTTTATCTAAGTACAACCTCAAATGAGAAGACCTCCGCTCGGTGCCTTGCAAAAATATTTATATTTTTGCATTTTCTCACATTACAATCACAAACATCAAGGCATTCTGATGGGGTTTTTTCTGATAGGCCAACACAAAGTAGAGTATATCTGCGCAATGGAAGGAAAACGGTTTTCAAATATTTAAAAAATCTTTACAGTATGGCTTGCATTTTTGCACTTCTTTTCAGGCGTCTTTAGTCAGATATCTCCTAAATAAAACCCAGCACAAAAAAATCGCCTTCAGAAGTCAATGAGTCCACCTGTCAGTAATTTATTCCGATTACAAATGCAGCCATTTCCTGAAGGCCTGAGACTTTCGTTTGATAAGATTAGTGAACAAACAACAACAATCTCATAAAGACCAAGAAACATGAAGCAAGGTTAGGTGATAAAAGTTTATCACAAGCTCTGGACATCTCGTGAAGCACTTTTCAATCCAGCATCCAAAAACCGAGGCGAGCTCTAAAAGAGTATCCACCTAAATCGACAGGCTGTACAAGGAAAGTGTTTATTGGGGAAGCAGGATAGAGGCCAGTGGTAACTCTGGAGGAGCTGCACCGATCCACAGGTCAGGTGGCGAGAATGTGTTCATAGGACAACTACTAGTTTTACACTTGTCAAATTTGGCTTTCATGGAAGAGTGGCAAAAAGAATACAGTCATTGATGAGAGGAAGCCAGAATAAATCATGTTTTCATTTTCCATCAGCCATGAGGCAGCAAAACTTTAGCAGAAGAAGCCCTGAGACAAAAAAGAAAGTTTTTGCTCTAATACTCCACATCAAAAGCCAAGAAAACTTACCTCTAAAGATGGTAATAACAGCAACAATACAGATATACCACATATCAACTCAGCAGCTTTAGAAACGCGTGCCACACTTTTCAGATTTTAATTTGTATAAATGCCAAACGGTGTGTATGATTTTCCTTCCTCTTCTTAATTACACTATGCTTTGTGTGAATCCCCATGTTACCATTCATGATTAAAATAATTTTAACACATCTGAAACTGATCCACTTCTCTTGCTCTCTTTGAGCCGTTATTCTTCATCCATCCATTTTCCGAACCGCTTTATCCCTCATGGGGTCGCGGGGGGTGCTGGTGCCTGTCTCCAGCGTTCACTGGGCGAGAGGCGGGGTACACCCTGGACAGGTCGCCAGTCTGTCGCAGGGCAACACAGAGACAAACAGGACAAACAACCATTCACGCACACACTCACATCTAAGGACAATTTGGAGAAGCCAATTAACCTAACAGTCATGTTTTTGGTCTGTGGGAGGAAGCCGGAGTACTCGGAGAGAACCCACGCATGCACTGGGAGAACATGCAAACTCCATGCAGAAAGACCCAGGGGTGTACTCGAACCCAGGACCTTCTTGCTGCAAGGCAACAGCGCTACGCCGTTATTCTTTTTGAAATAAAAACACACAATTCTGACATCCATCCATCCATTTTCTACCACGTTTATCCCTTGTGGGGTCGTGAGGGGTGCTGGTACCCATCTCCAGCTGTCAATGGGCGAGAGTCAGGGTACACCCTGGACAGGTCGCCAGTCTATCGTAGACAATTCAGACATACGCTGGCTTGCAATTTTTGCAGCTTGTGTTTTGGGAATTCAAATTGTATCACCATTTTTACACAACATGTAATAAAGCGACGTGTGCAATAACAGTTACGGTCATAGACAAGGTGTTCTAATGCTAAAAAAAACACCAGATATCATATATAACAAAACAGCTTTAGTTGAGCAGTGACAGATTTCAGTCAAAGTTCTTAGTCCTCCATACGAGACATCAGAAGGGATTTACAGTTTTTTTAGTGTGAATGCTGTAGGCATTATCAATGCCTAATAATTTTTTTTTTTTGCATTTGAACCACATTAGAACTGGTCCTGCTCAAAACCTACAACACCTAGACTCTTCAAACCTGGACTAGATTATTCTACACTAACAGGAGGAGCTTTCCAGTTCTGTTTGTGATTTGTGAAACCTTTGTCAGATGACAAGTCCACTTTTCCACTTATGAAGTTTCTACTAGTTCTTTAAAAGTCAACATCTGTCTTTCCATAAATTTTCTCTTCAGCCTTTTTTCAGCAAAAAGTTGTGCTTCCACAGTATGTCCGCCGCAAGTTCTGACTTGGTTTTCTAAAATGTCTTCCATTTCCTTCCTTCAACAGAAGGTTTTGCAGACAGTGCGGAGACTCCAGCCTGTTGTGCCATTTTAGCTTACTGTTTTTCTGTTGATCAGCTGACAGTTTAGCTGTTCTTAATGATGGTTATGCTCATTTTTCTCTCTCGTTCCGCTACCTTCTGCTTTTTTCTCTTTCTTTTTTTCAGTCAAAGGATTCATCTTACAGCGTTCACGCTGCATTTTTGCAGGAAATGCAAATGTTTCTAGTTTTGTGTGCGGTTGGTGTTGGTTTCACCGACAGCAGTTAATTTTAATTGAGTGCAGCTGTGACCAACTCATGTGTTTTGTTGCACAGTATTTGTGAAACCCCGCACATTAACATTACACTCTACAGTCAAGCCTCTTTTTAACAGAAATATTTTAACACATCGACAGCTTTTACCCAAGTTCTAAAAGATCAACTGCGTCACAACTTAAATAATCAAGTGGGACACAAACATTGTGCTTAGACATTTTTTTTTACCAGTGGCAAAAAGTTAAATGAGATTTAGTAAATATGTCTTTAATACTTTTGAAATAAAGAAAAATAATAATTAGTTTGCTCCGAATCCGTGATCTAAGATCAATATTGTTGGTGAAAATGAAATTCTAATACTTATGTTACACTCTTTAATATCTACTTTTGTGTCAGTGATATTGGAATGGATGGTGCTTTGCATTTAATGTCATGGAAAACATAAATGGATCACCAGCTAAACCAGGCTGCCACAGAGATTTTAGCTGTGTCAAAGCTTTTCAGAACATGGGCCCTGGGTCTCACATGCCATGTAAACCACACATATGCACCACTGTTACAGAATTGTACACTCAAATATTGCAGCTTTTACTCAATAAATCATCACTTATTCTCTTGCAACACTGTGCAAATGCTTTCCCTCCTTGGCATGCAAGTTGCTTGGCCAACTACTTGAGGTTTGAGTGGGTCACTAAGAGCAATAAACCTTATTCCAGAAATGGTCAGTTGGTCCTTCAGTATGAAAAAAGTAGCCTACTTAAAGGAGCTATAAGTAAATCAACCTATGAGCTTGAATCATTCTCCTTTGTCAGATGGGATGAAGGTAACATTGCCTATAAACAACTGGTGTCTTAGTCACGTATTTCTTCTTTCAAACCTAGAGGTACGGTCTGGAACTATTCCGGTTCAGAGCGTAGCCCGTGTTTACTTCAAGGTTCCTGAGCCAATCATATGAGAGTTTCCAGGGTTCCCAACACAGAGCGCAGCGTTTGGTATTTTATTTTGGCAAAAGAGCAGCAGCTTGCAAACAAGGAAGCCAGTAAGAGAAGCGGACCAGAAATATAACAGAATACCGCATCATATATCTGTCCTGTTGAAGTAAAAATTCATTGCAAAAACAGACAACTGGGTAAATGGCAGGTCTTAGTGAAAGGCATTGTGTATGTGTTGTTCTGATTTTAACCACTAGATGTCATTATTACTCATTGTTCCTTTAAACAATTGATGTTGTCACAGCAAAGCATTGTAGTTGGTAATGGCAGAGTAAAACACTCAATTCCACACCACTGATCCCAGTATACATGCACTATCCAGAAAGTGAGCACATCAAAAAAACACACACATACTTCGAAGACATCACATGACTTGATGTTGAATAAAAGGATCTTCATCTCTTGTTGTTTTGATCGACACAACAACACACCAGCATTCGTGTTTTGAGAAACACAAGTTCATTATCGGGAGCTCAAGGGAGCTTTATCGACTAAATACATAATCAGGCTGACATAATGTATAATTCCACTTAAACTACATTGCTTTAAATCAGAAAAGTAGCAACAGATATATTTAAGTCTTTCTAATTAGCGCCAAAGCACACCGTGAGCTTCGTGTCTCCCAGCTCTCCGCTGGCTCCGTGCTGAGCGTCTCGTGCAGTATGAATAGACAGAGCCAAAGCAAACTTTTTGTGTTCTTCCCACCCCAACTATGAGAAAGAAACTTTGTTCTCATGGAGTATGTAACAAGCTTTACTGTCAAGACAGAAAACCTGGAAATTCAGTCAGACACTGAGGTGCATTTAAAAATTTATTAGAACAATCAGGGAAACTGTGCAGGAGCAAGCTGGTTTCATCCAGGCAGCAGCGAGAGCCGGCTCGCTCACTGCAGAGACGTCAGGTAGAAAAGCTGAGGCTTGACAGGAATCCTGGGGACAGGCGAGGGTCATGTACTGGAGGTCAGAGATGGGCAGACAAATCCAAAACGTAAGGTCAAGCTTATAGGTCAGGTGCAATAATCAACCGCTGTCCTGCTGTCTGATGAAAGCTTAAATGGACCATAACACAGGTGTGGGACATGAGCCTGATAGCAGCAGAGCCATGAAGCAGGCTCACAGGTACAATGCATGAGCTTGATAGCAGTGGGGCAGTGGGGGTGGCAGACGGCAGACAGCAGACAGGCACAGATCATGGCAGTGACTGTTTAAGCACAGAGTTACGATGCTAGTCTTTCAAACTTCTGAATGTCCTGAAAATATTGGATTGGAGTTAAATGATCCACAGACAGCGTATAGATACCTCCAAGAGAGAATTAATTATTACCTGAAGTAATCAGAAAATAAGGCCAGGTCCCCCACCATCTCAGCCACTAGGAGGCAGAGGTCAGGGAACCTTCAATGGTGCAGACAGAATGTTGGCTTAGTGTGCCATGAGTTTAAGTTATGTTGTTATTGTGGCATCGCCACAAGGTTTGAGTGTCACTTATGTCAATTTTGTGGCACTCAGACAAAAGTGCATTTTATATAGGGTGCCTTTAAGTTGCAGTGCTCAGACCAAGAAATGTTTACATATGTGCAAAAATTCTGTGGCTTCGTGAAATATAGTAAGGCAATCCTGGAACTTTCTTTTCTTCAAGCAGCGCATGTTTGCATGCTTTAAAAATGCAAGGCAGATATAATGCATTTTAAGGGGGTATAACAAACTCCCAGATAAGACAGTAAGATGTTCAAAAGAAGGCTTTGTGCACTGATGACCTTACACAAGAATGTTGGAAAAACAAAAACCCTATATTACTCTTCTGGCACTTCATCCCTTGATTCTTCCAAATTAAAAGTTCACGTGCAGTTCTTTATTAAAGATGAGGGTAATTTTCTTCATGCTGACGTGAAAGATTCTGTCTCATTAGTTTAAGTGACATCTCTTGCGGTTTTATTTGCAACTTGTGAGTGAAACAGATGAGGTTTTAGTTCATGTTCATAAATAAACATAAGTGAGGGATCATCTGTAGTACAAGACAGATTTGCACCCCAGCTTCTTTCTATAGAAAAAACACTTTTATTTTACTTCACCGGTAAAATTTGCAGAGGTTTAACATGCCTTTTTATTTGCTGTCAGCAGTCTTGAGGAAGATTTCTCATTACGGCCTTCATTTGTGCAGCATGTTGTGTATTTCCAGCTGCTATTAGTCTCTGTGAAGGGATGTAGGGAGGTACAGGTGTTGGTAATAATTCATTTGCCCTGCTTAGGTGTCCCAGAAAACCACTACGATGCACCAACTTGGGCAAACCGAAGATCCTGAACACGCCGGAGATAAATGAGACTCCATCATGGTTATCTTAATTAGGGACACCCATGCTTTGCGTGCAGTTGCATGCTGGAAACCTCTTTACTGTGTGTAAAACCATTAAGATTCAGGTCCAAATCTCATCCATTATGTATCAAGAGCTTCATGGAAAGTTCAGCATCCAGTGATTGGTTTGGATTCCTTCAGAAAGAGCAATCCACAGTGTTCGTGTTCAGGTTGTTTGCTTGAGCGCCTGAGCGATGCTTTATGAATCGTGCTTGACCAGAGTGTGAGTCATGAGTTGCTGCAGCAGACGGGTATTAGGGAGGAGGAGTAACCCGAACTTTCAGCGCTTCAAGTGCTTGTTTGGGATCAGATATCTCCTGTCAGAGATCATAGCTTCCTTTGTCTCTACCTTCAGGGACTCCCATCTTACTTCACCCTTTTCTTTTTATCTTTTGACAGCCTTGATGTCCTCTCGCTCACTCTCCTCCTTCTCCTCTGTGCTGACGTCATTTGTGTCTTCGACCTTTTTTTAGATGCACTTTTAAGCAAGTTTGGCTGAGAGGCATTTTAAAAAACTTTATTTATTCTATATTTTGGTGTGTTCTTTTTTATTGTTATTCCAAATCCAATATATAAGAGTGATCATTCATTATGAAAAACATTGCACAGGATAAATATATGTATAGAATAAGAATTTAAATATCTGACCATGTCCTCAGCCTGAAATTCTGCAGAATCCTGCTAATGAACAGTTTGTGTGATTCAGGGGCGTTCATGCAGGAAAATATCTACGACATACCGGACACTCCTCACCTAAACTGTTCTGTTGCAGCTCTGGTTGTGTGATTAGGGTGTTTCTCCTGCTGGAAGATAAATCTCCACCATAGTCTCGGGGTTTTTAAAAGCCTCTTGCTGGTTTTATTGCTGTAGTGCCTTGTATTTAGTGGCATCAATTCTGACTAGCCTCGACATCTGTGCTAAAGAAAACCATCCACGCAGCACGATGCCACCTCCATAATGGTGTGTTTAAGGTGTTTTGAAAGGTTCATCGCAGGTTCTCAGGTCTCTCTGCTGCCTCTACTTGGTTGGACTTTGTTTTGATGGACCAGTTTTAAACTTCTATTCAGTCGTGTCTCTAATCTGTCGGCCATGTTTACTTGGTCTTCATGATGATGCTTGTTCACCAAGGTTCCCTGAAAAAATCCCTGAGGCCTTAAATAGATCAAATTACACAGGATTTACTAATTATGTGGCTGCTAGAGAGAACAGGTTGCCGTGGATTTTATTTAGAGGTATCACAGTAAAGGAGGGAGGGGGTTAAGACCCCCCCACACGCCACACTTTGCTGTATGGCTGGGCAATATATATATATTATATATATATATATATATATATAGATATATATATATATATATATATATATATATATATATATATATATATATATATATATATATATATATATATATATATATATATATTTGTGAAGAGATGTAAGATTAAACTATTGTTTATATTGAGATGGTCTATGTTGTGTTAGAATTAGACTTTTATGTATTCCAGTTGGTTATTGTTCAATTATTTCTCATATTTATCTACAGTTGTATATTACTTTTTTTTTTTTTTGTCCGTGAGACATTTGGAATAAATGTTTGATTCAGAGATGCCGTTTTATAATTACTTTATAAAAAGTAAAACATGTTGAGATAAATATCGTATATCGGCATGCAGCCTAAAAATATGTAGGTATTATTTTTGGCCCATGTCGCCCAGCCATAGTTTGCAGATTTTTTTTAATTTTTTTTTTTTCAAAAATGTTTTTTAAAAAAACTACACATTTTCCTTCCACTGCTCTATTCTTTACTGCTTTATGTTGGTCTGTCACATAAAATCTAATAAAATACACAGAAGTTTATGGTTACAATGTGACAAAATGTAAAAAAAGAAGTTCAAGGAGTGTTAATACTTTTGCAAGGCATTGTAAAAATAACCTCTTTTAATTAAATTCCTAAGAACTCCACTCAAAGGCAAACAGAGTCTGGGAGCCTTAGATATGACCGTATCTTCCTTTGTCACTTCCCCACACTTAGCTGTCCTCCTCTGCCCTTGTCTTCTCTAATTCTAGAGATATGGAGTCGGCCATTAAGACCGTTGTGACAACGTTTCTTAGTTCTGCCAGAGGGAAGGAGAGCCTTGACACTAAATCCTTCCAGAAGCTGGTCCAGAAACAGCTTGGTGGTGTCATGGAGGTGAGAACGTGAACAACTGCTTGCTGTTTTGCATCATTCGTAGCTGAAAAACATTTAACTCGGATTGTGTGTCCTCTGCATCCCATCCATCAGGACACAAGCAGTTCTTCTGCCATTAAGGAGATGCAGCAGGGCCTGGACGAGAACAGCGACGGAAAAGTCAGCTTCCAGGAATATCTCCAGTTGATTGGCTACATCGCCAACAGTCTCAGTCAGAGCAAGTCCGGGTCCAAAGAAAACACGTCATAGGGGAGAAGAGGCCTTCAAGAGATCTTCAAACTAAAGCACACCTTCTTCGTTCTTAAAATGAAACATTCCAGCCATTATCTATACTTTTATTTTCCTTAGACGTCCATAATCATTTTACTGAAATGCAATGTTTTCCGAACTTTGCTCTTTGTTATTAATCTCTTTAAACATTAAAGTTCTCTTAGTTTGTCCTTTTTATATAGACAGTTAAAGAAAACATGGTTTACAAATAAAATCTTTGTATTAAAAGTAAAGTAGATTGTAATGTTTTTATTGTTGCCATTTTGTTTTTAGAACTCGAGCGTTTAATACTATTGCCATATCCTTTTATTCCACTGGGGATTTGGAGGACCAAAACTGTCCCGATAAAAGTTATATGAATGAATAAATAAATGGCTTAGAAGATAAATAAATGTTACAACAAACCTCTCTTACCATACTGCTCAATGAAGGTGGCAAGAACGCAAATTTGCATCGTTTGTTTAAAATATTTAACTTTGGCTATAGATCATGGCGGGTTCAGAAGCTTTTCTTATGCAGTAATTTCCTTATGTATGTGAAACAAACGCATATCTGCTTTAACTGAACAGCAAGTTCTCCAGTCTTTCCCGCCTTGAGGAGAGGCAAAGAGAAATAGCCCTTTGTGTCTCATGCCATATTTATGACCCAGGCAAACAAGGGGTCTTTTTCACTCTTCGAGTTGGAGATTCTATTTTTTGTTATGTTTATGAGTGAGATTATGCAGGATAAAGGATTCATTTATTTCAAAGCTTTTCAGGCATCTTTACCAGGTGTGCATATAAAAATGCAGGGCGCTGAATGCACTGTAGTTTTTTTTCCCCTCCACATCGTCTGACAGGTAAAAACGCAATGCTACCTTCTTTCCTCTCTACCTACCTGCTGCACTTGCTAAATATAGCCGTGTATTCCCTGATGAGTCCGACTCACCGGCCTTTAGATGCATGAACGGCTGCAACCGGATCCTGACACACAGTATGCTTTCTATTGTGCACCGTCCTGCCTTTCTGCAACACTATCCACGTATGCGGCGCGTAGGATCGTGCACTCACACCGTGCTGCCCCACTCACTGACACAATATACCGCAGCAAAGACGGATAAGCAAGGGTACGCTCTTACTGACACTGCACAATGGATACATTTCAACGCATGTTAAAATAAAAAGAGCCCAAGCATTGATATGTATATAGTTTACTGTCAGATTTGAGATTTTTGCATGCAAATGACCACATTTTAAGCCATTGGCTATCTTCAAACAGCTAGGTCTCTCTTTCTACTGAAATGTGCCTTCAGTGGACTATTTGAAGAATGTTTCGGTTCCTGTTCAAAGGTGACTGACTGTGGTTAAGCTTTTATTTTCATGCTCTCTGCTCAAACATAAAGTGTCTTGGAGTTTTGTGCACGAGCGTGTTTGCTGAAGTGTTCATGTGTGCATGTCCTCGCTTTGTTTGAGGGGTTTTGTTTAGCGATTTCTCTGTATGGCTGCCAGGTGTAATGGCTCTGTTCACCAGCGCTGCACTAATCCAGCTGGATACTATATCAGCCACAAGCCCCCCCCCCCCCCCCTCCCCTTCTTCCTTTCTGAACACCTTGCATTTTACAGAGGATATGAAGTTGTTTATCTTCATCTTGGCTCATTGTTTAGTTTCCCACTCCCTGTGAGTGATTTCTTTGTTTTGGCATGCATCACAAATGGGTTGCACAACACAGCAGCGGGATAATCCACTGTCTTAATCATAACCTGTAGGAAAAAAGGTGATATGTCATCTCTGCACAAAAGCCTATTGGGTTTATGAAATCCTTTTGGTCTAACTGGTTATAATTAGCAAAGAGTAAATATTACAAAATCTGCTTCTCAAGCTTGCAAACTCAAAGCATCTTGTCATCTGCATACGATGAGAGTCACCGCTTGGATTAACGTAGAATTAAGATGCAAACTATTAATCTGCTTCTATAACAGGGACATCCCAATAGAGTAAAATATGATAGATTAGCAAATATATTACAATAACACCTATATTAAGTTGATTACTTGCAGACAATGTTATTTATATTTCAAATATTTACATCTGTTTATTTTGGTGATTCTATCTTACTGCTAGAAAAATAAAAAAATAACAGACTGTTACTTCTGAAATATCAAAAGGGATTTTTAACAGGAATGTCAACCTGCTGGAAATATGCTCATGTACTGTACAGCATATCCACCCCCCGCTCTTTTTGCATGATTTATTGCATTGATGTAGCACGCCACAAAGGTGATCTACCTACATTTCTGCTGAGCTGGCTTGGAAGTCCAGGTCTGCATTTTTGCATTTGTTGTAAAATATAATCAACATCTCCATTAGGTTTGTCAGCAGAGCAAAAGCATGAAGCGCCATGGCACCTCAAGTTATCACCGGAAACTTCATACTGGACCTCAAACAATTCTGGTTCTGTGCTTGAAAAAGGCCTCATGTACTACGCAACAGTGCAGTTTTCTTTCACCTCGGCGTAGCTAAGAGGCCTCTAACGTTATCTCTGCTCCTGAGGCGCAAGGAATGTGATAGCTGTAGCTCTTGGGGCACCAACTGCTGCAGTCCACACCTCAAGAATCCCCCCTAAAACTCTTGAATGCCTTTGCTTCAATATTCTGTCAAGTACTTTTCCATGCTTTTCCCTTACACTCAACTTTCTATTAATATGCTTGCATAAAGCACTCTGAACATGCCGGCTTCTTCAGCAATGGCTTCCACATGCAGGAGCGCTGTCTGCTGGGACAGCTGTCAAGTCAGCAGTCTTTTTTAATTGGTCTTGGGTAAACTTTCTGAATTTAAAAGACACTGAATTTGGCTTTTTTTTTTTTAGTCGTCAGCCATAGTTACAAAATTAACCAAAACAAATGCTTGAACTAATGAATCTATACAATATGACATTTATTTTTTTTAACAGCTGAAATAAATGACCTTTTTCATGGTATTCTAATGTACCTTTTCAGTATCATTTCCAAGTAGCTCTGCGACATGTGTCAGGTTGATCTTACACTACGTGTGTCAGTGACTGGTGACCGATGCGTAAACAGAGACGTCAGCGAGAAGAAGACAGGATGGGACAATAGGCGGAAGGAGGGACAGAGGAGGTTTGGGTGGAGTAAAGGGGTTGTATTTAAGGCGCTGTCGCCCAGAGTCTCCCTATCCGCCGCCATCGCCTCCCCTGTCTGCACCTCACCGTCAAGCCAGCACTTCACCTCCAACCAGGTAGGAACCAAAGACACAGAGCACTCTGGTATCTCAGGCATCTCCCTTGCTATGACTAAAACCCTTTTTGGGGGTGCAACTTCTCGTACATTGTTTTTGGTTTGACGCAAAGCAAAAACAAGGTCAGAAAGAGCTTTCAGCAATTTACTAAAAAGCATCTAATTCTGAGTTTAACATAGACAGCAGTGCGTCAGAGGCTGCCAAGAGGGTTTTTGTTTAGTCATCTCTGATACAGCTGATTCATGCTCTCCAAAAAAAAAAACATAAATAAAAACACATCCGCAAGGAAGAAGCTGACGCCGTTGTCTCTTACAGGTTAGAGGTGACGCAGGTCGGAGAAGGGCAAGGCCTTACATCCATCTCCGCTGTTTTGAGCTAAAGTAAAAGCCGGATCGGGTTGCCTCTCGGCGCAGCGCTTCCTCTCGTTGTTTGGCACACCAGAGAGTTTTGTTTCAACCGCACCAGTTGGCTCGCGTGTTCAGCGGGCCAAGTCTCAGAGGTCCACATGCTGCAGGACAGCAGCGAACTGAGGAGTAGTTTTATACGTAGATTACTTTATCAGTTAAGCTGCCATGGAGGAAACAGAACAGAACGACTTCTAAGTGGAGTTTTCTACTTGGCAAGGATCAGTTTAGCTTTCTTAGAGATTGTACCGCTTTGCTACTACATGAGTTTGGCCTATTTATCTCAGAGTAGGATCTGAAAATTAAAGATTGTACGCCGCGGACAGAAGTCTTGACCTTTTTTCTGCAGGCATGGGCTCTAACTTTGGTATGTCTCCAACCCACACAACCTTTGTTCCTCCCCAGAATGTCTTTGCCCAACTCAGAGAATGCCTCCACCCTGGAGAACGCCATGCAGCTGATGATCCAGACCTTCCACAAGTACTCTGGAAACGAGGGGGACAAATACACGCTGAGCAGGGCTGAGCTCAAAGAGTTGCTCACCACGGAGCTCGGCACCTACCTGGGGGTGAGAAAGCACCTGGAGCCACACACACATACACACACACACACGAATGTGCATTACGGCTTGTAAACAGTTTATACGTGTTGTTCCCTGTATAAACGCAGAACGCCCAGGACAAGGAGGCTGTGGATAAGGTCATGAAAGACCTGGACTCCAACAACGACGGAGAGGTCGATTTCACTGAGTTCGTCATCTTGGTAGGCGCTCTGACCGTAGCCTGTAACGACTTCTTCCTGGAGTACAACGACAAGCCAGAGAAGAAGTGAGCGGCCGCCATCTCCGGCTCAAAGAAATCCCCTCTAGCAAGCACAAGATCCCTACGCTCCAGCGGTAAAACGGCAAAAAAGGCATCCTGTCATAAAACTCAAGCGCAAGAAAAAAAACAACAACACAAAACCTACTTGCCTGCGCTGTAATGCTTGCTTATTTTGTTCTTTATTGTATCTTTGTAACTGTGTACATTTTCTTTTTTCATTACCCACAGTTCTGTTTCTTAAAATACGTTTTGATACACCTTCAAGCTAAAGAGTTTCTTCCCCTGGAAAGAATAAAAATGAATTCCAACCGTGGATTGTTGGCTGTGTTTTATTACAGCACAAAATAAGAGGAGAACAAACGATGGACACCAGGGGGCAGCATTAGCCCCCTAACAATAAGACAGAGCTCCAACTGGCTTTTCCCATATATTAAAGCTTTATGTTTCTGTTGTCAGACTAGAATGCTTAAAGCCCTGTTAATCATTAGTTAACAGTAACATGCAGTGTTGTTTGGCATTAACGTTATTAAAGTGGTAAAATGTTCACATGGTTAATAAAAAAGGTGCAGTGCACTGTAATAGACATACCCTGTAAGTGTTCAAATTTAAGCCTACAGTTTAATTTCTATCTGCAGTCCTTTGCAAGTTGATGATGTAACCCTACAGTAGAAACAGAATTTAAACATATATATTAAATGGTGCCCTAAAAAGACATTTACACCCTTTGAGTTTTTGTTTTCTTTACATTTCCGTACAACAACAGTGTAATGGATCTTATTTAGATTTTATTTTATAGAAAACAGAAAGTAGTGCATCATAGTGAAGTAGAAGAAAATGTGTAGTTTGGAATCACTTGGAAACGTCCTTATATTTTTAATAGAAAGCACAATTTAATCTTCAATTAAAACAACACTGAATTGCATCCATCGAGCCAATCCAACTAGTGGGAGGTGCTTCAGAAAGCATGGGGTAACATTTCCTCAGATCACCTCAACTAATTGACAGCCAGAATGCCAGTTTAAGGAGCAAAATTATTATTTCGAATCCAAATTTATAACTTTGTAAATGTCTTGACTATGTTTTCTATTCATTTTGCAACTCATTTGAGTAACAAAATTAAATGTGATTTGTTTTCTTTGTTTGGAAAAACGTGACATGTTTTGGGTGACCCCAAACTTTTGAGCAGTAGTGTAATATTTAATTTATTATTTTTGTTTATTTGTTGCAACATAGCCCAGTGAGTAATGATGGAAAGCATTTATTTTTCAGCTTTTGCTATGGATTCTCAATTGAACCTGAGGTCTGGACTCTGACAAGGGGATTCTGAAGTTTGATTATAGTTTGATCTAAATCTTTCCATCTAGCTCTGGCTCTATGTTTAGGACAGGAAGGTGGACCCACTGATTTATTTTTCATGATAGCTCTGTATTTCGCTCCATCCATCTTTCCATCAGCTCTAACCAGCTTCCCTGTCCCTGCTGTAAGAAAAAAAAAAAAAAGCCGTCCTCACAGAATGATGTGGCCACCACTATGTTCCTTAATGTGGATGTTGGGTTAGTTTTCCCCTACATCCACCATATTACATGTAGGCAAAAACGTTTCTGTAATTCTCATTAGAAAGGAGCAACTTTTCTCCACATTTGCTGTGTCCGTCTTGTACGCCTTGTGGTAAAGTTTAAACGGGGCTTGTGGCTTTCTCTGAACTACCACTTTCTTCTTGAAAATCCTACATAAAGGCTAAATCTGTGCAGTGCAAGATACCCAGGGATATGCTGTTTTTTTTTCTTGCATTTAGATGTCAAGGTGGGTTTAGAGTTGCTCCATGGTATAAATGGTAAATGGCCCTTTATTAAGTCCTGAGGACCACAAAGAGCTTCACACCTCATTTAGTCATTCAGATGCTGACGGTGGTGAGCTACACAGCTGCTCTGGGGCAGACTGACAGATGTGGGACTGCCATAATATTGGCACCACTCTGACCACCGCCGGCGGGCAAAGCAGGTAAAATGTCTTGCTCAAGGACAAAACGACTGAGACCGTTGTAGTGGCAACCCACCGGTTAGAGGCTAAACTCCGTAGCTCCTGTGCCACTATTGGGATGGTGGATTGAACCATTTTCTGGGACATGTTCAAAGCTGGAGATATTGTTTTATAACCAATTGCATCCCTGTTCTGTCCGCTGTGTTCCTAGGTCTTTATGATGCTGTTTGTTCACAAATGTCCTCCAACAAACCTCAGAAGCCGTCACAGGACAGCTGGATTTACACTGAAACTACACAATTCCTGACTTCATAAGATAATTAGTTGCACAGGATTCTAGTCAGAGGTATGAGACTAAATATTCTGAATTTTATTTATTTTATTTTGTTCTGAGGTTTTTACTGCAATAGTGGCATGTTTTTTGGACAGTAGGCTGACAGGAAAGGGTGTACCAGAGAGGGGGAGAGACATGCCGCAAAGGACGGAGTCGAACCTTCGTCAGCCATGTTGAGGACTAAGGCCTCCATACATGGGTCGTGTGCGCTAACCGCACGCCACAAAGATTCTGAAGTGAAATGAACTTTTCAAGTTTTTATGTGTAAAAACTTTTGAAACCCATGAAACATTTTCCTTCTATGTCACAATTATCTAGCAATTTCTATTGGTCTTACGTAAAATAACAATAAATGGTTTAGGGTTTTGAATTATTTTGCATGGCATTCTACCAACAGACTTTGAAAAATAAAAATGAAAATAATTAGAATTTAAGAACGCGTCAAACTCAAAATTAAAAAAACACCACAAAATCATATAAAATATATAAAATACACATACACAATGTTGTATAGAAACTAAACATACACAATGTATACACAGAGTGTATAGTGTTTCTCCAAAATGTTTTTTTTTGTCAAACTGATTTTGTTAAATGTCTCTGAAAGATCGTGTGTCGGTCGCAACATTGGGACATTTAAACTTGTCGAGACAATAGGTCAATCATTAAAATTTAGTAATAATAGATATCCAAGAATGGAGCCTTGTGGGGCCCCTAAGGGGCATTCAAGGTACAGGAATTTGATCGCTCCAAGCTCCTCGTGCCACATGTTTGAAAGCAATGTAACATCAGATTTTTCACATTGTATTAATTGTATTAATACATTATACTCATTGTTTCT
Source organism: Fundulus heteroclitus (assembly GCF_011125445.2). Lineage (NCBI taxonomy): Eukaryota > Metazoa > Chordata > Actinopteri > Cyprinodontiformes > Fundulidae > Fundulus > Fundulus heteroclitus. Next base: position 25,036,305 of record NC_046363.1, on the reverse strand, counting down.
TGAACAGTTTTTGTTATGCATAGCAATCTCTCTTGTCTGTATAAATTCATGTGAGATTCAATGAGGCTTTCTAGATACTTTTTGCACTTGTAAAAAATTTAGCATTTTCTACATCGGGACAATCAGTGTTTGTGCAGACATCTGATAAACAGTTCATGATATAAAAATTATATGAAGTATAAACAAAACTGGTTCAAGAATGGAGCCTTGTGGGACTGACATTTTAGATACATTTACTGCTTTGTATACAGATACAAATACGTTTATCAAGCCAAGATTTGGCCTTTTCTAATTGTGTACGTGATGATCTGAATTTCTGTTTTTACAGCAGAAAACTGAGAACACGAAACCCCACCCACCCAATGATTATTTAAAAGCTTCCTAAAATAAAGTATGTGTGTGCAAAAAGGATGCTGCGAGTTTCCACATTGAAAAGCCAGGAAATGTTTCTTTTCTTACCCTGTGGTGTAAGATTAATGGGAGAACTGAGATGAACTGATTAGCAACACACACAAAAGCTTTTGTGTACATGTGAAAAAGTCAAGGACTAAAAGCAAGAGCCACACAGTCATGATTAATCTGAACCCACAACCTTTATTGAACTGGTTAAGGTGAGCAGATTTCAGAGTCAGGAAGGGGGGGGGGAGGTGAAGGATGGTGGAGCATTATCATCAGAGAGGAAGTGAGTCGAGAAGGGACGGAGAGCGTAAAGGTCAGAGGGAGCAAACAGAGAGTGAGCAGCGGCACTTTCTCTGTGCAGAGCCATGCAGCCAACAGTATTCACGGGTCTCTGAAAGGCTTTTCACACTTTGTTTGAGATCTGCCGGGGATCCCCGTGGGTGATCCCGTCCTTGAGAGGCAGAGAGGGAGGCAGCTCCCAGGGAGTGAAGCTGCAGACTTGGCCACATGACTGTAAAAAGCTGAAGAAACACAATGAGAGTGACAGGGATGGAATAGCATTGTTGAGGTGTTAATAGTCCTTTTTCCTGTGTAGTGAAACATTGGGAGTCTTTCCTCTTTTACAGTCCCACTGTATCCCACCTTTCCATTCATTTGTTTTTTGGGGGGTGGGGGGGCATTTTCCCATTTATAACTACTTTCCAGTTGATCCTCTCAAGCTCCTTCTTTATTTATTATTTTAATTGCACAGGTCCTTTTGCATCAAAGACCCCGGGAAGATTCTTCAAATAAAACGGATCAGCCATACTGTAAATAAAAACAGTGCATTCATGAGCATGTAATCAGTATCATTGCTTGGTGGACAAATTTCCAGACACATTGTGATCAAATAATGGGGTTGTATAGGGCGGTAGGTTGGCAGTGAGTGATTATTGAACATGGGTTGGGACGACACACATTCCTCACGCTGTAACTCTCAGAAGTGATGGTGCAGAAGGGTATGCATGTACATTTACATACTAATGTTCAGGCTTTGAGCAAGAGGATTAGAAACACCCTGGTTAGCATTTTGTGGTGATCCTGACTTCCGAGAATTTGAAAAACTCAAGAGTTTCCGATTCACTTTAAGAGCTATACCATTAAAGTATACAAGAATGGCACTGAAATATATATTTTTTCTAATTCTGTCGTCTTCCTGGGATGGCACTGTGGTGTAGTTATTTGTATTTAGGAAACCAGGTCAGACCAGCAATGATTATATGATGAAAGAAGCTGAAATACCAGAAATTCTTCTGCCTTTGTGTAGTAATAGATAGATTGGTGTCTTTTTTGGACACTGTATTGTTCATTGGACCCAGAACCCAATAGGATCAAATCTCCTCCAGACCAATGCAATATGCCTAGGTGCATTACCAACAAGGTTTTACTATAATATTAAAAACAAAGACAAAATGATTAAAGAACTGACATTTTAAACTTGCTTAGGTATCTTATAGTAGCAATTACCACTCTTGCATTATAAAAAACAGTAGAGTCTGCATGTAATCCCTAGATAATCTAGATCCTTATTTTGTGATTTCAAAAAGGACTTCAACATTTCCAAATCATGCATGTTCTATAACAGGTTGAAGGCTAGAAAGAGTAAAGCAATATAACGTCTTCCTGTTGCTAGAAGTCTTTCTCCGCATGAATGAACCGTCTCCAGATGTCACTGACAAACCTGCTTCCTCTAGATACCATCTCACATATCCGTGGTTCCTCTGATTTTAATGTTAATGTCTCACTAATGCATTAACTTTGAGTATTCCAAATATGGCGCATACACCGAAATGAAACACCCATTGGTTTACGGTGTTTCAGTCTGGCTCGAAAGCAGGAAACTGACTGATTCAGGTCAGCAGCCGATTTTTTTTTTTTTTTTTGCATCTCTAAAGAGGAGAACAGAAAGCAAAGAGTAATATGCAAAACATCGCTTTAGTCTGGTGATTAGAAGCAATGACAAGTAAGCAGCCGTGAAACCGTGTTACTACACACAATTGTCCGAAAGTCTCTGATAAAACCTTCATCAGTTTATCTATGATTGGATTATTATATATATATATATATATATATATATATATATATATATATATATATATATATATATATATATATATATATATATATATACTGTTTGTACTACAGACCAGTGCCTTCTACTAACTCAGTACTCCATCTGGTTAAAAAGAAAATCACATTCCAGTGTCCAGCACATATACTGCTCTATTGCACCATTTTGGCTCAGTTTCTTGAATTTTCAGGACTCATCTGCATCTGCGCCCTCTGCTACAGCAAGCTGCAACACTTAAAGGAAAAAAAAAATTATGTTCATGCATGGTTTTTCAGTAATACTGCCCCCTTGTTTTCCTTCAGCATAACCCCTGCTTTTTATATTTCCCCTTTAATCTGTAGCTCTTACACGTATTGCGTTAGTGTGCAGGTCGCAGGCTGTGCAGTACAGTTTAAATCACATTCCTTTTATATCTATACAATCATACAACACACCGAAGCCTCTCTATCAGCAAGAAACCTTTGCATGAACTGATATATAGAAATATTAATATTTACTCAATGCTATATTGCTTGTGGCAAGCTGCTACGCTATGATAACATATATTGGATCAGTTCACTGACATGGTGGATTTCTTGGAGAGAAAAAAAATTACAAGAAGCTCAATAGGACCCTTCCTTCCCTCTCTGATGCTTAATATCAAGTCGTTTCTGTTGTTGTGCTGCTTGTTAAGCAGTCAGTGTAGTTTGGCTGGATGCAACAAGGAGAAAAATCCAAGCGTCCTCACTCCCTGAGAGGCTGAGGATGGAAGCAAGGGAGGTTCTTTACACCAGAGAGGGGAGGTCAGTCTGTTTTAATTCTCCAACAGCAACAACAGCGAAAAACGAAAAAAATACAGGAAAAGGGTTTCACTGTATTTTCCTTCATCGTTATACAAGAAAAACTGTTGTTTGTTGCAAAAAAGTTATTATAAAGTTAATGGACGGGATGGCTGTTCAGTACCAGTTTTGATTCCAGTTCCATAGACATGATTTCAATAAGATCTCCAACCGTCCCATAGTACATGTACACACACACACACACACACACACACACACACACACACACACACACACACACACACACACACACACACACACACACACACACACATACACACACACACACACACCTTCGGCATTTGTCTGTGCTGATTGGTCAGGGAGTTGTCTGTTGGTGTGTTTCCAGTCGGGGCGACAATCAGCCCGGTGTGTTGATGGTCTTCACTGTGTAATTCTGGTAGAGGGGCTGCAGGAACATGCCCACTGTGCCGAACACGCAAACAAACACAAAGATCCAGAGGAAGAGTCGGTCGATCACCATAGCTACGTACTTCCAGTCCTCGCTCACCTGTGGGTCGGTTGTAAAGGGATGGGAGGGGTGGCAGGACAAGGGGGTGAGGGGGAGGGGCAAAAGATAAACGTCAGCGTCGTACAGTGAGAAGATAATGTTTTACTTATTAAGAACGTCATGGGTGCTGTAACTTCCAGTTTCCAGTAATGTTGAAAAATATAACAATAATGTTAACTCTCAATCTATGTCAGATATTTCTATTATGGACAGGCTTTAAAAAACAAACCTACAAAACCCAGAAAGAGGAGGGAAGAAGTGGCAGAGAAAAATGAAAGGAGGAAGGGCTCAAGGAAAGAAAGAAGGACAAGGTTGAAAGGAGGGAACGCTAGCGGGACGGAGGAGAAAAAGACTGAATGACCTAAGAAGAAAGGATAGACGAGGGAGGTAAGGAAAGCAGGAAGGACAGGAGGAGGAAGGAAAGAAGGAAAGAAACAATTAAAGAAGGAAGGGTGGAAGAGAAAGGACAGACAAATTAGGAAGGAATCAAGGACATCATGTGTAGGAGATAAGGAAGGAAGGAAGGAAAGATGGAAGGAAGGAAGGAAGGAAGGAAGGAAGGAAAGAAAGAGATGACAGAAAGAAATGAAAATAAAAAATAAAAAGAAGAAAGTAAAAGGAGCATAATAGAACAAAGGATATAAGGAAGGAGGATAGGAAAATTAGACAGCTGGATCCGGAAATATAAACGTTTCTCCATATTCCTGCTCTTTTTTTCCTTTCTTTTTTTCCCCTTTCTTTCCAGACCAAGAAAATACTGTAAATAAATGTAACATTCATTGACTGAACCTTGCAAAGTGACAACTGTAATTTTTTCTGACATATTTCAACTTTTACATACACCCACTGCATTGCATTTTAATCCATTGCATACTGTAAGCGTTCCATATTTAACTCTGTGACCTTTACAGGTCTAAATATGGAACGCTTTATGTCGGCGACTTTGTTCTTGTCCTTTCAACATTTATCCTTCTCTCTCCGTGCATCAATTATATTTATTTTCAGTTAAAGGAGCAATAAGTAAGAAACTTCCTGCAGAATTTACCAAAATCATTCTCACTTGTCATGCAGGATGGAAGTAACATCCTCTCCATCAACAATATCTTAGTCAAGTTTTTCTCCTTTCAAACCTAGAGGTACAGTCCAGAATTACTTTGCTGCAGTGTGTAGGCTTCCTGGTCCCTGAACCAATCATATGAGAGTTCCCAGCGTTCCCAAAACAGACTGCAGCATTTGGTATTTTATCTTGGCAAAAGAGCAGCAGCCTGCTAACATGGATCCCAGTAAGAGAAGCAGATCAGAAATAGAACAGAATACAACATCATATAACTCTCCTGTGGAAGTAAAAATTCAGTTTCACAACAGCAACAGACCGTTTAGAAACGATTGATGTCAGTGGCAGGCCGTTGAATCAATTTCAGCCACTAGGTGTCAGTATTACGTATTTCTCCTACTTTTGTGTATCTGCTAGCTTTAAGCACAGGATCATCACATGACATTCAGGCATCAAGAGCCAGAAGAATTGTTACGCTATCTAAAGTGTAAATTTCAAACGTTAATTGCAAAAGTATTGATCACACTTGAACTTTTTTGCATTTTGTCACATTACAACACACTCTTCCCTGTTTTAGGATTGTATGTGATAGACCAACACAGAGAGCATAAATATGAGGCACGAGCGAAATAACACTGGGGTTTAAAATTTCTTTATAGCCAAAATTCTAATGTGTGGACTTTGACTAGGCCATACATTGAATACCTTTCATGAATCAGCACTTTTGCCACAATTACAGCTGCAAGTCATTTACAAGATGTTCCACATTTCTCAGTTTAAAGCAGGGGGAAGGCTGTACTTTGTTGTCAGACCTCTTATAAAAATATTACTTTATTTTTGTAATTTTACAATTTTAATCTCATAATTCCCCCCCCCCCCAAAAAAAAAAAAAAAAAAAAAAAACTCTCCAGAATGGGGAGCCTCTGCTTCTGTTATTTTGGGGTTTCAGGATGAAAGGTTTGGGAACTCCTGATCTAGAGAGTAACATTTCTCCCCATTGTCCTCTGTAAAAAAGCTCAAGCTCAGACAGATTGGATTGAGAGCATCTATGAACAGGAGTTTTAAAGTCAGGTGACAGATTCTCAATTGGATTTAAGTCCAAATGTAGGTTCGCTTTGACCCAAACCCCTCCATTGTAGCTTTAGCTGGATGTTTAGGGTTGCTGTCCTGCTGGAAGGTGAACCTCCACCCATCCACTCTCAAATCTGCACGTTTTCTTCCTCAATTAGCACCAAAGTCATCCCAGCTCTGACCAGCTTCCAGGTCCCTGCCATAGAAAGACATCCCTATAGCATGATACAGCCACCAACGTGTTTCACCATGGTGTGTTCAGGGTGTTTTGCAGTGCCTGTTTTTATCCATGCTTACTGTTTTGGAAGGTAAAAAGCACAGTTTAGGTCTCATCTTCCTCCATGTTTGCCATGTCCCTCACACGGCTTGTCTTAGAGCTTTCTCTAAACAGCGGCTTAATTATCGCCGCTGTTCCATACAAGACAGATTTGTATGATTTCAGCCCCTTTTCCACTAGTACCTACTTAGACTCGGTTCAATTCGGTTATTAGGGTTTTCCATCAGTGAAGGTAACTTAGGCTACGTTCACACTGCAGCCTGAAGTGACCCAATTCCGATTTTTTTGCCCATATGCGACCTGTATCTGATCTTTTTATGACAGTCTGAACAACACAGATCTGATTTTTTCAAATGCGACCCAGGCCACTTGGATATGTGGTCCTGAATCCAATATGTATCTGATCTTTTCATATGCGACCTGTGTCTGTACGGCCGGGTCGCATTTATCCGACCTGTACGTCACCGATACTCGACAAACGTCACTATTCTGCGTCCTGCAATGCAGAAGCGGGAAGAAAGACGACACCCATGGGGGACTACAATGAGAAGAGCAGTCAATGGAGAGAAAGCTCCGGTTAGAAAATAAATTAATGAAAAATGTGCGGCAGCATTATAATCCATGTTTACTTCCGCAAACACTGAGGACGCTTGCTACGTGTGACGTCATCGCTTCCTTAAATGCGCATGCGGGACACTTACGTTGAACGCTTTCAGTTCACACAGGAGATCACATACAAGTCGCATATATTTGGAAATGTGAACGACCACGCAAAAAAATCAGATTTCACAAAAAAAAAAATCGGAATTGAGCATTAAGACCTGCTGTGTGAACGTAGCCTTGGTATCACCTCCTCTTTTAGTACCTGCTTGGCCGGCATTCCAAAAGAGCTGAGGTTGAGCTGAAAATCTGATGCCAGAAGATTTTCAGTGACTGATTGGCTAGGGGATGGCATCACTGGTTGCGTCACCACAGCTTCTCCGTTGATTGCTGCTTACGGGCAGCGAACAACAAAGCAATGTCGTGAGAAGCTTAGAATGCTATACAGCCATTATCAGAGCATCAAAGACCACGACGGTCAGACTGGTTCAAACCGCAAGAAGAATTGGAAGTGGTTCGACCAAATGGACGAGTGGGTACAGTAAAAAAAATAGAGATAAAAATATTGAAACCATTCCTCTGGAGTGTAGTTATGTTTTGTTGTTTATAATTAGCTCTTTTTTTGTAAATAAAAATGTTGAGTAAAGAATACTTTAAGCTTTCTGTCGTCTTGTGTCTATCCGCCACCCATTCCTGTGCTCAGGTGGAGGGTTAATGGAGGTGAGTGGTTAATGTGTGTGGAGACGCTTTCTGGCACACAGCTCTGATGAGGTCCGACACGAGCCGAGGAGGAGGAGACGAAGGTAAGAGACCCGCGGGATGGAGGACACAGAGAGGTCGCTGACACTTGAACCCTGCGATGATAACTTGAGGAGGGGAACAGAGGAGGGAGGGAGGAAAAGCGAAGTGGGGGGAGGGGAAGTTGAGAAACTACGCGCCGTACCAGGAGAGGCAGGATTTTTAACTGGGTGTGCATGGCTGCTGTGAGGAAACAATGTCTGTGATGGACAGAATCAAAGCGGTTTTTCAACTCAAGTGTCCTATTCTATTTTTTTTTTCAGGTAAAAAGTAGTAACAAAACTACACCCTCACCCCTCCATCTCACCGCCTCAGCTTATTTCCACTTCTTTATGCAAACGTCATGCTGCTGCTATAATTACATACTGCGCTAGATAGTCGCTGGGCTATGGCTGCATCATCAGATCTGTCTGCTCCTGCTGCTGGTCTGTTTCACCAAGCCGTGCATTTCAGAAGGCAGCGTTAAATGGTGGAGCTGTGCAGCCACATAACATGATATGGCACTCATCTGAGCTGCCCGGGAAACAATAATGGTTGGTAATGTATTTGGATAAAAGGACGATGACTCACTGCCGAGCTGATCCACACGCAGACAGGAGGAGTTAAGTCAGAGGAGCATGCAGAAAAGCTGACAGCATCAGCAAAAACTGTCATGGCAGGCTATGTGTTGGTTACATGCTGTTAAAGAAGCTAAATCTAAAATCCTGAGGTGAAAAATGACATCTGCAGACTTTCATCTCACTTTTATTCATTTGAACAAATGATGAAATGAAAGATTCAACTTCAGTAGCTTCTCATGCAGGTTTGGAATAAATCTTGATTAACGTAATTGAGCAGATTAGGATTTTGCAATCTATGTTTTATATTAAGATGTTGAATATGTTAAATTAATATATATATATATATATATATATATATATATATATATATATATATATATATATATATGTATGTGTATATATATATATATATATATGTATGTGTATATATATATATATATATATATATATATATATATATATGTATGTGTATATATATATATATATATATATATATATATATATATATATATATATATATATATATATATATATATATATATAACAATTTTTGACATTGTGTAAATGCTTTTCATCTACAACAATGTCACAAGCACATATTAATGTGATATAATGAAGAAAGTAGGGAAGGTGTATCACTAAAGCCCACTCACACATCAGCATGTATTTAAACTCAGATCGGTCGGATTAAATAAGACATTCTATCAGTCTCAAGCCTTTATTAATCTGTCTGTCTGAATGGTAAACTGCAAACCGCATCAAAAGTAAAACAACGATATATTATATAAAAAAAAATGTATTCTCAAAACCACAATGGCTAGCATCAGGTTAATTGGAAATTGAATGATTATATTGCATCCAGTCACTAAAAGAACAGTTAAACCAGTAATAACTTTGCTATTATCATGATTAGGGTATGCTTTTCTTCAGGAGGGACTGAGAAACTGGTCAGAGGTAATGAGAAGACGGTGGAGGTAAACAGAAACAGCAAAACATTAGAAACCACATAACTGTTTGTTACAATGGCCTAGTTAAAGTGCAGAACTAAATTCAACTGAAAACCTGTGGCAAGAGTTGAAAAGTGATGTTTACTAAAGTCCTTCATACAATCTGACAGAGAGCTTGAGCTCCAAGTCAAAGAAAAATTATGACAAATAATTTCTGTTTCTTCAGATACTGGTAGCGAGACACCTCAGAAGACTTGATGCAGTAATTGTAGTGAAAGGCGGCTCTGCAAAGTATTTACTCAGAGGAGTTGAATACAAATAGATGTCACATGTTTTTTATTAGCTAAAAACAACTGTGGGTAACTATACATTCTTGTTTTTTCCACTATATAAAATCCCAACAACAGATATTTTGTGGTTGTAACATGAAAAATGTGAAAAAGCTTAAGGAGTATGTATTCTTTTGGCCCAAATAAAACAGTGGGAACCTAACAAGCTGATGTTAGCTCACTAATTAGCAGAGTTATTTGCCTCAGTCTACAGCAGACATGCATGATAATTGTAGTAGCTTCTTACTAATATCGCTTTCATTTGTTTGGAAACTGCGTTATTTTAGAGGATTGATTGGAAGTAAAGAACTTCTTTTATTGCATCTCTCTCATCACCAGTAAATTTAAAGTGCAGCAGTGGTATGAAGCAGCATTTCGTTTGTTTTCTTTAAACTGTGATGTTTTAAATTGAACAACCCCATGCCTATTTAAATTGAAAAGCATCATTTTGGTATGAAAGCATTCATCAGGACGCGGGAAAACAGTAACCTGACTACGCCAGATGGACTTGCTCCTCATATCCATCTGGAAACCTTTCGTTGAAGTAATTTTGGGAAGGGGCGAAAATACTGGTTAGCTGATTGGTCTATGTTGGTAATAGACAGGCCAAATAAACCAATCAGATCAACAAAGCATATGACGTACTTCGTACTACGTCGGGAGAAGAGCAAAAACATCTTTTCCTCTGAGAAAAGCCTCCAGAGCAGTGTTTTGCTCTTCTTCCAGTGAAGAAATACTCTGTAATTCCGATAAAACTTGCTCGATAGCCACGCTAACGCTAGTTTCATCGGCTGAAGCCTCCATGTTCTTTAGACTGAACTGTCGCGCTTCTCGTTGCGTCACACCTCAACCCGCCTCAAAGCCAACGCTGATTGGACGTTCGTTTGGCGAACTGCTCCAAATTTTCTTTAACGGAGAGTAGCCAGACTGATCTGCGAGTGAAACCTTGAAAGCTCGCGAGATCAGGATGGTCTCACGAGGCCAGGAAAACAGCGGCTTGTACAAACTGTGAAAAATGTAAAACTTACACTCTGATCGTCGTCTTCGCTCTTCATGTGGTTGGCGATGAAGCGCACTCCTTCCACTGCCTCGTCAAATCCTGGACAGGCTTGAGCCAGCAAAGCCTGAGTCAAAGCAGGACCTCCAGCCACCTGCTTACCCCTCAGCAGGTTCCCAGCGCCGCCCTCCCGGCCCTCCCTCGCTCTGTTTAAACCGTCCATCGATCCGCCTCCAGCTCCCACCAGTTCGCCTCCGAACTGTTTAACAGACGCCCGGTTCACGTAGCACGTGCAAGGGTCCCCGTCGTCCTTCCCAAAAACAGACGAGGAGGTCCCCCCTCCGTTCCCGCCGCCGCCGCCGCCAAGCCCGAGGCCGACCATCAGGGCCGCCGGCTCCCCGCTGCGCCCGCCCTCCTTCTGCTCCTGTGCTCTCCTTCTCTGGCGTAGCCGCTGGCGCTCGCTGCTGTTCCTTGGCTGCCGCATGAAGAGCAGCGCGGGAAGCTTGTTGAGGAACACCAGTTTAACCCAGGGAGGCATGGTGTGTGTGGTGGGTGAGCGGTGGTGCACATTGAGCACGCAGACACTGGTGACTATGGAAAAGGTAACCAGAACCATGGTGAACATCAGGTACTTCCCCACCAGAGGGACGTCCAGCGAAGTGGGCGGAACGATCTTGGAGATCAGCAGCAGGAACACCGTGAGGGCCAGCAGCACGGAGATGCACAGCGTCATCTTCTCTCCGCAGTCCGACGGCAGGTAGAAGACCAGGATGGCCAGGGAAGTGATGAGAACGCAGGGTATGATGAGGTTGATGGTATAAAACAGCGGCTTCCTGCGGATGATGAAGTCGTACGTGATGTCCACGTAGGTGGGATCAGCTGGGTTCTCGTTCCGTCGACCCGGCAGGGCAATGATGTCCCACTCTCCGCTGGGTGTGAAGTCGTCCATGCTGGCCACGTCAGCGCGAAGCACCAGATCTATTTCTGTGCGGTCGTAGGTCCAGGAACGAAATCTCAGCGTGCAGTTCTGCTGGTCAAAGGGGAAGTGCTTCACCTCGATCTTACAGGCTGATTTGTAGATGGCTGGAGGCAACCAGAAGATGCTGCCATCGTAGGACACCACGGCATTAGAGTAGAAGGACACCTCGTAGACCCCATCCGCACTAAGGCAGAGGAAGATGGGGAGGATTTAATCACAAGTTAAAACAACCTTTCAGCATCTAGTTAGACATTAGTCAATTCAATTCAATTTTATTTATATAGCTCCAATCCATGAAACATGTCATCTCGAGGCACTTTACAAAGTCAAAATCAATCATATTATACAGATTGGTCAAAAATTTCCTATATAAGGGAACCAGTTGATTGCTTCAAAGTCCCGACAAGCAGCATTTACTCCTGGAGAAGCGTAGAGCCACAGGGAGAGTCGTCTGCATTGTCCATGGCTTCGCAGCAATCCCTCATACTGAGCAAGCATGAAGTGACAGTGGAAAGAAAAACTCCCCATTAACGGGAAGGAAAAACCTCCGGCAGAACCGGGCTCAGTATGAACGGTCATCTGCCTCGACCGACTGGGGGTTACAGAACCTTATTGTGAAGGTTAGCGTTTTAATTTGACCTCTAGGGTATGTGTTTGTGAGCGTTGCAGTTTGCTTGAGAGTGAAGAAGAATTTAATCCAGTTAATTTATTTTTATCTGAAAAAAAAAAAACAACAGTTGTAAATTTGTATCATGAGCACATAGTATAACGACAGGGTGACTCTGATTTAAGGTGACTCTCCCACTCCATGTGCGTTACTGTGCATTGAAATGTAAATTATGCATACATGTTATAGATGACATTATTATACCGGCCCATGCCTACTCATAACTACTCCACATCATCCCCACTTACACACTGATATTCTAATTTTAAATAAATATTAACTAGAGTAGAGGAATGTACGCATGGCTAATTATTTGAAAATACATTTTTCGGCATGTAATTCACACACAAGCCTATATAAACTTAAGGAAAAGGATTATGCTGTTGAATGAAATGATGTTCTAGGTAGGAAACCCAGTTCATTGATAGGATGGATCAAAAAAAAAACTGCTCAAGACAGATCCTTTGGGGAGGAATCACCTAAAAACATTTAAGCTTTATCTTTAGATTTCAAATTAATTTAGGAAATTGAGATATGTGCTGTACAATAAAAGTAGTCAGTAGTTATTTTCTTATTCTGTCAAGTGCTCTTGAAAAGAAAAAAACATTTTTTTCAAAATAATCCTGAATTTAAAAACAATATCTCTAACACTGTCACAAAGTTAAATAAGTCCTTTGCTCAAATAAGCGACAGCGGCTGAGAATTGGGGATTAGCACGCTGGCCTGGGGTACGCAGGATTACCAGGATCACTTTATCCAGAGTGAGGCGGGTCAATGATCTTTTAATCAACACTAAAGTAATGACAGAAGCAGGGAAAGAAGAGAAGGTCACACAGATCACTCGTCTCTGATGAGCTGATTTGCAAACCATGGGCTGACGCGGAGTTTCCACCACACTGAGACGAGCCGGCAGTGGCATCCTAAATTTCTCCAGAGGTACAAGCAAACCCTCACCAGCACATCTTACTGATGACAAAATAAATCAGAAGATGTTTGTTTCATCCACTGCCGCGCAGCTATGCTGTGCTTGACATCACTGCATGATTATCAATGTTTGTTAGAGGAAAAACAGAGACAGAAAAAGGTGTTTTTCTTCCTTCCGCCACATTGATTAGATGATTCCAAGGTAAAAAGCTGCAATTAAACAAGTGTTCAATCAGTTAATTAGAAAAACAGAAAAATTCTGTCATAAGGTAACAAAATATATTCTTTATGAACGTCTTTGCATAGTTAGAGTTTAATGTAAATATTAGGTGACAGAGCCATAGAAAAATTTAAGCAAGCAACAGCAAACTTTAGAAATATGTTATTGAGAATATCTAATTGTTTTTGCGTACAGTGGCTTGAAATGATATCAATACCCCTAAAACCTCTTCCCCGTTTTGTCACATTTCCACCACAACCTTTCATCTGTTCTATCGGGATTTTATTCAGCATATATCAGACTTATTTGGAGGTTTGATTTGAAATTATTTTTCAAATAAAAACCTCTCACATTCATAGACTGACATTTCCTCCATTCTTCAGGCTGTATGTTTGAGTTTGTAGTCCTCTGCCTTCAACCTCAACTCTTTTTAAGAACCAAGCAGGTTTTCTTCCATGTTTCACCTGTTTTAGCCCCATTCATCTTCTCTGACTGAAGAAAACAAACCATCCCCAGCATGATGCTGCCACAACTGCATTCCACCTTGGTGATGTTGTTCTCAGGGAGGGATCAGTGCATTGTTTTGTTCTTCAGGTATGCCTGACTAACACCTTTACCCACATGGTTAATTTGTCCCTTCTTATTTTTTATTTTTTTTTTGCAAACTGCAAATAGAACTTTCTCACAACAATGGCTTTTCATTAAAGCCAGATTTGTGACATTTGTGACATCTTTCTGAAACTTCTGAGGCCTTCACAGAAGGCCGTGGCAGTAACTAGGGGTGTAAAAATACATCAGCCCACATCAATTCAATTATTAACGACCCAATTACATTAATGCAAAATTAAAATATCAATCATATCTTAATTTTAAAGATACACCATTATTTTGAAATTCAGGCATGAGACTTTAGTGAACAGGTGTTGTTCTCATTTTAAAATTAGAAGAATGCAGGTATCCCTCATACCTTTAGGAGCTTAAAAATAAAATGACAAGATGTGAAAAATTGCAAGGGGTGCAAATACTTTAGCAAGGTTGTTCTGCGTGTTTTCTCCTCCACAGGACCTTGGTGCAGTAAAGATGATCACATTTTTCATACATGTCTATGGTGGGACAGTAGTGTGCTAGCATGAGCAGCAAGAGGAAATTCTAGTTGACATATTCAGTCATGTGTTGTGAACCTGAATGTATCACCCACTTAAAATTACTATTTAACCAAAGCTCTCACTTTAAGTATCTTACAACGAGAGCTGCTAAATGACCTGACCAGAAACATGGTCAGCTTCTCTTAGAGACCTTTTTAACATGTCTTCACTGGGCATTCGTGTAACAGTTCATGTCTTCTAATTGAGGTCTTAAGCTTGAGAGAGTGACTCACTTGTTGTAGAGGACCACGTCAGGCAGCCAGATGTGTTTTGAGGGCAGCCTGACCTTCATCATCCCATCGAACTCCTCGGGGACCCAAGTCAGTCGATAGTCCTGCCACTCCTGAGGGCCAATAGAAACATCATGCTTAGTCACTCGTCTGCCAATCACGCAGCAGTAAGAAGACAGCAGGGAACACATAATTAGCTTTTCCTCTTATACTAGTGCGGTTATAAGTCGGTGGTTAAGATGCGCATAAACTGTGGCTTGTGTGCACCTTGCCAATCTCAGTAATTGTGGGGGTGGCAGCTTGGGCACCTTTGCTCTGGGTTTTTTTTTCGGGTGTCTGGGGTTCTGGTTTTCCCAACGTCTGCCTCTGCTCTATGGGGGGGGGGGGGGGGGGTCTCTGGCTCCTGACAACCTCTTTTGAGTAGTTTTCTTATGGATGAACCTTAGATGTACAAGTGCACTCTCACAAACACTTACAGGTGCGTGGATTCAGGTGCTGACAGGCTCACTTTAATACAGAAACCCCCTGTTATTAGCTTAGCTTTCACTTTATCCATCTTGTATTAAATAATACTGTGATAGTTTATCGGCTTGTTTTTGCTGTTCTTTTTATATCTCTCTTTGCAGGTGTAGAAGCAGACTCCGAGGATATTATCTTGTTCTCTCCTTTTCCGCTCCTCTATATTTCCCACCTTTTCTCCCTTTTAGCATTTTGTCTCATCTTTTTCTCTTCTTTTTTTCCCCTCTTCTACCTTTCCATTTTTGTGTCCATTGAACATAAAACAGTCCCAGATTATAATCTAATAAAGCTTTATGCATATATAAATCAAGCGGGGCACTAAAGCGAAAGCGGTAATGCTCCTCTTGTGAAAGTAAAATCTGTTGGGCTCTCTTTGGTATTGAGACAGCAATTCTTAATGCTACACTGCCAGAAAGGATACGTAAAAAAATACAAATAATTGGTGGTAAATTTGCGTATAAACTGTGGCTTGTCTGCACTTTGCCAATCTCGGTAAATGTTGTAAAATAGATTAAAATGAACAAGTGTGAGCGAACACCAGCAAATTCATCCTCTTTGTTACATTATGTAGAAGACTCTTCTCATACTGAGCTTTAGTCCATGCTATACTGCCTGCAGTAGCTGTGAAACACTAAAATCATTGGTTTGTTTGGGCCCGGGGCGGCTGTCCTTGGCTCCCCGACTATGATGGGGAGGAATGTATCGAGCACCCTTGGTCATTCTACGCTTGACTACAAGTCATAAATCTGTGCTTGCTCAGGTTGCAAGTGTAAACATGCCTCTCACTATGAGGCAGGGAGCACAAACTCCATTGTGGAAACAGGGGGTGTTTTCTTCTATGGATGTAAAAGTGATTTCAACACAAAAGAATACACATATAAGTCTTGTTGTTTTGGGGCACTATGCAATGGACCGTCTCCTTCCATCTCTATACATCCTCAGCATCCTCCTCCATCACACTAACCCTTTACGTATTAGGCAAGGCAAGGCAAGGCAAGGCAAGGCAAATTTATTTATATAGCACAATTCAGTACAAAGACAATGCAAAGTGCTTTACATGATTAAAATATAGCAAAATAAAACAGAATAAAAGCAAGTAGGAATAAAATATAGATAGAAAATAGAACAAAAAAGTGGTGATTCAGTTAACTAGGACAGTTGAAGGCAATTTTAAACAAATGTGTTTTTAATCTTGATTTAAAAGAACTCAGGCTTTCCGCACTTTTACAGTTTTCTGGAAGTTTGTTCCAGATAATTGGAGCATAGGAACTAAATGATGCTTCTCCATGTTTGGTTCTGGTTCTAGGTATGCAGAGCAGGCTGGAGCCAGAAGACCTTAATGGTCTGGAGGGTTGATACACTGATAACAAGTCTGTGATGTATTTAGGAGCTAAGCCATTTAAGGATTTATAGACTAACAGCAGTATTTTAAAGTCTATTCTCTGAGATACAGGGAGCCAGTGTAAGGACTTTAGAACTGGGGTGATGTGCTCTACTTTCTTAGTCTTAGTGAGGACGCGGGCAGCAGCGTTCTGGATCAGCTGCAGCTGTCTGATCCACTTTTTAGGCAGACCTGTGAAAACACCGTTGCAGTAATCAATTCTACTAAAAATAAACACATGGATTAGTTTTTCCAGATCCTGCTGAGACATCAGTCCTTTAATCCTAGAAATGTTCTTCAGGTGATAGAAAGCTGACCTTGTAATTGTCTTTAGATGCTTTTGGAGGTTCAGGTCTGAGTCGATCACTACACCCAGATTTCGGGCCTGATTAGTTTTTAGCTGAAGCGACTGAAGCTGTGTGCTAACTTTTGATCTTTCCTCTATTGGTCCAAATATTATTACTTCTGTTTTGTTTTTATTCAATTGGAGAAAATTTTGGCACATCCATGCATTGATTTCTTCTAGGCATTTACTCAGTGCCTGAATTGGTTCATAGTCACCTGGTGACATGGTGATGTAGAGCTGTGTGTCGTCTGCATAGTTATGGTAGCTGATGTTGTTATTTTTTATTATCTGAGCTAGAGGGAGCATGTAGATATTGAAAAGGAGGGGACCCAGAATGGACCCTTGGGGAACCTCAAATGGGATTTTTGTCATCTCTGATGTAAAGTTACCTACTGATACAAAAAAGTCCCTGTCCTTTAAGTAGGATTTAAACCAGTGGAGAGCTGTACCAGAGAGGCCGACCCAGTTCTCCAGGCGTTCTAACAGAATGGAGTGATCAACAGTATCAAATGCTGCACTAAGGTCCAATAGTACCAGCACAGTGGTTCTTCCACAGTCTGTATTTATATGGATGTCATTAAACACCTTGATAAGGGCGGTCTCTGTACTGTGGTGAGCACGGAAACCTGACTGGAAAACGTCAAATCGGCTGGTCGTTGTTAAGAAGGTGTTTAATTGTTGAAATACAGCTTTTTCAATAATCTTACTGATAAAGGGGAGGTTTGAGATGGGCCTGTAGTTCTGGAGTAGAAGTTTGTCTAAATTATTCTTTTTCAGCAGTGGTTTGATAATTGCTGTTTTTAGGGACTGGGGGAAAACACCTGACAGAAGGGACGTGTTTATTATCTGAGTCAAATCAGACGCTATGACAGGTAAAACTTTTTTAAAGAAAGCTGTGGGGAGAACATCAAGGCAGCTTGAGGAGGAACTTAACTGCTGAATTATCTGCTCTAAGCTTTTGTGGTTTATTTGGCTGAATTGGGACATTTTGTCAGGATAAGTTCCAGCTGAGTACGGCTTTGGTTCTAGAGTTGGTGTGGATGTACAAACTGATCCTCTAATTTTTAGGATTTTCTCAGTAAAGAAGTTAGCAAATTCATTGCAGGCCCTGGTGGAGTGGAGTTCTGAAGCCACGGACACAGGAGGATTTGTTAACCTGTCGACTGTGGCAAATAAGACACGAGCGTTATTAATGTTTTTCTTAATGATCTCAGAGAAGAAAGATTCTCTTGCATTTTTCAGTTGTAAGTTATATCTGTAAAGTCTCTCTTTATAGATGTCATAGTGAACCAGGAGTCTATTCTTTCTCCACCTGCGTTCAGCTTTGCAACATTCCCGTTTTTCACTTCTAACTGCTGGAGCATTTCTCCAAGGAGATTTTTTCTTCCCGGAAACAACTTTCACTTTAACTGGAGCAATGCAGTTAATGATGTCTGAGACTTTAGACTGAAAGTTATCTACTAGCTCATCTACTGAGTTGCAGCCCAAGGTTGAAGTATCAGAGTAAGCTTGAATAAAAGTTTCTGTGGCATTGTCCTTAAAGGTGCGTTTTCTTACGATGTCCCTTCGGCTAAATGAGTCACTGGAAATGATACATTCAAAGGTAACGGAGAAGTGATCGGATAAGGCAACATCAGTTACATTGACCTGTGAAATGTTTAGACCTTTAGTGATGATCAAGTCTAAAATATGTCCCTGTTTGTGTGTTGGCTGTTTAACATGCTGTGTTAAACCAAAGTTTCTAAGTGTGTCACACAGTTCTTTTGCACTTCTGTCTTCAGGGTTGTCAACGTGAAAGTTGAAGTCTCCAACAATAATTAAAAAGTCATAATCAACACATATCACAGACAGCAGGTCACTGAAATCATTAAAAAAGTTTGATGTGGACTTAGGAGGCCTGTAAACATTCAGAAACATAGTTCGTACCAGGCTCTTTACCTGGAGAGCCAAATGTTCAAAAGAGTCAAATTTTCCCAAAAACACCTTTTTACACTTTAGTGAATCATTAAACAATGTTGCTACTCCTCCACCTTTCCTTTGCTGTCTGCTCTCACAAAGAAAATTGTAGTTTGGAGGAGTCGACTCCAGCAGAATGGCTGCTTCATTAGATTCATGTAACCATGTTTCTGTTAAAAACATTACATCAAGATTATTGTCAATAATGAAGTCATTAATTAAAAGGGATTTTCCTGACAGAGATCTAATGTTTAATAAACCCAGTTTATATGATTTGGTGGTTGATGATGTCTCTGTGGCAGGTTGCATCTGACAGTTTATGACTTTTAAGTACGACTGATTATTCCTGTCTGTTTTCCTTTTGCTTTTCTTATTTCTGCCACGTATCATAACAGATATTCCATGTTCTCCGTCAGGAGATTAGGCTTGAGATTCTCATGGTATAGTAATCTTGAGATAAAACACCATCATGGTATCATGGTATTGATAGAAAAACAAAAACTAAAAACATAGAGCAAGATCTAGTTGCTTTAATAAAACAGAGAAGTCAGTCTGCCCCAGGGCAGCTGTGGCTATTAACATAGCTCACCACCATCAGGGTGTTAATGGGTGAATGACTGACTGTAGCGTGAAGCTCTTTGGGGTTGTTGGACTTGATAAAGCGCTATACAAGTACATGCCATTTACCATTTAAAACTTTAATGGTAAAGTTGATAGAACTATAAATAAACCATCCATCCTTTTTCCGACACGCTTATCCCTAATGGGGTCGCGAGGAATGCTGGTGCCTATCTCCAGCTGTCAATGGGCGAGAGACGGGGTACACCCTGGACAGGTCGCCAGTCTATCGCAGCTATAAATAAACCATTTCAATCAATGTTTTCAGACGACTCTTGTGGACAGGGTCTTGAATTCTTTGATCTTGTTTTACGCAAGTTTATAAGGTCTTCAGTGACGTTTTCTTCAGTAGTTTTCAGTAAATTTCTGATTTTGGTGTTTGACTTGGCGATTGTCTAGCAGGTTCCTTGTTCCACCCTGAAAAACATTTGAGATGCTTTCACTGTCAGGTTTGAATCATCCTGAGTCTTCAACATGAAGCGATGCGTACAAAGTTTAGAAATCTGACACAGTCTTATCTCCGTTCATTTACATTTCACATTCCAAGGGTCTCCGTCTAATTTCTGACACATCAGCATCAAACCCTAAAGACCAACCCTCATACAAAAGACTGCTGGTGCACCCTGGACAGGTTGCCAGTCCATTGTAAGGCAACACAGAGACACACAGGGACACAGAGGGAGAGCATGCAAACTCCATGCAGAAAGATCCCAGACTGGGATTTCAACTCAGGACCTTCTTGCTGGAAGGCAGCAAAGCAACTGCTCCAATGTATAGCCGTGTGACAGATTCATTGACATACAATTATAAACAAACTGTTTAGTTCTGCAGCTATCACTATGTGTAAAACACAGTGCTGCCATTTTGGATTTTAAGGTGATGTTGACTAGAAAGGTCTGTTTTTTTTTTTTCAACTTCAGGTAAGCTTCCAGTTTCTTTTTTTTTTTGGTTGCAAGATTTTTTGCTTGCAAGATGCAGCTTGTAGCAACAGAGCTGAGCAGAAATAAAGGGAAATATCACTAATAAATAGGCACAAAGGAGCCTAACCAAAGATAATCACAACACAGAAATCCTCAAAATAAGAGCATTTGTACCAACATTCATGGAATAATAAATCGCTTTTATTCTCCAGAACCTCAGTGTGATTGTCTCAAATTCATCCGGCTACATAAACAAAAAAATCAAGTATGTTTGAGTGCAACTCTCTCCTTTTCTAGTAACTGTGGACAAATTGTCACAGAGCTCTGCACCCAAGCTAAATTTATTTTACACTCAGCTCAGCGAACACAGATGGCAAACAAAACCCTCCACTGTGAACTGCTCGGTATAGCGCAGATCCGCTTTGTGGTCACGCATCAAGCTGATATCGATGTGTCTGATATCAAAATAGAGCATCCATCACTTCATTTCCAAAGGAACAGTGCATCAAATAATTATTTTCCACCCTTCCTCTGTTTTTTCTTTCTCCTTTTTTTTTTTACACTTAAACGTTTCAGATCAACCAATTTTGTTATGTCAGAAAAAGGTAACCTGAGAAAATGCAAAAAGTAGCTTTCAAATATTGAACGCAGTAGCGCCATATCCAAAACAATCTGATCCCACTGCCTCGTGATGGATGGATATTTTGCTGTGTGGAAGCTAATTATATTATATGAATACTAATGAGATGTGTTGCAGAGAATGGTTTAATTATTGTTACTTTGCACCAAATTCATCCGCATTAAAGTCTTTGCAATTGTTTTTTCACTTGCTCTGGCCAAACTTTTACACAGAGAAATGGCAGAAAAACATGCAAAAATAAAATCAATCAAGTGTTTAACTTTTTTGTATGAATAGTATTTTGACAACATCCCTGCCTCTGTGTGTGTTTGGTGAGGTGGGTGAATGTGATGAGGTGTGTGACGTCTCACCTGCGTCAGCCAGACATTGGTGGTCATCACCTGCTCTCTTTCATGCTGAAAGACAACAACAAAAAAAAAAACACATTTAAACATTGATATCATTACCACTCTTCTGTGATTGGGAGAGTTCTCTAATCTAACACTGTACAAAAGGTTTTTTTGCTGTTTTACCTCCAGTCAGCCAGACTTTTATTGTAATCTTTTAAAGTGCTTTTGTTTAACAGTTTTACAAGCCTTCTGAATGATATTCTCTCAATTTAATTCAAATACCTTCAGAGAAAGACAATGCACTGAAAAAAAAAATAATAAAAATAAAACGCTTTACCTAATGTCTTCCGAAAAGACTAAAAATGTGAGAGGTGCATTTGTAAAGCATTTCATTTTCCGGATGCAGATTTAACTCTCAATAGACATTTCCAAAAAAAAAATAATAATAATTAAGAGAAAAGGGAAACAGTATCTCTTTTTGTTGAATGTCTCTGGGGGAATTTAAGGAGATGTTAGAAATGAAGCAGCAGGTCAGCCCTGGGGACCAATTCTGTGCTTTTCCTTTTCTGGCCTGCAGCAAGGCCAACGATGTCCACATCATGACGGGTGTCTCTCAAACAAAAGGAAAGGGAGATGGGTACCTGAGGGGTTTGGTAAGGATCCTTGGCTCCTTGTTCTACAACTTTGTTTGTCAAATCGTGTTTCTGGCCATTACGTATATCGTGCTGACCTCACTCTACCTACAGAAAAAGACAGACGACCTGAGAGATGCCTCATTCTACAGTTGATCATCTGCTATATGGCAAGTCTTCAGCTCGTTGAAAATCATCTTATTCATGCTAAAATATGACTTCATGTCTGTCAAACTGGTTTAATTTTGAACTTTTGATAGACTGTGCATAAAGATCCCACTTTAAACTGGTTCTTTGGTAATTAGCAGGGGCGGTTCTAGACAGGGGCCAACAGGGCCCATGCCCCTGTAGAAATGGCCTTGGCCCCTGTTATGGCCCCTGTACTAAAAGCATGATGTTAAATAAACTTCTCATAATTATTTGCAATGGCAAAGAAACCATAACTGATTGGTCACTTTGACCAATATTATTTTTTACCTATACAGCTTTACTCTAAAAATAATTTAAAACTTAAGATGTTTCACGTTTAGCTTTAGCTGTACTGAGCAGGGGGCAAAGTTTTCAACTGCTAGATCAGGGGTCTGAAACCTGCAGTTCCAGAGCCACAAATGGCTCACTTAATATTATTACACAGTTAAATATTGCCATTTTATTGTTTTAATTTTTTTTGTTCTGTGCCCCTGTGAAAAAACACTGGCCCCACCTTGGCCCCCCTGGTAAATTTGGTCTAGAACCGCCCCTGGTAATTAGTCTTTTGTATATGCACACCAACATTTTCCACAGCCTTTTTTAAGTCTGAATGATTTGTAGTGAGGTACAGGATTGAAAATATATGAAAAGCAGCAATGGTTCAGGGAAAAACAAGAAGTCTGAAGAGAAATGTATCAATATTTTTTTAAAGCTTACAAGACGGTCTGGCTGCTGGTGTCTAAAGAGATAAGGATGATTCAATTTTTTGCACCCATTCTGTTTATGTTTTTAAACATCTCTGGTCAGTTTTTACCAAAAATATTTGCGACTAAGGCTACACAGCATATAAAAAATCTGCGTATAAACAACATCACAGAAAGACCTGATTGGAAACCCAAACATGTTGGGTTGTTACATACATTAAAAATATTCATTCCCATAATGAATACTTTTGTTGTGATGGACAAACACAAAATAGTGCATAATTGTGAATTGGAAAATTTCTTTCACAAAATAATCTGAAAAGTGTGGCATGCATTTATACTCAACCCACATTGTTCTGCACCTTGTTGATAAAATCCAGTGCAACCAGTTGTCAGACACAGTTTTGCTTAGTTCTGTTGCACATTACCAAAATACAATTGAAACACTAAAAATTCAAAAGAAAATAAGTAAAGATGCTGTTGAGATAAAAGAAATTTGGGTTTATAAAAGCTCTATTCCTCAGCTAAATTCAGAAAGTAAAAGTAACTCAAAGTAACTCAGACTAACATTTAGATAAAAGAAGTAAAATGTACAAAGAATAAAGTGAAGCAATGTAAACGGTAAACACATGGTAATATAGATAGAGATATATATGATATAATATATATAATATATATATATATATAGATATATAATCTCTGCTCTATCTCTCTCTCTAAGCTCGCTGTATGCAAACAACTAATCACCAAAAACCAAATGTTCTAATTATGTTAAAACATATCCTTAGGCCATCTTTAACACATTTATGAGAAGTGAATTGGAGTTCTCTTTTTAATGTTACTGTTCCATAATTAATTCCCCCTGTATCAAATAATAAATTATTTAGTTTTTATATGAAACAGTGGAAGGTACCATTTATTTACATGTCTTGTACAGGTATTGAATACATTTCTATTAATCTGAAACATTACTTTTACAGAGCAGAAGAGACAGGACCCACCAATGAAGGTTCCTGAAAAATAAAAATACAAGTTAAATATTTTTTAATAGTAAAAATAAGGCACTGGATGATTAAACCTCCAAATCATCCAAAAATAGAAACAGCATGGTGCAGCACTGTGACATGGCTGTCCACCTAAACTAACAGGCCAGGCAAGGAGAGCATTATTCAGAGAGAGAGAGAGAGAGAGAGCCAAGAGGCCCATTATAACGCTGGAGGAGCTGCTCCTGTCCTCTCAGGTTGAGAAATCTGTCAACAAGAAAAAGTAAGTCGATCACGTCTGAAATCTGGCCTTTATAGACAAGCGTCAAGAAAAAAAAAGGTCAACATTAAAACCCATAAAACTTCCTATTAGCAGTTTGCCAAAAGCCACGAGGGGATGCAGCAAAAATGTGGCAGAAGATCAGGCCAAACCAAAATTCAACCTTCTGGCCTAGATAAAAAAAACAATAAATAAAAAAAATAAACATGGTCTGTGACAAACATCTAACAGCACGCAACAGGCTGAACATGGAATCCTCGTGATGGTGGCTGCCCCGTGCTGCAGGGACAGGCAGGCGAGCTGGTGGGAAGATGGATGAAACTAAATACAAGGCAGTCTTTAAAGAAAACCTAAGGCTTCAAAAGAATCCAGATAGAGATGGAGGTTCGTCTTCCAACATCATCAGAGCTAACCTGAAAAGGCTTAGATCGGCACAGATCCTCTGTTAAGGCGCCCTGAGGTTATATACAAATGCACACCACACTTTTTAGTTTTTTTGTAACCCAAAAAAAAATGCTGCTTTTCACAAGTCTGTTGCAAAGTGTCCCAACAAAATAAAATGCAATCTGAGGATGTAGCTCTGCAAGATGTAAGACGGACTAAGATGAAGTCTCATTGACACTCACCACACTGATGAGTTGGGCCAACGACACCATGAGCTGCACAGTAACCAGCTCAGAGCCATTGGTGGCGGGTCGGATCAGCTTGTTGTAATGCGCCGGGTTTAGGAGATGCTCCACCAGCCGCTCCTCCGTGTCCGCCCCGAGGCCAACTGCAATGAGAGGAAGCCATCGTCATCAAAGAACGTTGCACACCCATCTGAGTCTCTCCCAGCGTTTTTTTTTCTTCTTTTTCTTTCTCCGATACGTTTCTCATGCTGGAATATGTTACAAACACACGGAGCAGAAAATCAGCGGTGCTGCTCAGTTTCTCTGTTTGGCCCATGCGCTCGCTGCCAGCATTCGGAGCTTCATGGCTGCACATGTGCACTGAGAGAGCAAAGATTTTAGCATGGCGTTACGGATGGTTGCCAGCTCGACCGTGTTGGCACGGCTCGGTGGAGACTTCTTACAAGATCCGACATCATAAGACTGACTCAACCAGTCTGACTGTCTCTATCGCTCTCCCGGTGCCTCGGCTCTGTCTCCATCCATTCCCGCTCGGGTGTTGAACTGCTCCCCAACTGCCAACTCCGTTTTAGCTTTGGGATCTTTTTCATTCAGCGCCCCCCCCCCCCCCCCCTTTCTCTCTGCCATCCCTCCATCTGCATCTGCGAGTGGTCAAATTTAAATAGAGATGTCAGACAAACGCACACAAATGACAAGGTTTTTTTTTTTCCTCCTTCTTCTTTTTTTAGCCAAGGCACAATGCATAGGAGACACAACTGTTGTGTTTTTTCCTCCTTCCGTTCTGGTTTTGTCCCTTTTTTCACTCCCTGCCTCTTTGGCATCTGCTCGCTGCACATTCTCTCACACGTTCCCTTCGAAGATAAACACAGGCTGTTTGCCGTGATCTCAGCATATTCACACATGCTCCTTTTCAGGCTACTAACAGTGCAGTCTGCTGACAGTAGGACGTTATCCGCAATGGCCTCTGGGCTTTGGTTCCATGTTTAGGGTTATTATTTCACATTTGTCCCATTTCTTAAGTCCTTTGTTATATAATTTACTTTATCTTCCTGTGCTTTGCTTGAATCAGAATCCGCTAGTGTCATAAGTGGAGGTGTAACGAGACTTTGCAATGGAAAAACAATGTGAAGTTTGTCTCATGAGGCACCATATAGATCTAGAAATTGGAGTTTGGTTAAATATACTGTATCTTGACAGCAACAAGGATTCTTGATGAAACTCTGGTAGAAATCCTTTTAATTTCACCCCAAATAGTGCCACATTTGACATGAAGATGCTTCTTTACATCGAGCAGCAGAGTTGGGTATGTGGGTTTACTTTTAAGAGGGTTTGTTAATTGAAGGTGTAAGTATCAGTCAGTGTGTATTATTCAATAAACTGATTCCATTCATATGACAAAATAGTGTTAACATAAACTTCTCCCTTATTCTCCAAACTGAGTTCAATATGACTGCTGATGACCTCAGGTAAGATTCTGACTACTTCTATGTAGTCAAGACAACTTGACATGAACTTAAAAGGAACTAAAACACAGAAACCCAAACTAAAACCTTCAGATCGTCACGCTCCGTCCTCCTTTCTCCCTTTACTTCCACCTCCCTTCCCCTCCTCTCCTCCCCTGCAGCACTCCTGTGTTCACTGAGCAGGAAAGATGGCCTCTGTCCGTGGATCAATGACGACCGTCTTCACTCCCTGCTAACACGCAACTCCTCCCTCTCTCCTTTCTTCCTCTGCTGTTTCTTCACTCTTAATCTTTCCATCACAGGAGTCAGCCCACATCTCCCCTCCCTGCCTCCCCTCCAATGTTATCTCCATCTCGCTTGTCGGCGTCAGCCCCCGTCCGTTTATTAGCTCTTCCCTCAGTGATCCTGTGTCATCAATACGCCTCCTGTCAGCAGCTGTGTGTAGCGCTCCGGTTGCTCATTGTGCATGGACGTCGCGATACGGGCCTGTTTGTCTGCACATGATCAGGAGGGAAATAAGCATGGCTGTCTGGGTCTGAAGAATATGAGTTATGTATATTACTCCCAGATGCACAAGGCAATAACTTAAAAGAATGAGAGACAGGAAGCAAATGCAGTTCACTTAAACAAAGATGGAAGGAGAGCGGTTCACGTCTCAGTAACCTTATATTTGCTAAAAGGTATTGTTGTCCTCTGTGTGGATTAGTTAAAGCTATATTTCTGTGTCACACGATTCAGGGAGAACATAGTTAATGCTGAACACAAATGAGGATTGTGGTAAAGTGTGTGAACCGCCAGCAAACGTGTGCCTGTTCAGATTTTCGTGAAAACATTTTTTTCCCCCCAATACTGGCTTTAATACATATTTGGATGGGGGCGGGGGGGGGGGGGGGGGGGGTACAAAAGCTATTCACACTAGCCTGGTCTCATGTGAAAAAAATGGGACCAGGTGGCAAAAACTGTCATCAAGCTTTTTCCGATAACTGGCAATAAGTGTTTTTTGCCGTGGAGGATATTAAACACGTTTATCCCACTTTTCTTTGCAGACTTGTTTTAATTCAGCCATATTTGAGGATTTTGGAGCAAGAACAGCATGTTTATCCTCATGTCACAGTATCTTAAGAACAGATTTTAGTCTGGATATTGACAAAACCACTCCAAACTTTTTTTCCCATGTCCTGAAGCAGCAGATAAGCCTCAGACCATCACTCTACCACCACCATGTTTGACTGTAGGTACTGTATAATGTTCTGTTTCTGAAATGCCATCTTAGTTTTACATCAAATGCACAAACAGATTTGAAAAAAAAAAAATAACTTTTGTTTTGTCAGTCTCTTTCTTTTTGTCAATCATATACTTTGATTGTTTGTGAACTCCTGGATGAGTCGTTGATGCACTCTTGGAGTAATTTAGGTAGTCTGCCCCCTTAATGAAAGCTTCTACACTGTTCTATGTTTTTTTCCCCTAAATATTCCCTCTCAGTTCCTCAAAGGCTTAGAAATTGTTTTATAATGCTTTTCACATGTTTTTATATGTTGCAGACTAGGACCTGAGTTGCTGCTTTCTGATGTATTTTAACCCTCTTCATTTTGTCAGGCATCCAATGTTAAAGTGAATCCTTGATTCTATTGGTCTGGCCATGAAAAGTGTGGCGAGAGAAATTCAACCAGCTTGTGGTAATTTATTACATAAGATATGGTTGCTATGAATAGCTTTTATTTATTTATTTTTTTTTTTTTAAACCCTAATGAACAAAAGCATCATTTAAGAAAAATAGTATTTTACATTTACTTAGGTTTTTGTCTTTGATCTAAACTTAAGTTTGAAGATGAAACATTTAAGCCTGACTAAAAAGCAAAAATGTATGAAATATATAAGGTAGCAAAACACATTTTACGAGCACTGTATATTAAGTAACATAAAGTTTCACATAGCTGTTATATTGGAAAGGTACGCATATTGCAGCAAGCCATTTATTTTACCAACTCACATACCAAGTCTTAAAATGTGTTTCTAAATAGATTACCTTAAAACAAGGTACAGGTAGGTAGGTAAATATTTCTCTGGTTGTGCCATCAGAAATATCTCCAACCCTTCTTTATATTAGAGTTAAAATGTTTTCCCCCATCGTCTTCATGCACAGATGTCTGACACCCTGCAGCACCAGGCAGGGAGTCTTCTATGCTGAAAATCATTAGACGAAAACCATGAATTATAGTAATTAAATGGGTTTTAGCAGCAGGAACATATTTGGGGTTTTAAAACTGCAAATTTTAAACCTGAATCTTACCACTAAACTTAATTGGAATCCCCAGCTTCTAGTCCAGAGCACCAAAAAAAAAAAAAAAACTAGAAAGAAATGGAGATAATTATCTCCAATATCGCTAACGGGGCTTTTATGTATCTTTCAAGCCAGCGCCCAAATATCTCTCAGATATAACCAACTTAAAAAGGAGCCACCTTAAATTGTGTACACCAGTCCATATATTCAATGAAAACAATGTCAGACAGCCCATAGATAACAATGGTTTGCATTAAAATGTCACAAAATGTGGATTTTTATTTCAATATCACATACAGTTTTAACATTCTACATGAACTAACAAATTACATTTTAAACAACGAACACAATTATCACACTAAATTTAAAAGCCTTATTTAAATGTACTGAGGTAGAGACATTTGAACCTTCATTTAACTTATCCACGTATGTATATATATATATACACGTAAGGGATAATGCCAGACAAGGTGTCCATTATCAGAAATTAATGGATGACGCGGAGTTGTGAACCGTCGAAGTCCATTAATTTCAGATAATGGACACCTCGAAGGGCATTATCCTGCTTATTCCATCATCACTTGTGAAATAAATAACTATTAAAGCAATTATTAATACTTTTATGTTATTTTTTCCCACCATTAAAATCTTACGTTTTTCACAAGAAGCGGCTGAGGGAAGTATTTAATATCTCTGGTTCTGATGTATTGCCAAGGTAGCCAGCGTCAACCGTCTTGCATTTACCAGCTAATGTTTGAGCCAGCGCAATAGCTCAGAACAATCAGGCAATGTGACAGGAAATTTATGATAGGCGTCCTATAACACTTTTTAACAGACACCCTGCAGCCAATCAGAATCAAGTATTCACCCAGGCCATGGTTTAATGGTTTGATATTTTATAGTTTACCCTTGCCCAGACCTGCTTGGGCTCAAGGTGAAAGCCTAGCCGAATATTTTATGGTTCTGGCACCGAGAGCCGGACAGAGAGTCTTCTCTCTTATCTTATCTGTACGCTCTGACCTGATTGCCGTCACGATAACTCTGCGGCTCTTCTCGCGCGCCTAATAAAGCTTCTGAGCAGAAAGGGCTCTGCCTCCGTCTCTTCATGCAACGCTGACGCAGACCCTGAGAGGTTGTAATGCTCGTTGCTCGGGTCGTATCCTGGTTGTTTTCCAGTGCAAATATTGCAAAGTTAATGTGAGACGATGAATTTTTCAGCAGGGCTTCCCATTAGAGCACGGAGCGACGGAAGTGACACACCAGAGTGAGCGTTGAAAACATAGACGCATACTTCAAAGATCCAGTGAAACGGGCGAGACGGTTGCGTCATGGCTATGTACGTCTGGGTTTTAGTGATCCTGGCCTTCTGACCGATTTTTATGTGTTTGATTAGAGAAACCAGAGTGTACTCACACACACACAGCAAAGGGGAAAGTGTTGAAAATGAGAGTGAAAAACCATTTACAGTGATGATCTCTATTTATACATCCAGCTTAAATATATAAGACAAGGTTGAGTGAGGAGAAAGGTTTCTCGCTCCTTTCTGTGGACTGCCAAAGAGGCTTTTTGGCTGAGATGTTTTATGCTGAACTATTCTTAAATCAATAAAAGAAAGATCCATCGACCTCCTGACAACACCCAATTTGGCTCTGTAGTGGCAGCAGAACTGAGATATTAATATTGATTCACCATCTCGCCTCCACATCACAGCACTCAAAAACAAAGTCATTCCACTTTGGACTAACTGGAAGCGGAAGCTTTACGGTCTTACTCAACTCCACAGCCAGGAGGAGCGCAGCCTGAGCTAAAACTGCTTCTACACCACTGCAGATAACCTGTTGTCCGATGTACTTAACCCCACTTAGTCTGAAGTTACCTTTTTATAGAAACATAAACAGTTCAAACTCTGGCATTGCTGCACTCATAAGGCCTTCTTATACCAACGAGCGGTACATTATGTGTGCAGTGAATAACTTTGGCACAAAGACGGGGAAGTCATGCACAAAAATGCGCAGAATTGCCGAAAAACAAAACAATTTTGGGGCAATTTGGAAATATGCAAATGCTGAAGATTGACATTTTATCAATTTCACTAATAGTTCACTCATAGCAATAAAACCTGAAAAGAAGCATTTACAAATTTACCAAAATCTAGGAATGAGGAGTTATGATGGATTGTTTTAATGGCAAGCGGGTTTATTTATTTTTTTATATACTTAAAGTATGATTCAGTAGCAAAAATACAGTTTTTCAGTGTTAAAAATGAAAACTTGAAAATATAGTTTTCATGATCAAATTACTGCTATTTAAAACAGAAAACGTAAGAACTACAAAAACAGGAAAAGGTAATGATTATTAAACTAATAATGATCTCAATAATTTATTTATTGGGATGTATTCAAGTTCAAATTTAAAATGGACACCAGCTAAATTTAGTTTTCATATCATGTTGTGCTAAATATGTTTATTGCACAAAACACTATGCCTGTTTCTTATCTTTACACACTAAGAGTCTAAAAGTTTGATATTCGCTGGTAAATTAGTCAGACCATCTGCATGAGTAAGACCTGCACACAGCTACTAAACAGACATGCCTCTTGTAAATGCTTTTTAAAAATTTAATTACTTTAATAACGGTGATGGGTGGTGATCCTTTTAACTTGTTTGTAAGCAAAAGAAAAGTGATGTTGCCTTCTTTCAGCCAGCTGACAGGAAGTGTGCAGCTACAAGCGTAGGTGGGGCAACTCTATGCTTAAGAAATCTATTATTGGAAAAGTCCAATAATTCCAAATTTTTCTCTTCTCTTTAAAAAGCTCCTGCCCAAGCCTTTAAACCTTTGCTTTTTATATTTCTATATATCTTTTTATAGTTATTTATGATGAAGACAAAAGCAAATTGTGGTCAGTAATGATGACAATACTATTTGAAGCACATACTACAACATGGAAATGGAAGTTTATCTCACCCAAATATCTGATACAAAGATAAACAATTCAATTCAATAAAAGTTTATGTATATAGCGCCAAATCACAACATGTCATCTCAAGGCACTTTACAAAGTCAATTCAATCAAATCAAATCATACAGACAGATTGGTCAAAAAGTTTTCTATCTAAGGAAACCCAGCAGAATGCATCAAGTCTTGACCAGCCGTCACCCATCCTGAAAGATCGTGTAGCCATGGTAGACGGTCGTCTGCATTATAGATGGCTTTGCAGCAATTTCTCATACTGAGCATGCATGAAGCGACAGTGGAGAGGAAAACTCCCCTTTAAACAAGAAGACAAACCCTCCAGCAGAACCAGGCTCAGTGTCGTCATCCGCTACGACTGACTGGAGGTTTGAGAAGACAGAGCAGAGACACAAAAAGCACAGAAGCACTGATCCAGGAGTACTTTCTATGTTAGAGAGAGAAATGGCAGATTATCTGCCCCCCAGGGTGGCATCACAGCTAAACAGAATGCCAGGTCAGATGTAGCTATTATGAAGAGAGAAAAAATACAATAAGTCATGTAAAGAACAATATTATTAAAGTTGTTTAAGTGTTCGTTATTTAATTACTTTGTGTGCTTTCAGATATTCTGGTCAAATAGGTGTATATTTTCATAAATGGGATGGTCTTAAAATTACAGCTGCATGATGTTATAAAAACTTGCAATGGTCATAATATTGTTGAAATGGGGGTGATCATTTCAGTCGCTCTTGACATATATTGTTCTTCTCCTTTCTTTTCCATCATCAGGATTTTACCATCTTTCTCCATGAGGTTTTCCATCTCTGCCAAAAACCTCTACATTATCCAAAGATCCATCGAACTCGCCTATTATATCCGTAGCATGTTGAGTGTGAATGCAAGAATCTTAAAATATGATAGTCTACCAAACATTGCGTGTAAGCAGCCCATACGATTTTTCTATTTCACATGATCATATCGCAATAATTTGTTGATTTTTGGTGCAACTCTATGAGAAATCCACCTCTTTCTTGGACCTCCATCTATTAGCTGAAAACTAATGTTTCATAGGACAAATCTATCATTAGATTCTGTTTTTAACTTCAAACATTGAAAAATGGCAAAAAACATTAGTTAATCTCATTACATGGATATCTGTCCCACCAAGAGTTGCTCACTTTTCTGTGACCGTAAAATAATGTGCGGGTGCAACATGATATTTTTGCATCATCAACATAAATTGATGCAAAAGCTTTAAAGGAAGACAACAGCTAAATAAAGCATCATAAAATGTTTTTACTTGTGGCTTATTTAAAATGTGCCAAACAGCAAGAATTTAGCATCTTTAATTAACCGGTTATTTTGCTACTCACCGTGACCCTTTGGAGGAACAAATAAAAACTATATGTTATGTTTGCATTGACCACCAGCGTAAGAAAATATTAAAATCAGTATGTTTTAAGATGGGAGTTGATTAAAAATGGCATTGACTGACTACTGGCTGGAAAACTGATCTTCATTGCTTCATTGTTGGGAAGACAATAAGAGGATCGTCCACAGCAGGTAAGATAGTGACTGCATTACCTCTTCAGAGAGTTCCAGTAAAAAACACTGTGCTGTCAAAAGGTATTTACCTCATTACAGATTGTTTCTGTAAATGTTTCAAATTATCAAACCAATTTTTATTTAAAAGCAGCTGTCAGACGATTTTCATTGTTAGTTCAATTTCACTGTAGCCACACCCGGACCTGTAGAATCATGAAATAAGCTGACTAAAACCTGTTTAAATAAAATGAAGTAGGCTAAAAAAAAATTAAAACCAGAACACCCTGCACCAATTTAAAGAAATCCCAGGACAGATGAAAAAGTAATTCAATATTCAGCCATTATCCACAAATAAAGAAAATATGGAACAGTGGCAAACCTTGTCAGGAGGTCCTCTGAGCATCAACGGCTCATATAAGAGGCCACTAAATAACCCCAGACATAATTTACAGCACTGCATGTGTCACTTCCCTCAGTTAAGATCAGAGTCCATGATTCAATAATGAGAAAGAAACTGGGCAAACATGGCATCCATGATGGAGCTCAAAGGGGAGAAAATCACAGCTGTAGAAAAAAATGCAAATACCCATCCCCTGTTTGCCAAATAAAAACATTGTCGGAGAGTTTAAATAAATATTCTGTGGACTGGACAGTGACTCAATCTGAAAGATCTGCTTTGAAACCATGCTGCGTGCGCACGGCGCATTAGTACGGTGTGTTTTATTTGTGAGAGAAGCTCGGTGGTTTGATGATTGCTATGTGGCTTTCAAACAGTAGAGCTTATTTCAAGGATTGCAGTAAAATGCATCACTTGAGCTGTATTATGCCGCTCTTGGCAGCTGTTATTATGTGCTATCATTTGGATACGTATAAATCTGAGACTGATGATGTGTGCACAGAAGAAGACGGGAAGGGGAGACAAAGGGGGGTAAAGTGTGCACTGTGTATGTGTGTGTAAAGTCAGTCCTTTCTTATAACTCACTCTCTCTTGAAATTGCTTCCTTGTTCAGTGTTTCTTTTGGTTTTTGTATCTTCTGAGCCAGCAGCTACAATTAATCACCCAGAAGAAGCAGAAAAGATGGAAAAGACAGCCTTGTCCTCAGTGTAAGACCTCATTTCCTAAATATACACAGACCAGGTCATTAAAGCTCCTCACTTACAAAACGTGTCTTATCTGCCTTTTCTCCTATTTTTTTTTGTAAACCTTTTTGCTTTCTTAATCTGAAGGGCCATGAATTCAAGCGTTAACATTCTCCCATACAAATCCACCCCCCCTTTGGGCATATTCATAGCATTTCTATTCACGAATCCTTCTGGTTAATCTGATCCTATTGGTCCTGTGTTTCCTCCAGAAATATAGAGGCGGAAGAAATACGGCAGCTAAAGCCAGAACGTGGCAGCCAGCTAGACAAAAAAAAAAAAAAGGATGAAAGGGTGTCATGTTCAGGTTGAGATCAAAGAAAGACAAGACGGGCTGAAGAATGAAGCAGGCACATGCAGCTAAACTTCCTACAGCCTCACAGCGGAGAACAGCAACGACAGAGACTGTCGCACACTGCGCTCCACACTCAGTAACTCCTGCATCAGGTCAACTCAGCACCACAACTGTTTTTATTATGCATGGCCTGCTGGGGAAATGACAAGAGACATCCTCCTCACACCAGCGGATGGCTGCATGCGCTCTGCAGTGTCTGAGACAGGTGCTGAAATGTCCTTGAGCATCCTTGGATGCGCAGTGACTGTTTTCGTTAAGGCGTCTTTAGACAAGACTCAGTCTAATTTCCATTCCCGGAGTTTGTGTTTTACAGCTCCAGTGCTGTTAAACTGTTTTTTTTTTTACCCCTTTCTTCTGCTTCTTCATCAAATTAATTTAAATGTCAAACAAGGATAACCTGAGAAAATGCAGTTTTCAAATGATGAATTGAGTTATTAAGGGAAAAAAGCTATTCAAATCAACCTGGCTCTATGTGAAAATAAAATTGGCCTCTTTGATAAATCCTGAATTAAATGTGATTATTAACATTTCTGGATCAGTTTCACCATCTACACCCAAGCCTGATTACCCCTGACCCCTAGAAACAAGGATATACTTAAAAAGAACATGTCTGACAACATGAAGTAGGCTACAAGATCTATAAGCACACACACCCAAACAAAAAAAAGACAAGAAATCATGCTCCAACTCAAGAACAGTTGAGAACAAAGTCTATTGACATCTATCAGCCTGTAAAAGGTTGCAAAGACATTTCAGGGCTTCGGGGTGCCACTGAGCTGCAGTGAGAGCCATTGTCCACAGGAAAACACAAAACAGCGGTGAACCTTCCCACGAGTGGCTGACCTACCAAAATTATTCCAAGACCGCATCAACAACTCACCCAGGAGGTAAATAAAGAAGCCAGAACAACATATAAAGCATGGCAGGCCCCACTTGTCATAGCTAAGGTCACTGTTCATAATTCAACAACAAGAAAGAGACAGAGAAAAAAAACTGCCTCCATGGGAGAGCTTCGTGGGGGAAAACAATGCTGACCAAAAAGGAAATAAAGGCTAGTCTCTAATTTAAAAGGAACACCTTTAATGATCCCAGAGGCTTTTGGGACAATATTCTGCAGCCAGGAAACAGGAAAGTTGATAGTTTTGAAAGGTTTGGGCCCAATTACATCTGAATAAGCCTGGCACAGCATTAGAGAAAATAACTGTCAGTCAAACATGGTGCTGGTAGTGGGATGGTCCGGGGCTGTTCAGCTAGTACAGGACCTGAGGGACTTAACTGATAAAATTAGAAATTCCTCTCTACCAGAAAATCCTGAAGGAGAAAGTCCAGCCATCAGTTTTTGACCATAAGCTGAAACCTTCTTGGGTTTTGAAGCAGGACAATGATCTAAATTACAGTAGCAGCTCTGGCACTGCATGATTAAAAACAACAACAACAATAATAATAATAATAATAATAATAATAATAATGATAATAATAATAATAATAATAATAATAATAATAATAATAATAATAATAATAATAATAATAATAATAATAATAATAATAATATTAATAATAATAATAATATGTCCAGGAGGGGCCAAGTCAAAGTCTGGACTTAAATTCAATTTAGATGCTGTGGCATGCCCTTAAAGACACATTTTGTGCTCCAATGTGGCTAAAATAAAACGTTTTAGGAATGATGAGCCGGACGAGATTCCTCCACTGTGATCTAAAAGTCTCACTGCCTGTTCCTGCAAATACTTCATGGCAATTGTTGCTGCCAAGTTTGGTACAACCAATGTTTAGTTTTAGGGGGAGATTACTTTTTCACCTAGGACCAGGTTGGTTTGGATAGCTCTTTTTTTCTTATCAGATAAAACCAGAGAAATCTGTAAGGGTCAAACGGCTTTTTTCCCAGCAGTGTGTGTGTATTCCAATGCTCTCTAGAAATTAAATTGAGTTATTCTAAGCTCACGCTCCAGGTGTGTGAGCATGTCTAATTGCATGAATGTTCAAATATGTGTCTGCGTGCGCCCATGTGTGGACAGAGTTAATAGTCCCTGAGGATTTTGCTAATCAGATTTTCTCCCTTAAGGCAAGATGACTCATTATTCGTTCAGTGCTTCTCAGGCTCCTTCGAGTGATGTTTCACAATGGCTGCATTCTCTCCATCAGTCTAAATACCTCCGTGTTTTAACAGGAATGGTCAGAAAATGTCACCCTGTTACCTCATGTTTCCGACACAAAATTAAAAACTTTTCTGTAACATCATATCTTTAGTTTCAGGTCTTTATATTTGCTGTTTGCATTCAACGGGCAACAAGCAGGGTATAGAAAAAAATAGCAACTCTAATATTCTTCATCTGCATGGTTCAAAGAGTAAGGCAAGCTCTGGCCCCTCCCTCGCCTGATGCTGCACTCTACCGGTCAGCTGGCTGAAAAAAAAATGCTTACAAGCTTTTTAGTTTTAAAGCAAAGCAAATAGATGATGTTATAAACACCATAAACCTTTTGTATTTTTTACTCATGGTTATGGAACAAAAATAAATAAATAAATCAGGATTATTGTAATTATACATACATTTTAGTCAATTAGTAATTGAAATAACATTTTCTAGATTTCATGAAAAATCCTTAGCTAATAGCCTTTTACTTTGGACAATCTAAAAAAAAACATATTTTTAATCATATTATGCTACATTCCTGCATGTTTGTGAGTATCTACAGTACATCACGGTATACCTTGAGTTTCACAACATTTCACAAACATGTTCCATCACAAAGTTCATATGGTGTGAAATCCTTTTAAGGAGGAACATCACAGAGTGATGTAAGTTTTCTTCCAGTCACTCCTTCAACATACCTTCCCCTCCTACACCTACTCCTGCACACTATCGGTCAGCTGTTTGCCAGAAAGCAGCTGCCTGGTCCTTTGATTAAAAGACAGACAAATCTGGTGGTTTGGAAAAGTCTTGGATTGGTGAAAACAATAACAGTCAGGATCCGGGAACTAAAAGAGTTACAGCAGCTGCCATAAGGAGAACACTGGTTTAAAAGCTGGAAAGCTATGATCAGCATGTCTGTTTAGCACCCAACTGCAGCCTGACTAATAACCAGCTAATATCAGATCCCTATATTAGCAAAAAGCTTTATTATGATCACATTAATGTGTAAACTTGCACATCATTTAGTAAGGAGTCCATTCTCCGTTTTTTGCTTAAGTCCGTTTTATGAAAAACAAGACATCAAGAAATCATTTCAATAAATAATATTTTAACTGTAATAGCCAATATGTTGCATTTCTCTCTTAAATTATTAGATCATGTTGTACAATTTTGGATCTCAGTCGTTAAATGAATACCACAATACCATCCAACTGGGGTTGCGATAACTGGTGCATGCCTTTATCTCAACGCTTGTTTTAGTCACAAAATCCTAAGAGCCTCCGGTAGTATATAAATAACACTTTTACATCCTTATTAATATAGTTATATTTTTAGATCTGTCCCTAACTTCTTAAGCTGTGACAGCAAACGCCGAGGCTTTCTGCTGCGACAGGCACCTAAATGTTTAAGGGGCAGATCCTGTGTCATATGTTTGATCATACCTGAGTTTACAGGGATAAACGGCTGGATAGTACGTCTCCTGCTCTCTCACTGCTAAGGCTATTGTGATCCAGCGAGCTGATGTGAGATGGTGAACCATTTCTGCAGACGGCAGATCCATTACAGCAGTAAGTTAGAAAAGGTAGCCAATAAGTTACATGGCATCCACAAACTCAACTCTGGTCTGCTTTAAACCGACTGCAAAAGGTGCTGCCTAAAATATGTCCACTAACTAGCCAATGCATTGATTTTAAACACTGAGTACACTATTACCAGGTTGGACCCCCTTTTGCTTGTAGAACTGCTCTGTTCTTTGC
Source organism: Fundulus heteroclitus (assembly GCF_011125445.2). Classification (NCBI taxonomy): domain Eukaryota; kingdom Metazoa; phylum Chordata; class Actinopteri; order Cyprinodontiformes; family Fundulidae; genus Fundulus; species Fundulus heteroclitus. The sequence continues at coordinate 24,997,898 of NC_046363.1, read as the reverse complement.
AACAGAGATTTAACAAGGTATCTGAAACAATCCTCAGAGTATTTCGTCCTTACTGGCATGATGGCTTCACACTGAGTGTAGATTTGTTGCCTGGCACGTAATGCCTGCACATCCTCCTTGTGACTCTACCAAAGATGCTCAACAGGACTGGGATCTGCTGACTGTGGAGGTCACAGGTGTGCAGTAAGCTCACTGCCATGTTGAAGAAACCTTTTTAAAATATCACTAGGTGCCTTTTGGTCTTTTTTAAAAAAAAAAGAAGGGCTGGAGATGGTCAGTCACAATAATCAGGGAGGCCCGTAGCATTTAGGAAGTGCTCAACTGGTGACAAGGGGCTCAAAGTGTGCCAAGAAAGTATTTCCCCACACCACCAGTGTGAACCGTTGATTTGAGGCGGGATGGATTCGTGATTTCATGCCGTTTAATCAAACTATGCAGATGATAGCAACATCTTTCCAGTCTTTGGTGACTCTGTGTGAAATGTAGCTTCAGTGTTCGACTATTCGCCGGCGTGTAAGCGGCACCTTGTGTGATCGCCCTGCTGCTGTACTTCCATCTGTTTCAGGGTGCCACGTGTGTTGTGCTCAGAGCATGCCTTAGCTGGAATGAGAAGTTACATGAGCTACTCTTCCCTTTCCATCCTCTAGAACCAATCGGAATGCAACTGTCGCTCAAAGGATAGTTCCCCTTATTTTTGGACCTTTCCTTTTAAACCAGAGATTACCCTGTGTGAAAATCCCCAGCAGTCTCTGAGATACTCCATCTGGCAGCAACCCGTCGCCACATTCAAAGTCCCTGAAATCCCGTTTCCTCTTCACTCTGTTGCTCGGCTTGAAGTCATATTTACCAAATCAAAATATCTAAATGCATTACATTGCTGCCCTGTGATTGGTTGATTCGCAATGTGCAAGCAAGCACCTGAACAGGTGTACCTCTTTTTTTTTTTTTTAAAGCAGCTGATGAGTGTATTTACTCAGAAAATACCCTCCATAAAAGCTCTCACGCAGAGAAAGACATGTTTTGCTGAGCTGCTGAATGATAAGTAATTTGTCCTTGGCAGACAGGATGTGGAAGCTGTTTCAGCTCCGCATGCCTCTCATTAACCTACCCACTCAAATCAAGACCTCCGTGTTAATGAGTGAGAGGGAAAGAGACACAGAGAGGTGAGTGATAACACAATTTCTTTCACTCAGTCTCGCTTTACCATTCAGGTGTGATGCTTATTCTGGATCCATTTTTTTAACTATCAATTTACAGACAGGTGGCTGTTTTGCAAAAAAAACAAATGGATTGCCTGCTTGATCCTGAGAAAGTGTGGCATTGTACGCATTGCTTTTATTTATTTTACTCGTAGGAGAAAAAAAGCAGCACATATTTCATTGATATTCCACAATATGAATAATCTAAAATTGTATTTTCTTTAAAAAAAAATCAGTAAGCATAACTTTAGGACGCATTTGTGTAAACGCAAAGCTAAATCAGTAAAACTCGCACAATTTACATAATCCCAGTTTGTGGATTTGCTAGATTGCGCTCAGATATGGAGAGTGAGGAACATTCATCATCGCGTTTGCTGCTGTTTTTAAGAAAGATGGTGACACAGCAACGAAAGACACATTTTATCCACCTGCCTCCTCTTCAACATCACATCGCTTCTTTTTATTTATTATTAGGCTCCATCTTTACTTTCCTCATCATGACCATAAACCTGGAGATTGTTTTTGGCTCGACAAGGTGATTATTGTCACACAGGCGCCTCCATGGAGCCAAAGAGATGGAGAAAGTACTCACCTCCCACAATGGCGAGGAAAGCCAGCAGCAGCAGCCGCAGTAGCCGCGGCGGCGGCGGCCGCCAGCCGTCGATCATCGTGCGCGCTTTGAGCCCGGAAAGGTGTTCACCCGGATGGAGAGGCCAGTCCAAGTACAGCCTGCTGCGTTGCTCCCCCACCTCCTCACGGACCCGAACCTCCCCTTTACTCACTACCTGGCATGGTGACGTCTGTCTGGGCGATCTGCTCCTCTTCTTCCTCGCCTGATGAGGAGGGAACACAAAGGAGAAGAGCGTTCTCGGTGCAGCCAGGTGGGCTGTGCGCTGGCGTGTGCGGGTGCTGCTGCTGCTGACCGAGCCGAGCGCCGCTTGGGGATCCGACGCGCTGGATGGGAGGGGGGCGGGGCGGCCGGGCACGCTGGAGCAGCGGGGAGGGGAGGATGCACCTCAGAGGCCCCCCCATCAGCCAGCCATGCCAGCGTCTTTCCTCACTTGCCTCCATATAATATTCAGCACTCGCAGGCACGAACAGAATGCCCAATATTGACTTTCCCAGTGACCTTGTCTGAGGAGGTGGCATCCTCCCTGTCTGTCTGCTTCATCTTTAATATCAGCCCGGGGCCAAATAGCTTTTCAGAATTTATCATCTGAACAGGACGCCTTTATTTTATTTAGCAGCACTAACAGAAAGTAGCCTACTAGTCGGCCTGTCAAGCATATATATATATATATATATATATATATATATATATATATATATATATATATATATATATATATATATATATATATATATATATATCTCACACAGGCTGGAATTCTCAAAGTGGAAGTAATGTGTCCAGTGCCAGTCTATCAACACGGATAAGTTGCTGCCATCTGACTCTTCCATATGTTTGCGGTTTGTGCCAAAAATGCAAACAGTGAGCAGCAGAGTTACCATGAGCCTCTTGCCTGCTGCACTGATTGCTACCCTACTTGCTTGTCTTCTCAGTTTCGGTGTATGGGTATGCAAGATGATCAATGGTCTCTGAGATGTTGCTTTAAACGTCGTTACATCTTTCTCCCTGACATGTCTGCTGTGTTCCTTTGTTCTTCATGATGCCGCTCGTTCACTAATCCATCAATCCTCGGTGGTCTTCATAGAACAGCTGTATTTTGCTAATAACTTACTTTGATTGGACTATTTTCTGATTAGGTCCCACCTAATCAGAAAACAAAGACCTTTTGGTTGTACTGGATTTTATTTAGAGGTTTTTATTTAGAGATTTTATTTAAATGATGAATGCCTATGAATCCTTTTCCGACACCTTGCAGACATGCACTACTTTGTGTTGGTCTGGTGCATTCAATGCTAATTAAATGCATTACATTTGTGACTGTAGTACGACAGAATGTAAAAAAAAAAAAAAAAAAAAAAAAAAGTTCAAGAGGTCTGAAGGCATTGTGGCAATTAATGTCACATCCTGTTCCTCTTGTCAAAGGCCTATTAACTGATCTCTACTACCCTTCTTCAGAGTAATATTTGAAGAAGTCACCCAGAGGCCAGGAAGAAGAAATGTGGGTGTAAATGCATGGAATTAAGGCTTACTGGCCAGATAATAATGAAACAATGAGATCAGAGAAGAACTGTCATCAGCTCAAGAGGATTGCGGGACACACAAAAAAAAAAAAAAAAACAGAGTAGAAAGGGGGAAGTCAACAGAGTGTGGGAGGAATGTAGGGAAGGGCATAAGGGATGAATAAACAAAGTAAAAAGCGAGTGCAGGATGGAGGGAGGAGGCGGTTGCTGTGGTGACTAAGAAAATATCCACAAAGAGGCAGGCTGTTTCTTCTTCATTTTTTCTATTTTCATCACAGACGCACACAGAGAGGACGCATGTACAATTAGCACGATACAGGGTTGTGCACAAGCATATCAGTGATATAAGCACATTAAAACACACACACACACACACACACACACACACACACACACACACACACACACACACACACACACACACACACACACACACACACACACACACACACACGGGTACAGAGGCAAACTCTCCCACTGATTCGCCAATGCCATCTTTAAACCTTCTCTGTACAATCTCATCCTTTCCTCCTCCTCACACCCCCTCCGCAGTGAATGAGCTGACCTGACAGTGCTCCTCCCCTGCACTGAGTGCAGCTAGTCTCCCCCTGAATTATTTAGAAGCTGGGACCCCCACAAGTGCTTGTCTTCCCCTAACACCCACTCACGCTCCTTCCCTCGTTGCTTTTTTTTTCCTCCGTCCCTTCCTGCAGCGCTGTCATTCTGTCTTCCAGTTGCTGCGATTACCTCCTGTGACTCTGTCATGTCTGGGAAACACAACATACAACGATCGTAAGTCACAGATGAATTAATGGAGCAGGATAAATGAAGTAAAAAGGAACAGATGGGCATAAAATGCATTTCATTTTCAGAACAGTTCGTCGTTTCTCATTTATTCTCTTAGAAGCTTGAAGAATTGTCTTTAGTTTTTGCTAGTTTTGATCTTTATGTCTGATAGTGCCAGATTAGCTGTAATGTGGGTTGGTATTTATTTAACTTCTTATCCTGGAAAGATACAGTGTGTTTCTTTTTTTTTTAGTTTTATGGTGATTATAATGGAAAAACTCCCTAAAAAGCCTGCTGTACATCTCTGAGGGTTAGTAGTAATTGTTCACACAGGTAACACGGCTGATTAGATTGGTATTGTTTCTTCATAGGTTCAGTTGTTGTGGAATGGTTACAAACCTTTGTTTTGAACATTTTAAGCATTTTCTGAAACTATTCTAGCTGAAGAGGCAGAAATTGGTAGATAAATAGCCGGCTAAGCACTGAAATCAGTGGATCATTTATTTATCCGTTTAACCAACGGATATACAGTAGTATAACAGATACAACCCCTTGATACCATTGCTGAATTACATGTATTATTTATTCTGACATGTATAATGTGGCAGCTGAAGATAAAAATAGGGTTTTTCTGTATGGAAGTGAATCTCTAAGTACCTGAATCCAAGCATCTGTACGTGTTTGTGAGAGTACGCTTGTGTATGTTAAGTTTAATCAAAAGAAAAATGCTCAGTAGTGGTTGTGAAGAGCCCCCCCCCCAGAGCACCGAGGCAGGCGCCGGGGGACCCAAAACCCCAGATGCCCAAAGGGACCCCCAAAGTAAAGGTGCCCAAGAGGGGCCAACACAGGAAATCTGTCCCCCCCCCGCCACCTAAGGGAAGAGGATAGACGGCCCCAAGGAAATCCCCCAGCCGCTGCAAAGCCGAAGCCCCCAGGAGCCGCGGGGACGAGCCCCCTGCCGGCAGCCAGCTACGCTGAAGTGGAACCAGCCTAGTGCCCCCACTTGCAACGCACCACGCTCTTCAAAAAAAAAAAATACATTAAAAAAAAGGTATTTATTTATATTCGAAAATACCACTTACATCCAATAATCCCGGGTTCGGGCACCGGCCCCCCAAATGGGTACCAGGCACCCGGACCCAGCAGGTGAACCCTAATAATGCAAATAATGCGTTTTTAAGAGAAGATTTGTGAGTCTGATTACAGAGACAGCTTTTCCACAGTTTGTGGCGGCGACTAAAAACGCTCGCTCACCTCATCGTCCTCTTTGGCTTCGGGACAACCAACAGTAACTGATCTGCCGACCTGAGTGAGCAGATCACTTAAATTTCTTTATTACTTTCAACAGAAATATGTTTTCAGAATTTCACATCATGAATGTTTGGTTTTCTAAAGCGTCTGCTAAGTAAAATTTTACTAACGTATTGTTAAAAAAATAATAGGGGTGTTTCCTGGCATATGGTAAATGCCTTTTAATTGTATAGTGCTTTATCAAGTCTGAGCCTCAAAGCTCTTTACACTACTGTTTAGTCATTCACCGATTCATTCACACATTCACACCCTGACGGTGGTGAGCTATGTTAGTAGCCACAGCTGCTCTGGGGCAGACTGACAGAAGCATATTAGAAAAACAATATAGTTTACAGTGGTGGCCTATCAATAGATAGTGTGGCTCTGCCTTTTTCAAAATTACTGGGAAAAACATTTGGTTTCTGTTTTTATTTTTGTCTATGCCTCCAGGTTAAATGTTTCAATGCTGAGGGGCGCCAGACAGATGAATGTGTATGCGTCTGCATTACTTTTTGGCTTTCATATCTCGGGGAGCAGATCTCTGTGCCCGTGGCCAATCAGTGTTTTTTTTTTTGCACCATTCCCATTCCTCATCCAATCAGATGAATTTATCATACCTGTCAATCAAAGACACACACCTGGAAGCGCAGATGCAAATCTCTCTCACACATGATGCAAACACAGGAGTCAGACTACAACAATGAGACAAGACAGAGAAGCACAGCAAAAGAAAATTCTGCTATTTCTTTACAAAACAACTGGAGAAGAAAGGAGAAAAAAGGAATTTGGACTGGACTGACCTGACCTGTGTGTAGATGAGTGGGTGAGTTGCAGAAAGGGAAGTAACAGAAATGGCCTTGCCCAAGCTACCACTGAGGCGAGTACCAGTACTGCCGATTCAGATGATTCTCATACTATCATTTCATACAAATCTTTTGTGCTCTATGGTTGGACAAAAATATCCTGAGATGATCCTCGTGAATAGATAAGAAGGAAGGATGTCGTGGCTATTAAACCCACGACTCACATTCAGGTAATTGTAAGACCGTGAATAGACTGATGATTTATTTGTTTGTTTACATTTTCTACAAGTAGAGAGCAAAAGTGCAGGATTATATGAATAAATTATCTATTTTGATTGGGATACTATAATTAAACATGGTTATGATCCTAAGTAATTTCTACCTATAGCAGGTCACATCCACTGTCATATTTCAAGACTCAACTTGTCCAAAAGAAAATCAGAACTAAGATAAATGGGACTAGGATGTAACAGAAATTGTATTTTATTTTTTTTATTTTTTTTTAATTGCTATACATTTAGGTAAATAAGAGCTGAGCGTTTTAGAAGATTTTTTTTTCTCAGAAATTCATGACAATGTTCACCTTGTTATTGGTATAACGCTGGTGAACCTGATATTCAGCCAAACACAGAGTTATGTTTTAAAAGGTTTATTGAAGGGAATGAGTAGTGCCAGGTGAGGCAGGCAAGCAGAATCAGAATGACCAAAGGTTTGCAGGCAGTGAAAGGACAAACCATCGAAGACTGCAAGGACAGACCAGAGCAGGCGATGTGGACCGGGGAACCACCAGAACGGGCAGAGCGAGCGGCTAGAACTCACGGTGACACAGGCAGACCTGTGCAGCACGCAGACACAGGTAACTTTCATCAGAAGAGTCCAGCTGGCTGAGCACATAGGAACTGGTAGAGGCAGTGCACAACACAAAAGAAGAGACGTTCTAGCAGTGAGTGGATAACTGAGGCATGTATATGTAGCCATATGAACAGGTGAGCAGAGTTGACTGATTAGTGCAGCAGGTGTTTCTGATTAAGAGCAGGGTGTTGGCTGGAAGGAGACTGAGCTGATTGGCTGGTGGCCGAGAGGTGCCAGGCTGAAACTAGAATAAGTCCAAAACAAACAAACAAAAACCTAAATCATGACACTACTACAAAAAAATAAACATGCTCCATTTTGTAAGTTTAAAAGTCTTTTGGGAATGAGGCTCAAGAGATTGCTAATTTGGACTGCTAATATATAGAGAAAGTGCTGTTATTAATTATTAATGCTATTTCATGTAATCTTACAAATCTACTAAGAGAAATATCTCCCTGCTCTTTGTAATATTGTAACAGAGCGATTATTTTCCATAATTAAAGCAAACCAATTAAAAAAAAACTATACTGTGAATACTGCCAACAGCAGTTTTCAGTCTAAATGGATTTTGATGCGTCAAAATAAATAACAGGATAAAAAAAACAAGGGTAAGTACTTTTCTAATTTCATATGGTAGCTAGCTGCACTGCGCTGCTAAAACTTTTATTCAAACGGAAAGAATAATAGGAGATTAATTTTCAACTATATTATTTATTTTGTTTCTTTAGCAAAAATCAGTTTTAAAATGTCCTCAGTGTAAAGTCCCCCGATAAGATGGGCTGCAGCTCTTAAAGCCCTCTACTTCCTGTACTAATGTTGTCACATACTCTATCTTTATTATACTAGCACCTATCAATGCTGCAGTGCTAATGCTACATTGCATAAAAGCAGGAACAACTGGAGATAGGCATTTCCTACTTAGTTTTGTATGTCAGTTGTTGAGCTAAGTTGCTATAACCCTCAGTCACCACAGTATGGAGGACCAATCCTGCCATAATTAAAAATACACACAGAAATAAATGAAGGACTTAATAATATAAAATGGCTTAAGAAAAGTGTCTAATAATATTAATTTGTGTGCCATTTAATGTGACAAAATAATAAAAATAAGATATTTCTTCAACAATTCATCAATTATTCATCAAAAAATATATATTTTAACTTACACTTTTATTTTTACTTTTCTTCTTGCTTTTATGCTGACTTATTTTTAACCCTTGTATTTCTGAAACAATCATTTATTTCTGCCTCTAACATTTCTAGCTGTTTTTTTACCCAAAGGATTTACACCTGCCCTTTTATTTCCTTTTCCCCTTTTTCCACTTCGTGTATTTCTAGTTCTTGTATTTAAAGCAACATTTTTAAAGCATGTTTTTACTCCACCATAAATATTTCTTTCTATTTTATTTTAAACTTATATTTCTGAAACATATATTTATTTCTGCCTCTAACTTTTCTAGCTGTTTTTTTACCCAAAGGATTTACGCTTGCCCTTTTATTTCCTTTTCCCCTTTTTCCACTTTGTGTATTTCTACTTCTTGTTTTTAAAGCAACATTTCTAAAGCATGTTTTTCCTCCACCATAAATATTTCTTTCTAATTTATTTTAAACTTATATTTCTGAAACAATCATTTATTTCTGCCTCTAACTTTTCTAACTGTTTTTTTACCAACCCAATTTTTGCCTGCCCTTTTTATTTCCTTCTCCCTTTTTTCCACTTCTTGTATTTCTACTTGGTGTTTTTTTACTTCCTCTTTTTCCACTTTGTTTATTTCTACTTTGCGTTTTACTTCCTCTTTTTCCACTTTGTGTATTTCTACTTCGTGTTTTTTTACTTCTTCTTTTTCCACTTTGTGTATTTCCACTTCATGTATTTCTACTTGGTGTTTTTTTACCTCCTCTTTTTCCACTTCGTGTATTTGTGCTTCGTGTTTTATTACTTCCTCTTTTTCCACTTGGTCTGACTGCAGCTGTTAATGTTAATACGATGGCAGGGAGGGAGGGGGGAGAAGGGGGCGGTGTCACCGGCAAAGCTTCACAACTATTGGCTAAGGCCTGCCTCCCCGGAAACGAGCCTGCATCAGCTGGCCGCTTTCCCAGAATGCACCGCGGCCGCAGCTTGCTTATGGACAGCGCTAACAGAGATCACAGTGGTAAGTTAAAAATTACCTTTCCTGCTGCTGTTGTTCTTTAAAAGTACGTTTGAGGCAACAACATTATACTTTTAAGCTTCCCTATATGGCCTGTTTACAGAGTTAGTGTGTAATTTAAAAAGAACAAGTCCGACATGAGTGGACCACAGTGATCAGCAGATTCATTCGGGAGCGTCAGAAAGCTATGGTGCGTTCAGGAGCATGGGACATTTCATATTTACAAGGAAAGAGGCATAAAACGGAACAGAACTTCACTCATACAATATTGTGTCTATCCAGAAACAGTGTGGGCTTTCTTACAATACTGAATGCTCTATAATTGTATTTCGGTTATTTTTTTTATTATGCACACCTGCTAGCTTGTTATTCTGAAACTTCTAATGTCCCATGCTCCTGAATGCACCATAGCTTTCTGAATGCGCTGTGCTGTGTAGATAGATTCACGTCTGATCTTCCGCTTAAGACAAAGCTTTGCAGTTTCAAAACTCATGTCGGCTCTCACGGTTTACTGTTGTGTGAATGACAAGAGACCACAACAAATAAATCAGCCATTCCTCTAGGGAACGCAAAAGTATTCTGAGGTTACGCAAAAAAATATATATATTTTCCCCATGTCCCCTAAAGGGCTCTGTATACACTTCCCTCGGCCTTGTCGTGTGTCAAGTGCTGCTGGTTCTGATGCCGTTTTTTGTTGTTTTAATTCGGCAAAACGTTCATTTGTTTTGTGTTTATCTCACTGACTTGAGTTGCTTTATTAACTCAATACTTGCTGGAATAAATTATAAATGTCTCCCAAGGACGACAGCAGCATTAAGGACAAAACGCATAAGCAGAAGCAGTTAGTTATCAGCTATTATATAGGTTACAAAATATGTTCGGTCTGCGAGTGTCATGTTAGTTACACATAGCAGAAGCAGTCGTAATATTGCCTAGCTTTTAGGTTTAACGTGGGTTCTGTTGTCTGTTCATCTTTTATTATGAAGTATTACATAATTGGCATTTATATTTTAAACAGGGACCACAGAAGGAACCCAGGCCCTCATCAACTGGCGTATTCCCAATGAGGGCCTATTTACAGGCAGGAGGAACTCCTCCAAAACCGAATGGCAGTAAGTAATTTTTATTTATGTCTGCCTAAATGTTTATGTTCAGCTCTTGTGACACTAAACTTGTTTTCTATTAAACTAGTGATTTTGTGTGATTTTGGCTACCAAAAGGGCCAATAAATATTTGTCCCTTTTAGAAAAACTTGACAAGTTTTAAATAAAATCTATAAATGTTTTTCTTATCTAAGTGAGTTTCTTTTGAGCAAGGACACAGAGAATTGAGAGGGGAAAGAAAACAATTGTAACAGTGTAAAAAGACATTTATTTTATACAAATGATTTTACTTTGGAACAGAGTCAAGATGTAACATGTTCAGAACAATTAACATAAGATTTAAAACAAATAATTAACTTTTATAAACACCATGGACAAAGAGAACACCCACAAACATACAATTGATAAATAACAGGAATGGAAATTAATTTACTGATTTAATTTGTTTTACAGGTAGTGGAAAAAAAATTAAATTAAGCAGCATGTGTACATGACTACAACTGATCTAGGTTAGGTCACATGTAGGCTTGTTCACTTAAACATGCAGCCAGCTCTGCCGGGCTGCCAGTCTGGCTCGGAGGCAGCTTCCAGACAGCTTGCTGTCTTCAGCCGCCGGATGGCCGTTCTCTTCTGGGTAAACCTCCTCCTCCTCCACGTCAAGCTGGTCCCCTGCCTCTATACTAATATTGTGGAGGATGCAGCAGGCGGCGATTACTTTTGGGGCCAATGTCGGGCGGACCTCCAGCGCCCTAAAGAAAATGGAACGCCACCACGTCTTTATAGCACCAAAGGCACGCTCAATGATGTTTCTTGCCTTGGCGTGGTGCCTGTAGTGGCGTGCCTCCACTTGGACTGTACCAAATATAAAATAACTTGTAATTTAGGTAATATGCTGATATGTCTTAATGTTCTATCCAATTAATATAATCTATGTATCAATTTTGTGTCATTGTTGGCTCTATTTAAGGACAAGAAGGTAAGAGATCTTAATGGCAACTGGCGGGCGATAGGGCGTCAGGGAGGTGATTGGGTCCAGGAGGCATGGGAATGCACCATTGCAGTGTAGAAAAAAAATCCCTTAGGTGGGTATAAAGCATTTTTATAGAACGGAGAGCGCCACAGTACCAGTGAGTGATGGACAAAGCCTACATTGTCGATGTAAACATTCAAAATCTTTCCCCGTGCGTCACACACACCCTGCAGGATGATTGAAGGGAAGAGTTTTCTGTTTAAATAACATTTCCTTTGTGGCTCTGCAGGTGGAACAATTCGCACGTCACCCACCAATGGCACCGCTCCTTTGAGCGCCTCGATCCCGGCAAGGCGGGCAAAACCAGCACCCACTCCCTCCAAATCTTGTCTTTTTGGGAAGAATTTTTTTTTTTAATGATCCCCATCAAGGAGTTCATGACTCTGTGCACCACCTGGCACACAAGGGCGTCACAAAGATGTCGGCTGTTTCCCTATAGGATGCACCGCCGCCAGCCAGAAGAGGGTCACCAGCACTCTCCTTATCCTCACATGTTTTGTTGGTGTTTCTTCCTGTAAATAAAAAATGCCAAATGTTACCATAATTGGCTTTTAATTTCTCACCTTTTCATATCATAAAACTATACCTGGTTAACATGTAAATTAATATAGTTCTCAAGAAAGAAAAAGTAAAATGTATAGTCCTGTAAAACTAGTCAAGTATAGCAAATGTAACAAATGGCTTCTCTTCTCTGGTGTTTTTATAATGTACAGATTCTCATTGTAAGATGTATTGATTAATTTTGCCATTTCACTAAGAGAATGAACTGAACTAACTGCACATAATTTATAGATTAATCACTGTAAAAGTGGGCAGACATAGAAATGACTTTTCCTATCTTAATGATCAATGCTGTGGTCAGTAGGTACAACAAAGTACCCTAACCCTGCAATGTTATGTTAAAATTGTGTTTTCGTTTTCCCATGAGTTATAAAGAAATGGTCACAATTTCAACCTTATCACTTGTTCAATACCATCCTCAATGTTTTTTTTTTTAAGATAAAAGTAGGAAATAGGCATGTTAATCTTAAAATGACTACCAGTTGGCACAGTTGGGCTAGCAAAGCAACTCAAGTCAGTGAGATAAACACAAAACAAATGAACGTTTTGCCGAATTAAAACAACAAAAAACGGCATCAGAACCAGCAGCACTTGACACACGACAAGGCCGAGGGAAGTGTATACAGAGCCCTTTAGGGGACATGGGGAAAATATATATATTTTTTTGCGTAACCTCAGAATACTTTTGCGTTCCCTAGAGGAATGGCTGATTTATTTGTTGTGGTCTCTTGTCATTCACACAACAGTAAACCGTGAGAGCCGACATGAGTTTTGAAACTGCAAAGCTTTGTCTTAAGCGGAAGATCAGACGTGAATCTATCTACACAGCACAGCGCATTCAGAAAGCTATGGTGCATTCAGGAGCATGGGACATTAGAAGTTTCAGAATAACAAGCTAGCAGGTGTGCATAATAAAAAAAATAACCGAAATACAATTATAGAGCATTCAGTATTGTAAGAAAGCCCACACTGTTTCTGGATAGACACAATATTGTATGAGTGAAGTTCTGTTCCGTTTTATGCCTCTTTCCTTGTAAATATGAAATGTCCCATGCTCCTGAACGCACCATAGCTTTCTGACGCTCCCGAATGAATCTGCTGATCACTGTGGTCCACTCATGTCGGACTTGTTCTTTTTAAATTACACACTAACTCTGTAAACAGGCCATATAGGGAAGCTTAAAAGTATAATGTTGTTGCCTCAAACGTACTTTTAAAGAACAACAGCAGCAGGAAAGGTAATTTTTAACTTACCACTGTGATCTCTGTTAGCGCTGTCCATAAGCAAGCTGCGGCCGCGGTGCATTCTGGGAAAGCGGCCAGCTGATGCAGGCTCGTTTCCGGGGAGGCAGGCCTTAGCCAATAGTTGTGAAGCTTTGCCGGTGACACCGCCCCCTTCTCCCCCCTCCCTCCCTGCCATCGTATTAACATTAACAGCTGCAGTCAGACCAAGTGGAAAAAGAGGAAGTAATAAAACACGAAGCACAAATACACGAAGTGGAAAAAGAGGAGGTAAAAAAACACCAAGTAGAAATACATGAAGTGGAAATACACAAAGTGGAAAAAGAAGAAGTAAAAAAACACGAAGTAGAAATACACAAAGTGGAAAAAGAGGAAGTAAAACGCAAAGTAGAAATAAACAAAGTGGAAAAAGAGGAAGTAAAAAAACACCAAGTAGAAATACAAGAAGTGGAAAAAAGGGAGAAGGAAATAAAAAGGGCAGGCAAAAATTGGGTTGGTAAAAAAACAGTTAGAAAAGTTAGAGGCAGAAATAAATGATTGTTTCAGAAATATAAGTTTAAAATAAATTAGAAAGAAATATTTATGGTGGAGGAAAAACATGCTTTAGAAATGTTGCTTTAAAAACAAGAAGTAGAAATACACAAAGTGGAAAAAGGGGAAAAGGAAATAAAAGGGCAAGCGTAAATCCTTTGGGTAAAAAAACAGCTAGAAAAGTTAGAGGCAGAAATAAATATATGTTTCAGAAATATAAGTTTAAAATAAAATAGAAAGAAATATTTATGGTGGAGTAAAAACATGCTTTAAAAATGTTGCTTTAAATACAAGAACTAGAAATACACGAAGTGGAAAAAGGGGAAAAGGAAATAAAAGGGCAGGTGTAAATCCTTTGGGTAAAAAAACAGCTAGAAATGTTAGAGGCAGAAATAAATGATTGTTTCAGAAATACAAGGGTTAAAAATAAGTCAGCATAAAAGCAAGAAGAAAAGTAAAAATAAAAGTGTAAGTTAAAATATATATTTTTTGATGAATAATTGATGAATTGTTGAAGAAATATCTTATTTTTATTATTTTGTCACATTAAATGGCACACAAATTAATATTATTAGACACTTTTCTTAAGCCATTTTATATTATTAAGTCCTTCATTTATTTCTGTGTGTATTTTTAATTATGGCAGGATTGGTCCTCCATACCACAGAGAGGGGCTATAAGAATCATGTGTCCAGCAGCCCGGGCTTCATGTTTGTTTTGTCCTACTTTATAATTTAATTAAGAGAACATAGCCAAACCAGATTACTGTTGTGTAACCTTGCAATGTGTGACCCACTGAGGAAGCACGGTACCAAAGATTTGGAGCTTTGTGTTTGTTCTGGAGGCAGTCTTGCACTTTGACCCATCAAGGTGTTGCACAACCAATGAAGCGAATCCAGAATCTGACATTAACGGGAGTGAGAAACGTCATTCTGGGCAATTTCTAGCACTCACATCTCATATCGCAGCCATTCATTCACAAACCACGCAGGCTTTTCTGTGTGGGACCTACATTGCTACTATGACTACGATTATTCATAGCTCTTTTTATACCACAGCCTGTCTCTCCTCCCTCTTTCTCCTCCTCTCTCATCTTTCCCCGTAGAGATGGCGCTACCTCACTCCAACTACTCACCATGGCAACATGGTAATCCCTGAACAGAAATATTCTCACTGCCTTTTTTTTTTCTCTTTTTTAGAGAGCCAGAGAAAAAGAACAACATGTTCACACACACTCACTCACACTCGGCTGCACAGAGTCGCGCCTGCACAGTCATGCACACGCTCCGTTAGAGATGCTCATGCAACCCTGCACACTGGTGTTTACTGGTTAGGCACATATTACCACAAGTGCATACCATGGATAATTGTTGCTTAGTCTTGCAGTCTCTTCATCTGTGTGTCTTGGTGAGGATTGAAACACCCCCCCCCAAAAGAGAGTGAAAAAATGTTGAGTCTGTGTGCGCTCGTATTGGTCGAAGGTGAACCTGGCAACTTCAGCGTATCTATTTTGCTGAAACACGTTATCAGAAAAAGCTATTTTGGTACATTTGAGCCTAAGATTATTTAACCCCATCTGCAATTTATTTATTTTTTGACAAAATTTTAAATTGTTCAAGTGTTTGCAACACACAAATTATCCAGGAACAGTTGAGGAATGAGTTTAAACACTAAATCTTACTTTCGGTAGTCTTAAAATCATCAAACCACCCCTGAAAATATATCTCCACAATTATGAATCATAAATCTGGTGTTGTCTGAGGCACACCTGATGCAACCAATCAAGGACTTCATTAGTTTCATTGGGTTGCGAAAGAACACCTCAAATACCTAAACTGATGACAGGAACGCTTCATTGCAAGTTAGAAATATGGCTGAGTCAAGACAAATATCCAAAATGTTCATTTTCTTGCAGAAACCAAGGAATTGGATAGAAAAAGACAGCAGAGGCTTGAAGCCTAGTTTTCAGATCAATCACCTGGATGTGGCAGAATGAGGACGTTATCAATGCCACCGGATTCCTGAGGAGGCGTCTATGAGCAGGACTCTGTGGCAGCAGACATTGAGGTTACAGTTTCCACAGTGAAAAAACGCTGAAGGACTCCATGACAGAACTCCAAGAGGTCCAGAGGAGGAAGAAAGGGTGCACTTGTTTTAATCCTAATCTTCAGCTCCTTCCATAGACTCTCAATAGTTTTCATCTCTGGGCCTTGCCTGCGCAACTCCAACCATCATTGTGCTGCTGACAAGTGTATTTATGACACCTTATATTTATAGGTAAAATAAACTGTACTTTATTTGCTGAGTAACAGTTTTACAAACAATAAAACACAGTCCACATCACAGTGGCATTCATGTAAAAAACAAACAGTCCAGTATAAGGTACAGAGGCTCTGAAATGCAGAAACTACATTAGACAGAACACAGCAACACAAAGGGACAATAACAAAATGTGAAAACAAAACAGCACATTAAAGAACTTCAGCAACATGGCATCTTCGATACAAAAGAACTGAATATGATTATAAAGCCTTAAAAAACAGTTTTGTTGTTGACAACCTCCCTTAGTCATGCTTGCTAATATTATTTCGCATTTAGAAGCGTTTATGTATTTTTCTTTCACCTTTTTTCCCTGTGTTTTGTCTAATGTTGTATTGTCACCACATGGTCTCCATATTAATTACCCTATTAGACTAAACTGCAGAAACCTTTTTTCCAAAGTATATTTGCAGAGTCACACATGCCGAAACAGTTTTGCTGACTGTGTCCTGCGGGTTTATGAGAACTCCTTAGTTACACTCATGTAGTCAATAATGTTAATTTTTTTATCTGACAAAGAGTTTCAGGGCAGATCAATCGGCTCATTCACAAGTCTGGACACCTGTATATACTCTAATCAGGCATATTGCAGATGGTGCCTAACTGTATCTGAACGTGCTAATCTATTATGTTGTCACTCTTTTGAGGGCATCCCGTGAGATGATTGCCTAAATGTTATAGTCTCTACTATACATGCATCATTTGATTTTGTGTAGAGGCATCGTGTGGGTCTTTAGGGATGGTAGAATATTTTGTTGCTGTTGTTGAAAATGCCGATAAAACAATGAGTCAGATTCAGAAATAATTGTCTTACCTTCCTGTCTATGTTCAGTAAGGACTGAGAGCGTTAGATCAGTGATGGCAATGTTGTAAAAGCCAGCACTACAGTAGGATGTACTGAATTGAAGTGCCTGACATTGACCACTAGGTGGTGTATTGACGCAATACAAACCCAGTAGGCGTACAAGGCGGTTTGTAAAGCAGCATATCCTCCACTTTGTGCACACATTTATCAAAAGTGGAGTGTCTGTGTTCATTTATGTCTGTGGAGAGTCATGTGCAGTGGTCTCTGAATGTGGTTCCTTTATGTATTCTTGCTTTTTTTTTTATGTTTTAGTGCTGCCGGGGCACTGGATGCTGCAGGGTCATGTGCTCTGCTCCTGTGAAAGGCAGTCTGTGAGAGCAGTAGTGATAGACCAGCTCAGGGATGCTGGAAAACACGCAGCTGCTCTGATCCAGCGTGTAGCCCAAGCCCTTGCTGCTCTTAGTCTGGGCCACAATGATGTGAACGCAAGTTTGACTGGTCCTGGTGGAGCAAAACAAAAAGAGGAGAGAAAAAAAGCAAAATATAAATAATATATACATTTATGGCAACACTCTCCAGAAAGACAATTTTTACAAGCAGAGGTTCTGAAACTACAGACCCTGTAAATTGGAAACATCATCACTCCTCTAATGAGGCGGTGTATCTCCTGAGTTCAGCAAATGGTTAAATGGGGTTAATGATGTGGAGTCCCAAGAGCAGTGTTCAACCAATGTGCACCGAGGCGCATGAATACACACTATTACTCAAATCTCCCACGTTTTCATATTATTGCTGCAAATCTATGGTCTAATTATTATAATCCTGGTAAATGCACAAAAAAGAAAGGAAAAATTTACCTTTATAATTATTCTGAGGATAAGTATTTGTTAGAGAAATCTGTTGATGACTGAATTTGGATAGTCTACAGCATGACTGGACCTGACCGGTGATCTGAAGCACTTTTGTTTTCCGAGAGGTTGATGCATCACACGTAAGCACTACCTGATTAGCAGCAGCACTTTTTATTGTGGATGCCATTACTCAAATTACATACATTGTTACTACAAACACAGTTTTTTTTAACGCCACAAAAAAAAAGGTACAAAAGTCAAGGTAAAAATTTTATAAACCATAATTGTTTGAGAATACAATTTTAGAGATGCTCTAATAAGTTGACTGGTAACAGATATTGGTTATTTTCCAGCTTGATCAGCCCTTAAGACAGACCAGCGCATCAAAAACTTAAAAGATCCTTTGTTTATTTCCCAAATTGATCTGATCACAGTACTATATCCAGAATCTATAATACTCTTAAGTGACGACGCTTTTACTGAGAGAAAGGGACTCAGACTGGGCTGTTCTCAGTATCACTCAGCTGTTTAAAATGACGTTGAGGAAAAATTGAGAATTTGCAAGCAGTTAAAAAGAAACTCTATGACATTTGGAGACAGGTCTGTCAGGCTTTGGGATAGTGAGCTAACAGGAAGGCTCAATACAGCAGTGTTGCTCTACAACATTTTATCCTAGAGGTTACCACCTCTGTCTGTCATTGAATGCCCTGGATTTGCAAATATTAGCAACTATTAGATATCTTTGAGTTAAGTCAAGAACCTTTATTTTCTAATACAGTTAGTTAGTTAGTTAGTTAGTAGTTTATTAATTATGTGCCATGCCTCATAGAGGATCCCAACACTGATGGGCTTATAAGACACGTGATCATATTCAAAGATGCAGACAGAGACCAATATCAACACCGTTCATCAAACATAAAGCTTCCTCTTTCGCAGATGCCAAGCTTTTAAACCATACCGAGACAACAGAAAAACACAATTCTTAAACAAATACTGCAGCTTATCTTCATCACACTTCAATGACACATCAATGACTTTATCAAACAGTTCCCTCCTTAAACTCATATATACAGTGGACAATAAAGCAAAAAGTGCATTTGATTTTTCAATTTCATTTAAGCCATACAGAAAACATTTTCAGCCCTCCTCAGGGACTGACTGGAATCATCCAGTTTCTATTGGCTAGAGGTAAAGTACAGGATCTGAGCTGTGCACACACTGACCCCACAGCTTTGGTTAAGTTACGTGTCGCATAAGGCTCTGGACAGTAAACACTTTTTATCAAAATACAAGATTGTAGTTTTGGTTCACACAAAACGTCACTAGCCCATTTGTACTTGCAAGCTTCTAAATAAGCCATTTTAATTTGTTTAATGCTACATCTCAGCTTATTTTTGTAAATATACTGCAGATCAGTTCCCTCAAATGTCCTCCCTACCTGTCTAACCCGGGTGCATCTACTGGACAAGTCCTATTTAAAGATGCTTAGTTAATCTATTATCTGACAAATTGATAAACCTGTTCCACAGTCGCACTGTACTCCCAATGTATCTGACTTAACACAGTTCCCATCCCATATATCCAAATGAGGCCAGTTGGGGAGTGTTTCTATGCACACGCAAAATAAAATAAAATAACACAAAGCACAACACAGGACTTTCTCGCTGCAGGGCTGTTGACAGTAACCCCAGACCTCTGCTCTGTAGCGTGGGTCTGGGATAAACACACAAAGACTGCTCTTTGATCAGTGTTAGTTGTGATGTACATTTTTAATGCCATTACAAACAGCTAAAGACGGTTTAAAATGTTCGGTCTTAAAAAAAAGACAAAGCTGTTTTACAGCGACTACTCTATCTCTTGTCAATCTTTCTGCTAAAACAAATAATTAATGACTGCTTACAGCAGGAAAACAACATCTGAATGCAGTTCATCTTCTTATATTGCAGCTCCAAAAGACAAACCATAACCAGCCCAAATCGGTATCAGAAGGTTGGAGCTTTGCAAAATGTGGAGATTGGAAGTCGGACACAAAATGATATTGATATTGTTCTAAAAAGGAACAATGGCGACTAAAATTACCATACGTAATAATTTAGAGACAGAACATTCTGTATGCACTGCACTCGCATGCTTGCATATACTCACTTCAGAGCGATGGAGTATTTGCTAGTCCCTGATTCGCTGTCTCTCACCAAGAAACTGGCCTCCCTGCAGCGCTGCAGCTGAGCCTCAGCCTGCTGCCGACTCACGCTGCCGTGGTACCAGCTTGAAGAAAAGGGGGGGGGGGGGGGAGAAGGAGGGGGGCGAGATGCAGAGAGACAGTAGATCACTACCATATAGCACATTGACACATGGACTCAAGTCATCTGTCAAGTTAACGACATGTAAACGCAATAAAAGACAGCGAGAACAGGGGAAAAGGAACGAAAAAAAAAGTCAACTAAAATTTACTGTATGCTTGATCTACGGGTGTACTGCGTGGCGGAAAAAGGCGACAATGATGAATGTAAAGCTGAAAATTTTAAAGTGATTGCGACAACGTGAGTGCCTGTGTACAGTGTGTTCAGATTCAAAGCGTAGCTGACAGCAGCTGCGTGCAAGCGACATATATAAACAGTCCGTACGCAGCGTTGACACCTGGAGGCGAAACGCTAAAGATATTCAAACTTAGCATTAGAGACTGAAATGCAAACAGGCTCCAAGCATGTTCCCCATAGGTCCCGCATGTAAAGAAAGGCCACGCTACACCGTAGAAGGACAGTTTGGCTTGCATGTAAAATAAGACTTTTCCGCCTGCCCTTCATTAAGGCTCACCTGAAGGTTGAACTCTGAATCCTTTATTTACATTAAGCACGCTTTCATCAGGGCTAGTTTTGCTTCTGGTAACAAACAGCTCCAGTCAGAAAAAGGCTTTCCCACAGGGTACATTTGGCCCTTTTACTCTCACTAGATTTGACCTTATGACTCCTCCTGGTAGATGTTAATGGAAATGAGATGCTTGTTGTATGGCTTCAAGAAGATAACCCTTTGTTTACACCTGCCCATATCTGCAGTCAGAGCAATAGATGCAATGTTTAAACCAACAGCCCACAGGATGGTAAGGGAGGTATGAAAACCAAAGTTTGCAGAACGGCAGCGAAGAATGCCATCTTGTGGTCTCCAAGTATCCATAACTATCAGGTGTTGTTTATACTAAATTGGATGCTTGGAAGAAAAGCCAAGAAAAAAGTATTTTCCTTCCTGCCTTGCCATCGCAAACATAAATATTTGGACCTATGGGGACTTTAACCAGAGTTGGATATTTTGTTGAAGTGAGACTAAAACTTGACGTTTTGGCTACAAATACTCGAGGTAGATCAGCCATAAAACCAGAGATGAGCATGCAGAAAAACATATCTTGCCCATTGTTGGGTATGGTGCAGGATTTGTGATGCTGTGGGCCTGTTTATCCTCTGAAGGCCCTGGGAGAGTAAGGCTTCATAGACAGTTTGAAAGACAAGATTTTAATTAGACATCTGATCCCTGAACTGAAAACAGATATATATGTTGCTATCGAACACAGCCAGGGAAATGGTAAGGAAAGTGGAAATAAAGCCTGCAAAATTCCATGTTACAGAACTGCAGCAAATAGGGGCCCCTTAAGGTCACCAAGAATCCAGAAAATGATAAGGCATTACATAAAAGCCAGCTGGATGTCTGAGAGGCATGCCGGGTAAAAGCAGGGACAAATACGCAAATGACTGCTTTTTCTTCTTTTCTAAACGCTACAGGGAGTTAAACTGGAAACGTCTTTTGTTCACATGAGAGATGGATGAAGCTTGTTTCCAAGAAACACTTCTGGTGGTTCTGGCATGACGCAGAGAATGAAAATGAGAAAAAACTATTTCATTCCCACTGATAAATATGGGGGAATATCTGTAATGCTGTAGGCCTATTTCTCTTTGATAAGTCCAGAAAGTCTTTTCAATGTGCACAAAGGATGGTCTATTTGAAACACTAGAAAAAAATTTTAAATCCAGTATCCACAACCAGAAAACTGAACTTTGATCATCCCCAGGTTTTCAGCATGTTTAACAATCCAAAACATATATGGATAAATCAAAACACACAAATGGTTTAGCAGACACAAAATTAGCCCCTTTCCCTGATTATCTCCATCCTCAGACCCAATTCCAATATATATATAAAAAAACTGTGGGCTAAACTGAGCAGATTAAGAGGTCCCAGGACTCTGGAGGTATTGTGCAAAGAGGAATTGTAAAAAAAAGTGTGATTTAACTTTTTTTAAAGGTATTGTTCCAGGAGGGCCGAATGTAAAGGGTCCTATTAGAAAATGCATGTCATATTTACTGTGCAGGTGTAAAATTTAAAGTTTTATCTTGATGGACAAAACTACGATAAAGGAAATCAGCAATAACACAGAGGAAGTTTGGTCTAGCCCCTTCCCCCCTTACCTCTGCTTCTCCAGGGGCAGGCTGGAATCCATTTTGGACATCTCCCCATCCAGTGGGGAACTGGGAGAAATAGGGGATGGGGGGGACAGTTTAGTGGGACTGGAAGAGGGCGAGTGGGGCGAGAGCTTGAGCGTGGGGTAAGCAGGAGATGGCAAGGTCAGAGGGGAGAGTTTAAGAATAGGAGAAGATGGAAAGGACGTAGAGGAGGAAGTTGATGCAGCGGTTGAGACCAGAGCCTTGTGGCTCCAGTTCCTCGCCCTCAGGGTCTGCTGCTGCTGCTGCTGCTGCTCCTGACGGCCAGATGTCGGGGAATTCTCTTTACTGGGAGAACAATCCACCCCCTCAAACTGAGCTGAAACGAAGCAGGACAGATAAGATCAACATTTCATAAGAAGTCCTATCAAAGCATGCCAGGGATACTAGAGTAAACATTTCCCTGGAAATCCATTCAGAAACATGGAGTTTGTTTCCTCTCTAAAGCAAACACAAAGCTGTTGTATGAAGCGGGTATACAAATGGCGCTCTTCCTCCACGCCCTGGTCCTCCACCCTTCCCATCATCCCCTGCCTCCTTTCTCTACCTGACAAAGCTCTGACAATGTCCTCCTTTCTCCACTCCCAGGGCAGTTCGTACTCCCCGGCCGGACGGACATCAGACTCCGGTCGTGTGACAGGGATCCACACGCCCTCGCTGTCGCCCTCCAGTCCGCCTTCGTAGGGCGTGTCGTAGATGTTAGGGGGCGAAGGCGTTCCGTCCTCCCCCTTCCCCTCTTTCTGACCTCGGTCCAGCAGGACGCACACTTTCAGGAGGTCTTTGGAGCCCCGCCGACGGACATCTTCCACAGAGCAGAGACGAGAATTACTGGTTACCAAGACTGAAATGAAGGGATATTTGCAAACTTGTTGGCAGAGTTGCTAAATTTAAAAAACATGACTAGATTTCTATGCAGTTTCCCCAGTGGCTATTGGCTTGAATGATATTTTAATTCTGCTTATTTCAGAATGTCTTTTTTTTTCTTGCTTTTATTTTTTGCAGGTGGGATGATCATACGCTATCTAACTTGGATGAATTTCAAAAATGAGAATTGGGTCCGAAAGTCTGAATTAGGCCTAATTATTGATTTTGTGTTATCCTGCTCTGTGATATACTGAATACTTGCCCATGGTGTCTTCAGAGTGGAGGTAGGCACCAACCTCCCTGCAGCCCTCTAAGCATAAATGGTTATATTTACTGGCTAAGTCGATGAATATTCATCAATCCAAACTGAGTTAGAATTACACATGTAGGCTCAAATATTAACATACTGTACATTTTCATTCACTGCTAATATTCTACTAAGTATCCCTTGCCAAAATACACCTTAAGTACACACTTTGTAGCCATTAATAAGGTCCTAGCAGACTTCTGAGTGGATGTCTAAACGATTTTCTTTGCAGAATTGTTAGAGCTCATTTAAACATTATAATTTCTACCCAGGATATTGTTTTTTATCACTGTACATGCATTTCTAACAAGGGTGATTCCAGAAGACTGATTTATCTAATTTGTGTGTGAGAAATCTGTCCTGTTGGAAAAACCTATTCTGTCCAGTTTTTAAGCATCAAGGAGGTGATTTGAGAGGAAACTGAAGAATTTGGAGTTAGTCTTTCAATTCACTGGTACCACTGCTAGGAAAACAGCTGAAGCTGTGACAGTTTGAAGGACACAAGTTGACTATTCTTCTTGTTATCATGGCCAAAAAGCTCAATGATTGCCCCATGTAACCATTAAACCTTTCTCCAAAAGGGATTTGTTTTGTCCAAGTGGGGAGCTGCAAATTTAAATCAGGTCAAAATGTTTCAGGTCTTATTTCTCAACTAATTTCTCTGTGGACAGTGGTATTGGTGTTTGCGGTAGTTTCTAATTTATGGTAGGTTGGTAGTATCTGTTTTGTTTTTCCCCCTTTTTTTAAAGATTGTTGAGGTGGACAGAATTAGATGCCACAAAAGAATAAAGATCCCACTGGAAACTGGTTTTGGACTGGACGTGTTGTGCTACTGGGATGGCCTTTCCGATGCCCTGAAACCAACTATATTACATGCCTTAAGACTTGTTTGCTTAATAGCCAGGTATGTACCAGGAGGTAAAGAAATCTGACTATACACTTCAAGTTCTTACAAGAGGTTTAGTCAAATATTCAGCCAGAGGTTTGTCTGTTAGCCAGACTGCTACCTAGAACCATAAAATAGGCATGTGGTCAAAGTTTAGCGCAGGCAAGTCTGTATATATTTGAGCCTTTATGGATAATTTGGAACACATGAGGATTATTCAAGATCAAATTTGATCCCTTGATCCTTGTTTTGGAAATTCATTACAGTTGTCTGTTGTGTGGTCATTCCCAGTGAATTTAGGAACAGTTCCTATGCATTATCAAGCATAGAACCAAAATCCATATGATATTCATGGTTGTGTACTTAAACCTTTCCACACCACTGTGTCATTATAAATTAGATGACATAAATCATAGAGTATGCCTTATTAGGAATACATTTATTTATTACTTGTCACGTTTTGTTTTAATTCGCAGATGTATACTCTATGATTCTTTAGGTATTGAGCTACACTAAAGTGTATTAATTGGGCACCACTTGGTGCATGCATTTTCTTTTTCTTTTTTTTCCGGGGAATTCTACTTGTTGTGTTTCCCCGCAGCCTGACAGGTAGCCCGTGTGTCTGCACTATTGTGTGACCAAACAATGGAGTTACAGGAAGAAAAGGTCAGCGCAGTTGCTGATTGGCTGGGTGACCGGGGCCGCTTCCTGACTGCTAGGAAGTGATTGGGTCGGTCCGGGACCAGGAGAGGAGTTGCGGTGGGGGGGAATGGAGCAGTGGGGAGAGACAGGGGCACTCTTTGGATTGTTGTCACACATACACACACACAGGAGACCATAAAGTGTTAGATGTGTCTGCTCCTGTGTGTGTTTGTGTGTGTGTGTGCAGGGTAGTGGAGTGGAGTGCAGGGGCACATTTAGAGCCAATGTTCTATCAAGAGAATGGGGCAAAGGAAACAGAGGCAGGAGACAGGAAGCTGGAAGAGGAAGCTGCACCCATTGTCCCTGCACAACAGTGTTACTATAGCAGCCGCCGGCCAGGAGGAGAGTCTTTGCACAGACAGAGGGTATAGTGTGGCTCCAGCTCTCTTTAAAGTCATTATTTAAAAAGACAGTGAGACAAAGTGAACAGAGGGACATGTAAACAATGCAATGTTTTGATAAGATTTATTGTGCTGAACCATTTCCCCCAAATGATCTGATGATCAAAGAGTTTTGGATTCGTTCAGTCAGGATGCCACCTTAGACTCTGAGATAAGTATAATTGATCATTAGATGCCGAAACTTGGACTCACCTGTGATGATGACCTGGGCATCATATGGCTCCATGTAGCCATCATTCACCCCTGCTCTTTCTGCCTCTCGCTGCTCTTTGGTTTTCTCTGCGTCGAAGGGGTCTGCATAATCCTCCAGGATTATCAACTGGGGGAAGAAAAAAAGATAAATAAAGGCCTGTAATTTGTCTGATGAAGCTTTAAAAAGGACAACAGAGGGGTCCAAGACCCTGTGTGTGTGTGTGTGTGTGTGTGTGTGTGTGTGTGTGTGTGTGTGTGTGTGTGTGTGTGTGTGTGTGTGTGTGTGTGTGTGTGTGTGTGTGTGTGTGTGTGTGCGTGTGTGTGGTGTCTATGACTGAGTGACGAGTAATAGAGGGACAAGCGGAAATGTTTGTGCAAAGAGGTCAGTGCATTTTTTGGTGCCTGTTTGATGTCACACAATGTAGTGAAACTGCATTGTGTTCTTTTGAGAGGGATGGAAACTGAATATGAACTGAGGTGAGGAGGGAGAAAACAAAGAAAAGCGCTGAAAGCTTTTTTGCACTGCAGGCAGTGGTGTTATTTTCTCTTGTCTTTCTGTGTTTGTTTGAGGTATTGGTCGCAGGACATGGAAGAAAAAAAAAGAAATGTAAAAAATCAAAGGTTCTCTTTTGTGCTTGCTTTAGTTTCATTATAAAATGAATATGCCCTACCAAAATAATTTTTAACAAAACCCACCTGATGCAGTTCTTATTCTTTTAAAATATAAATAAAGGATATCATAAGAACACATATTGCATTAATGTCTGTTTATATATATATATATATATATATATATATATATATATATATATATATATATATATATATATATATATATATATATATATATATATAACGGCACATTGGGACATTTTCATCGATTTTAGTAAAGTAAACAAAATCCCACTTTTGGATTAGGTGCAATTAGGTTTAGGTTCAGTCTGAGGCGACTCACCGTAGTTTTTATGTCCGACTTTGCCTTCTCGTTCTCAGACAGCTTCTGTTCGCTTATCCCGTCGAGTTTGGGGGTCTTGTCCTGCTTGTCTACTTTGATCATCCTGCTGATGTACGCCTGTGCCAGACTGGAGCTCCTCACCGGGCGGTTTTCATCTGAAGCCCCAGTCTCAGTTTTGGAGTTCTTTCGACCTTTCCCAGTGGTCAGGCTGTCCCAGACGGTCCCTCCATAGCCGGCATTGTTGCGACCCAGCTCTGTGGCAGAGTTTTTCCTGTTTCTGCCAGCTAACAGGCTCCCCACCCCTCCGTCTTTCCGTGGATTACCCTTCAGACTGTCCCGTGAAAATGTAGGTTTGGGTCTAGTCTGGGAACCAGACTCAGAGGCCGAGCGGACCCTCTCCGTTCCGTTTTTCAGGTTGATGGGAAAATCTCGGAACCATTTTGCCATGACTGCAAATGTAACTCTTCTCCTACGGTTTAAACTCCAATAAATCCGTGTTCTTGAACTTTTTCTTGCAGATAGACGCGTCCTCAGACCAACCTTACACCCGTGCGTAACAGCTCCAACTTTTACGCACGCTTATTTCGCCTACTTCTTCGTTGAGCTGGCTTTGGTATGCAGATATATGTAAAGAATCCAGCTGTACCGAGCGAAGCTTTTCACAACGTGATGGTTTCTTGCGCTGGATACCTAAGCCCCGGTGCGTCTTGGTGAGGTTTTCTCTTCAGAGGCTGCGCTGTGGTCACCTTGCACCTGCAGCAACAACTATCCCTGAAGTTTGAAAAGCAGTTTCTGCAGAGCGTAAACCCGAAAGAATTGGAAGTTCTTCTTTGAACCCAGTGAAGATCCCATTCCCAGACCGTGAGATGCGAGTGCGTTCAGTCAGCAGCTCAAGCGAAGTGATGAGATGAAGAAGGAAGCTGCTGTGTCGTGGGGAGGAGCTGTATGGAATGGGCGGTGTGGGAGTCAAACTCTCCTGGGGATGTGTGATAGAATTTGCCCCCAATATCAGGTTGCGCGATTCCCCCCCCCCCCCCCCCCCAAAAAAAAATAATAAAAGTAAGTAAATAAAATAATGATAACTTATGAGTTTTTGCAAACAAGTCGATTGCGAAGGTAACAATTTAGAGATACATTTGCAAATAACTTTGGAAATTAATTTGGGGTATGTGCTTGAACTAAATCTTGAAAACGGCATGTTACGTTTTGATTATGGATCCTGGTGTGTCTAAATCAAGAGTTGTGCTCATTTTGCCTCCCTCTTCATCTTGATCGTCTCTAGCGATCAGGTAGAGACAACTGGAGAGACTGAACAGCAATAAGACAGCAGGTCCAGATGGCGTCTGTACACTTTGGACTTTCAGTACAATACAGAGTTCAATCATCACCTGAAATTCTGCTGTTGCTGAGTGTATCAGAGATGGACAAGTGGGGAAGAGTGCAGAAGGCTGGTTGACTGCTTCATGGCTTAGTGTGAGAATGATTGTCTATTCTTGGATGCAAACAACACAAAAGAGATTATTGTAGATTTCAGGTGAAAAGAGAATATATCAAACACTATTACCATCATGGGAGAAGGAGCAAAGATTACGGAGAGATAGGCTGTACCTCGATGTCATTGTTGAGGGCGTTGTTGTGGAGGGGTGAAAACCCATCTCTAGTCACCTGCTGGGTTAGCAGCATCAGTTTCAGTGATTTGAAAAAGCTGAAACAGCTGATAAACAGGAAGGACTCTGTTCTGGGGTGTGTTCTTGGACTTAGAGATGAATGTGCAAAGAAGGATGCTTCGCAAATGAAGATCATAATGGACAATCTTGAAAAACGGTGACTTTGAACAAATGATACAAATTACAAGGACTGTGGACCACTTGTAACCCTCCCAGACCCTTTGTCTTCTAAACTCAGTTAACACTGTGATTCAGGAATTGCTGATTGAAAGACAAGCAGGAAATGTAGTCCATGTCATGAACTCCTCTGTGTGTGGTGGCCATTGAAACACTGATACCAGCCAAAGTACACACCTTGTGACTCAACCCCCAAACTTTTGAATGTGCTATCCCTCACAATTCTCTCAAGACTGTTGCTTCTGAACCTTGTCTTTTCCACATATTTTCCTTTCACTAAACTTTCCACAAATTGTTCTCAGCATTCACATGAACACTTGATATTTGTTAAACACTTGGAATCTATCACTTTAAGAGTAATGTGACTATATTATGTTTGAGCCTTACTTTTTAATTAAAATTATTGAAACAATTTAACTTTTAAATGATATCCTACTTTAATTAGATGCACCTGCAAGTTTAGTTATCCAATGTTCACTAGCACTGGGTTGATACACAAGAAATTCCTAACTTTTAATGGAATCAGATGTGAAACTGTATCAAGTAGCAGGTAACATGCATATAAGTATATTGGGAAATTATTTCACATACTTTCCATTTATTGCCCCTCCTGTGAATCTATATTTGTTTTTAAATATAGATCTCCTCAATTGGCTGGTGGGACGGGTTTTGTGTTGCAGCTAAAAATATGTAGCTTTTATTTATTTATTTTCTTCAAGCTTCAGGTTTTCTGCAACAACGGTACATCTTAATCTTTGTTGGAAGTGCAATCTGTTTGTTGTAATGGGACAGTGGTGCCTATTTGAGAATATTTGCGCCATCTCGTGGACAGATTTGATAGAACATGCATAAACTAAATAGTGTCCACCTTGACAGTCACTGATCTTAACCCTCTCTTAGTTCAGTTTAAAAATATATTTTACATTTCGGTTTCACTTATGGTAATATTTCAAGCTTTAATTAGAACATTAAATGTGTCTAAATTGTTTGGAGCAAACTCGGTGAGTGACGTAGGGATTTACCAATGGGAAAGGTGGCTGCACATCAAATCCCGCCCACGCCATAGGATCGGACCAAT
The DNA here is from genome assembly GCF_011125445.2 of Fundulus heteroclitus. Taxonomy (NCBI): domain Eukaryota; kingdom Metazoa; phylum Chordata; class Actinopteri; order Cyprinodontiformes; family Fundulidae; genus Fundulus; species Fundulus heteroclitus. Next base: position 24,968,509 of record NC_046363.1, on the reverse strand, counting down.
CAGAGAGCTCTATTTTACGGGAGTGGGCGGTGGTTTGTATCCCGAGGAAAAAGGTAACAGGTTGCAGCTTCAAGCAGGAGCAGCAGCGTAATGAACTTGTTGCTGCGGTGGTTTTACAGAGGAGCTGGCTTTACACACACTTTTTGTGTTGACTTTGACGGATGTCTGGGAAGATATTTAAAGTATCTTCGGTGACAAGACGACACGAAGCACAATAAGATAGGCTGAGGAGATAATTTAAAGGAGAAGAGGTGAGTTTCGGTCGGAACTGGATCTTCTCGAAGCGACAGACGGCTCAGAACGGACGGTTGGTGTGATTTCCCGAGAGTTTGACGCTTTATCACGGAGTTGCTGTCGCCCTTTGGTACCTGTCTCTCTATTTTAGCGAATTCACGTACAGTGGGTTACAATGATGCTATGTTTTGTTTACTTGCAAGTTCAGCTTGTTGACTACAGAAAAAAAGTTAATTAATTTGAAAACTTTACCTTTTAACTGTTTAACTGTTTAATTCTGTGATGAGAAGCAACCACACCTCAGGATTGATTAGTCATTTATATATATATATATATATATATATATATATATATATATATATATATATATATATATATATATATACTAGAGTAGGGTGTCATTTTATGTTGTTTATACAAACATAGCGTTTATGGAAATAACAGCGCCTGCACACCTTTGCGGTTCTCAAAGTTAGGGTCGGGAACCCTCTGGGGGTCGCAAATAAACAAGAGCTGGGTCTCAAAATTATCAAGCGAAATAGCCCAAGTGACAACAGTAAAAAGCCAATTATGTCTAGGAATGTTAAAACAGATTGGAGGGGAAAATAGTGCTTACAAATTTGCTTAAAAAACCCAGCTATGAGTCAACAACACTTGATGCTGAGTTTAATACTGTGTTCTCACACCGCTACACTTTGGCCTATTTAAATGATTGATTGTCCTTCTGGCTGCATTTTATGATCATGGAAACTGCAAATACTTGAAGGTGCCTTTTAATCACGTGTTGTAAACTACATAATATATTCTGAAAAAGCTCTAAAAAGGTCAGATCACATGCTTGCTCTGCAGGTGGTTTGTGGGACATTATTTTGTTTAATGATGGAACCTGATTATAACGCATCAGTTCTACACTGGCAGCTGTTTAAAACAAAAGCTATATATAACTTGGTGGTAATCCATCCTAATGAACATCCCAGGGACAATTTTCAAGTGGTTTTACAGTTTTCTATTGGTTTTATTTAATGATCAAATGCCACTGAAACGTCACTGACTGGTATTTTGTTCTTATTATACCATTTAATAAAACCAGTTTACAATAACAAAACTCAGTTTAGACATTTAGGATGCGCAAAACCACAAATTGTGGTATTTTGGGACAATAATTTGAGTTAATTATTTTATTTCCCTTTAAAAAAAAAGTGGCCCACATACAACTGGTTGGAACTTAAATGGCGTTTTGTCATGAATGCAACAGGACGGCAACAGTTAAACTGTCTGAAAACTGTCACAGGTGATCTTTAGGGTGTGTTGATTTGGAATGTGCTCACCTATTGTGGTGATGGTTTGATTTCATCTCTTTTGTACCATTTTTTTTTTTTTTTAAACCTGCAGGTATGGAAATGACAAGAGTTCTAGTTAGATTTCATTAAATAAAGGCAAAAATACTATACCGAAACCGTCCGCAAATGGTCATAGAGGTTCTTTTAGGATCTGTTGAACTAGGCAGTCTGAAAATAATTTGGTTTCATTATTTAGTTGTATTTAATACAGTGGTGAGCATACAATTGACTGTTGTTTTAGTCGCATTTTGTCACTAAACGAGGCCAAAATACTATAGTAAAATCGCATAGAGAAACTGTTCTCGCTCTCCAGTTATTAAATAAAAGCAGCTCAGATGAATCTAATGACATAAATCTCAGAAGATTATAGTGCTGAGGTAGGGAAGGGCTCATGGATTGTGTCACGCGTTTCACTAATGACACCTCTCCACCTGCAGAGCTCCTGACGCGGTTTCATCTTCTAATAGTTTGGCACGGATCACGCTGCTTTAACACTGCAAGCAGTTGATGCCCACGAGGGTGACGTAAGAATCCCAGAAATCCGCCTCTTGGGTTTTATTAGGTGAGTGGGACAGAGGCACAAGTGTCAGGAATGTGCAGGAAGGGAGGGCCACACTTATGTGCTTCTAATATGGTGTAATTTGTGTGCTGTTTGGTGACACTGAGGTCTGGCTTTGTCATGCCAATGAGCTACTTTGGATGTGAAAAGAGGAATAAATGGACATTTGTGTGCGCATGAAAGAGGAGTGGTAACTCGTCTGGAGAGAGGACAAGGGTCTGGTTTTACGTTAAGGGTGTAATTGAGAAGGAGAATATCCCCGTGGAGCAAGTGGATAACTGTCCGCTCGGCGCAGAGTTACTGTTACTTCCAACCGGGCCATGACGTCCCGCTCAGAAGAAAAAGGAAAATGACTCTAAGAAAGTTCAGTCTTTATTTATTTAAATAGATATTTAAATATGAATACCTTTCGGCTCTCGCAACCTGTCAGCTGTACCTTTTCCTTTTGTTTTAGTTACTGATCAATATTTGAATCGGTGGATAAGGCTCTCCCAACCAAGGCCTTATTTTACATGATCAGCTTCAAATTGAGGAATATTCTTGTTGTGGGCCGTAGTTCCCGTAATTTTATTCCAGCCGTGCCCTTGATGTTCCCTAACCAGGCATGTGGTTGCATTATTGTAGTTATTATTTATTCATCACTTCTTATTTATGTATCCTTATCCAAAATATTCTGTATTACAAGCTGCTCACAACCCTACAAACACTTCCCATGAACATGGACGTAGAAGATGGATGAATGGATGAGTAACCCTAATTTGTTACTCCTACGGTTTTACAAACACCGCAGAAAGACTGTATTAGCTGCCGCAGCGTTCTCCTAATGACACGTGACCCGCTATCCTCTATCCCAAGTAGAGCTGTCCAATATATTGAATCAAATTATTAGTCTATGCAATATCCCAATTGAGAAGAACCTCTTTGGTTCAATATTTGGTTGAATCATTATATTTCAGCTGCTACAGATTCACACTCTGAATGGCATTAAGCTATCTGGCCAGTCCGATGTTCTTCCTCTGGCCTTGATGCGGTTCACAGAAAACGGCGTTGAGAGAGAAAGCTGAACAGAGAGCAGCTGAAACACTACTTAGATCTCACAACAGTCAACGCCAAGCACCAGTTTGTTTAAATCTGTTTTAGCTGATTGATAATCAGAACATTGTAGCAGCTTTTATTTTTTAACAGTCAGCTCTTGTGCTGGAGCAGCACATTTAGGCTGTTCAGATCCAGTTTTGGGACGGGACAAAATATGTGTCGCTATGAAGAAGACCGGAGACTGCAGCAGCGTAAACCCCACTGTTCAGTGAGTGTAACACTGATGGAACAGAAGAGTTATTTTTTACAGCATTTTAAAGCTGCCCAGTCTGTCAGCTTTAACATGGCATATATTTTATGTTCTTTAGTGACGCATCAGACTTTGTTGGCAAATACCTAATCCTTAATGACTCGTTCTTGGTTTCTGGATGGAAAAAAAAATCCTAATCAGGGAGACTCTAATAGTACCCACCCTAAAAGAGAGACTATGTAAAAAAAGATGAGGGGGGGGGGGGGGGGGGGGGGGAGAAATGGGAGGGGTAGACAAACACAAAACATACATGTGTGACCTGTTGCATGATACAAACTAACATTTAATTCGAAAGTTCAAAGATTTTTCTCTGTCCGTGCCACATGTTGTTGAGCTGGATGACCCTGGTGACGAAACCTAGGCACATGTACAAAACTTCTGTCGTGTACAAAACATGACAGAAGGGAATATAGACGAAAAGGAAGCGTCCATGTTTTTATTTTGTTTGGTTTTACCAGACCGGACCAGAGAAACCATGTCCTGAGCGCGTGTCTCAGCGGGATCCGATTCTCCGCTCGGTCTCTCCTTGTTGGCGGCCTTCTCCTAATTCTATTTTCCATTCCTTCTGGGATCTTAACAGCAGGGTGGCCCCAAAGTCAGTTCGCTGTCTAAGAATTAGATTTGGAGTCAGAGGTAGAGAAGCCGTCAGCATAACTGCAGGGTAATGACTCGCTAAAGCTGGGCGAGCAAACCTGGGGGGGGGGGGGGGGATGTACCTGCAGGAGGATTCTGGGATCTTTAGTGATTAAACCATGGCATGTTATTAGTGACTGATGGAGGATATTTAAAGAACGGTGTGGCAAAAAAAGAAACACTATAATGTTGATATCTTATTGGTTAAAAATAAGTTGTTCAATAATAGCAAAACATATACACAGAATCTTGGGAAGATTAGATATTAATGTATACTTCTATTAAGTGAATAGTATCTGTTTACTTATGTAACACTCTGTTTTAAAATCTTTAAAATTTCTACGCATCAGCTAGATTATTGTTCGAAGAGAAGCCACAACATAATAATTACAGGATGAACAGAAATTAAGCTGCTTTTTTCCCCCAGTTTTGTTAAATTTAATGAGCAGGGCAAGAAAACAAACAAACAAAAAAAACTTTTAATTATTATTCTTTGACCTGTCACCAGCCTGAGCTGTTCAAGAAAACAAGTGAATGACTTCAGCTACCTGCCAGTTAATTGGCCCATCAATCAACTAGAATGTTTTCTTTAAATGCTTTATGAAATATTTGATGGTTTGTCTCCAAAAGCCCCCCCATCCCCACAAACTGGCGTCGCATTCTTCCTTTGACATATATAAAAAGTGAAACTCTTGGGAAAAAAAATGCAGGGGAGCAAATATTTAGACCGGAAAAACGGCTTCAGCTCCAACTCCGCATTCCTGTAAGTCGATGCTACTTCCGTCAATATATATACTGTTGTCTCCTTTTACGTGATACTTGTGTGAAACGATGTCGGACAGGTATGCCGGAGCGCCGTGCAAGACTCGCACGGCAGCAGAATTCAGACATGGCTGCACATATTTCTTTTGACACGACGCTTCTTCCGGCCTGGAAGGGTGGGAAAGAAAAAAAAAACGCCACAAACCTGGCAACTGTATCCACCTACAGCTCATTCCTACGCACCTTTAATTTCCTTGGAACCTGTTCGTGTCGTCTTTATTGACGGCACAGGCGTCCTCTTCACCTGTTCCTTTAATTTAGCCAAGAGGCTTTGCCTATTGGCTCGCTTCTTTGTGGGAGGAAACTTTGCTTTGCTTGAGAAAAAAGAAAGTCTCTGTTGGACAAAATGATCTTTGTTTAAAGGCCGAATTGATGCAGGGTTACAGTTCCGCAGTCAGTCCCTCTGTGTGAAGGGGAGGGTTTGCTTGCTGCCTCGCTGTAACAGCTTGGCTGGATTTTATCGCATGAAGCGCAGATAAGAGAAGAAAAGTGGACTGTTTTCTGTCTTTCAACTCAACCCTCCCTTTCTTTTTTTTTTTTTTTTCCCTGCCCACTTTCCCCGTCTCTCACCCTCTGAGCTATGCAGCGAGGTGGAAGGTGCACAGTTGGAGCGGTTATTAGGGAGTGTTGCATGTGGTTGCGTTGTCGCAATAATAAACTAGCTCTGCAACGTCGGATTGCACATTGTATCCCGACGCTGGGCTTTTATCGCTGGAATGCGTTTATTCCCACTGAGTTGGGCTAAAAGGCATTGGGGTGTTGATCAGAAACAGTAAATGTGGCACCTGTCTGTGTTCTGGCTGGCAAATGTTGTAAAACAAAAAAATGATTCGAGGCACAGAAACTTCCAGTTTGTTGCTCCTCACAAAGGGGAGAGTCCTGTCTGGGTGTGTGCTCTCAGGTTAATGACTAATAGGGAGCAGCGGGAACAAAGTTCACACAAACAGTCAAGGACCAGACACTTGTCAGCGTCGGTAAATCTGGCCCACTTTTCCGTTCTCTCTACCTTCCAGAGGTGTCTGTTTGTGTTCCTGTTTTTATGAGAGTTTTATTTTTGAACTCTTCTACTGAGCGTTCTGGGCTTTTTAAATTCTGCCTAGAGTTCCTGAAAAGCGGCTGGTTTTGTATCAACAGTAGGAATCAGGAATGTGAAAGTAAAGTCTGATCATTTATCTATTTGTGCTACGATGCTGAGATAGAGGAACCACACGGGTCACTAATTCAGCTCAGACTTCTTGGCTAGACGTCTGCCGGTGCCTCTCAGACACAAAAATATTTGGAAACTATACAACGTACCCATTGTCGAATGGGTTACTGTACTAATCCAGTTACAGTAGCTTGAAAAAGTATTCAAACCCCAGTCAATTTACAACAACATATTAATATTGCCCAGCCCTAGTCACGTGTCCTGTCTCTCGATTTTCTAAATGTTTCTTTGGACGATTTCTCTTCCTTCATCCGGCTAAATGTTTCTCCTCCTTGGTTTCTCACAACCACCATTCACACCTTTTCATTTTGAGCACAGCACAATGTGTGCATGTTCTTCTCATCAAATGTATTTCTCCGACGGTTTGTAGTCTATTCACAAGCAATGCAAAAAGCTATCTTTGATATAAATATAAACTCTCTATCGCCCTTACATTTTAAATGAGGTGCTCAAACATTCGCATTGTGATAATTTTTGGTTAGGGGATCAATTCTTCTATAGCTCAGTAAAACTGCTCATTTTAAGAGTTTTTTTTTTACTCTATGTTCTTTAACATTTGCACACACTCGTTTTTAATTTATCTTACACTGAGTTTTTTTTTTCTTTCTCCGTAGCATCTGCTCAGACTTTAATTTCCGTTCTCTCACTAGATTAGGTGGTTAGAGATTTAACTGTAAATGTGTTTAAATCTTGGTGATTTTGTTGAACAGAATATATGGACATCACGCAGCTAAACCTCGGACATGGAAGACATTGTCAGGTTTGTTTTGGTCTTAATCAAACATAGAAATTACTGGTACTCTTCTGCTTATCATTTGATGTTACTGGTTTATTCCTATAGAAGTCACCATCAATTTAGCTCCCGGGCCGCTTTGGATAGGTTTGTCAAACTTTTTGCAACATGGATTGAGTCATTTGTTAATCAGCTAAACTACCATTTGGGTCTGATTGGGGGAAATACATAAGATGCTATTTTAGTTTTTTTTTTCATAACTCATCCACAGTATAAAGAATTATTCATATTCAGTCTAGCTGTAAAGTCTCAGACGGAGAAAAAAATGATATGGTTGTCCTTGTGTTTTGAATGTTTTTTTTATTATAATAATTTAAAAAATGCTGTTAACTAGTTAATATATCTACTTTCCACAAACGTTTCACCTAATGATTGGCTCAAACTGCACAAAGATTTCCTAATGTCCTTTTGCAGAATCGCAAGGATTCTTTTTCTCGGAGTGGCATTAAAAAACAAATAGGAATAAACTTCCTCCTTCACCGGCTGTAGGTGTTGATTCTTCTTGTCATGGTTGAATTTTTACCCGCCCACGCCTTTTATGCTTTGCTTCTTCTTTCTTTCTGCGCTCTGCAGCATTAGAAGGGAATGAGCAGCATTTTTTTTTTAAAGGCCCAAATACAGCGTGACAACAGACTCTGTTTACAAAACATGATTGCCCTCCAGTAAATTAGCACACGAGTGCTTAGTTAGGGTTAAAGTCTTTGGTGGGGATGGCCCTTTAAATAATTTTAAGAAAGGAAATGTTCTTAGTTAACAACATTTAGATTTTTTTTTTAAACCTTTAGCCCTATGTAGGAATTTACTGACCACAAATGGCACAGATTTCTGATCTCTGTCAAGCTTTGACCTTGTTTTTCTTTAAAGTATTTTAGCTAAAGTTAAATCTTATTTTTGTTTAAAAGACTTTGAAGGACTTATCCATGCCTTCATCACATCTCGTTTGGACTATTGCAATTCAATATGTAGAGGCCTGGATAAATCACAGATGCAGCGACTTCAAATGATCCAGAACGCAGCAGCTCGGCTTCTTACAGGAACCAGGAAGCGTGACCATATAAGGCCCATACTGGCCTCTTTACATTGGCTGCCTGTTTTTTATCGAATAGATTTTAAGATTCACTTATTAACTTATAAAGCTTTAAATGGAGTAGCCCCCCCTTATCTTCTGGAACTTTTAAAATTTCAGCCCGTGTCCAGAACCCTACGTTCTAATAATCAGCTTTTACTAACAGTTCCTCGGACCAGACTTAAGAGGAAAGGAGATCGGGCTTTTTCTGCTGTTGCTCCTTCTCTATGGAACAATCTACCTTTCCAAATTAGATCTGCCCACAGCCTGGATCATTTTAAATTGCTTCTTAAAACTTATTTTTATTCTTTGGCATTTAATTAAACTAGTGTTTGATACTTTGTTTTTATTCATTTGTGTTGTTGTCCCTCTTGTACAGCACTTTGGTGCAGTTCTATGCCTGTTTTAAAGTGCTATATAAATAAATTTGACATTGACATAAAGAACTATATAATATAATAAGATAGAAAAACATCTTTCTGAGTATTTCTTTCCTTCAGTCAAGAGTCATTAATCTTTTAGATCATGACGTCAGAGAGCAGGTGATGTAAAGCAGGTTTTACTATTCTTTTTAAGTGATGACGGAAAGATTATGGAATTAAAATTGTAAATAGTCTTTAGCTTCTTTAGCAATTTAGCACGGCTGATGTTGGCAAAGCAGAGGGATGAATTTCCTTGAAAATGTTAAATTTAGACTAAAGAGTTCCAGAACGGTTGCCAGCCTTTCACGGTCCACGTTTTCCCACAACAGCAATAGGAAGCATGAAAGAATAAAACAGAGCACCTGTATGAGGCCTGATCAAGCTAAATAAGTGTCCAATCACAGTCCATTTCTTTATTCATCTTCAGCCTCTTGTGCTGCCTGTTCTAACCAAATCCGTCTTTCCTCTTGCTTGTCGTAGCATGAGCACACGGTCTTCTGCCCAAAGGACCCCGGTGGACCACGGCGTCCAGATCCGCTTCATCAATGAGCTCGGTGATGCCGGAGGAGGGCAGCCGCTGTCCCAGCCGAAGGCCAAACCTCAGTCCAAATATGGCGTAGCGGTCCGGGTGCAGGGGATCGCCGGGATGCCGTATGTGGTCCTGAAGGATGGACAAAAGGGAGACTCCTACGGGGTCCAGCTGAGGCCCGGCTACTCCTCTGGCTACAGCAGCCTTCCCCGGAGGAAGGAGAAGCCAGAGGTGGGAGCAGAGCAGGGAGATGTAGGAGGAGGAGGAGGAGGAGGAGGGGGAGGCCAGCCAGGGCCGCTCCGCCGAGCTCAGTCTCACGGCTCACTGCTAGACAACGACGGAGGTGGCAGCAGTGAGGATTTTCAGCTGTCTAGACCCCCTGGGGATGGGAAGTCTGGTAGCTATGGGAATCTGGATGGAGGGATCGGAGTGAGGAGAGACAGAGAGGAGGTTTGGGGCGTCAGCGGTAGAGAAGGGGTTTCTGACAGCAATACGTGGGCTAGTTCTCACCAGGTAGGGCCTGAGAAGTCATCAGTTAGGAACAATCACTCATACCCTGAACCTCGGCAACAAGCTAACGAGCCTCCCCCGTATCGGAAGCCGAGTCCCGTCAACAGACTGATCAACAGGTTTGACGGTGCGACAACTGGGAGCCAGCAGAGAGGACTGGCACCAGGGCACAACAGCATCCCAGAACTACGTCTCCTCTCCTCCCAAATCCTTACACTTCGCCTCCATCCTCCGCTCACAGCAGCTCGGGACAAGGCCAGACTCTGGGTTCCAGAGTCCCTGGGCCCTCAGCCAATCAGTGGGCCCCAGAGGAACCTCGACATGTGGATCTGACAGAAGCACAAGTGAGTGCTCAGCTTTTTTTAATATTTTTCTGCTCCTGCATCGCAGCAGATGTTTCTGTGAGCTATAAATAAAACAAAGGCATGCCACATTGCGAGAGTCGTTTTCTGATCTATGTCTTAAGGTGACCCCTGACCTTTTGCTGGACCAGGTTCAGTGTGCAGAGATGAGCTTTGAGGAGGAGCAGGTCATGACGACTGTGTACAACATCCTGAGACAGGGGTACAGACCTCCGCCTACCTGAGGATTACATTAGACCGGTCAAAGAGCGTCGCAGCTAACTCGTCCCTTTTTGTTTTCCCCTTAGTTCTTCTGAGAGTGATGTTGTCATCAGGAACAAAGTCAAAACAGTTTTTCAGAAGTTTCAGAGCATAATGGTTTGTTCTTTTTTTTTTTTTTTAAAACCACACTATTTTTAGCAAGTATTCCTACTGTTCAATAGACTGCTTCACAGCTCCATCTCCTTTTTTGATTCTTTTTTTTTTTAAGCAGCCTAAGGAAAGCAATCGGGAAGAGTGGATAAGAGAAAAAAGGGAGCTGGAGACAAAGGTGGCCCAACTGCAGACGGCCCTGCGCGAAGAAAGGAGGGTAAGTGGAGCAGAGAGAAAAATGTGAGGTGGCGGGGGTCTCTTGTGACCTTCAGGCACAAGGTAATAATTGTCCCGTTTCTTCCAGCTTTCTCTGAACAAAATCAAAGTTTTATACTCTCACTGGGCTACGGTTTCGTTGGAAGACTGCGTGTTAGATTTCACATCAATTTGGGGATTTTTAATGCTTTATTTGAGCCGCTCTCTATTTAAAGGGTACAAAAACTGGGTGAATAAGGGAGAATTTACTGTGGATTTTCTTTAAACCACTAATTATACGTACAAACCCAATTGTATACATGCTCTACTGATGGTATTCGGAGAAAATGTAGCTTACAGGTTGCAGAGGAATCACACTTTTTTTGTGGCATTATTAGTGCTGGATGTTTGAAGAGCCGGTTCAGTTCTTTCAAGCAGCTTTGTTTCCTCGCAACAACCACCTGGCTTTTAAAGTGCACATTGTCAACAAAATTGAGCTCAGCGCCTTTCCAAAACCGGCTTTGATGCTTTGACAACCAGTGGTGTCCAACGTTCGAACATCTGGCCTGAACTGGCATCCTCCGATTGAAGGAAATTGATTAAGTTGGTGAAGAACAGCTCGGAGAAACAACTAAATCACAAGCCTAAGATAAACAGGAAGATACTTAAACGGCAGTATCACAGCCCACAGTGAAGTCAGTTTAACATCAACATGGAAAAAAAAAATGAAAAAAAGAATGGTGCCGGCTGAGGATAATGGCCCCTGCAAACCAGCACATTTAAGAGAGACCGGAAAATCCAGCTGCCCCTATGAACGAGCCAAAATATTCTTGAGAAAGGTTCTATAGTCCAATAACACCAAGACTGAGCTATTTGGCTACAATGAGAATAATTTTGCTTGGAGTGGAAGTAAAATTGTGCCAGCTGTTAAATGTTGAGGTGGTAGTATCAGTCTGAGGGGTCCTTTTTTTAAATTAAATTTAGTATGATGTTTTTTTTTTTTTTTTCAATTTCAGCTAAAATAATTAGCTAGATGGTTGAAATGTGAACACTTAAGCGTTTCAACGGGACATTGGTCTCATAACAGGGTTTGTTTTAAAATAGATAAAGCGGATCAGCATCAAACTCCCTGCCAGTAAAACAATGAATATAAATGAGCGTTATCATTTGAGCCATAAAGAGTGGTCAGCCAGAATTATGCCAGAAGCTGGTCGACGGCTGCAGAGAGCACAAGGTTACTCTGCATCTTGCAAAGGGACATTTATCCAAAGACTGGTGGGACCGTATGAACATATTGCCGTTTGTGGATTAGAGAAAAGCCACAATTAACTTCAGCAGGGAAATGCTGGTTTGAAAATATCATATAGAGGTTTCATTTTGGATCATCCATGTATTCTGAAAAACACTTTTATGTGCATGTTGGGGCTGTACAACATTGCTAATTTGTTGTCATCGCAATGTCATGGAACATATTATGTATATTGCAAAGAATCACCTAGAGTTCAATAAGTGTTAGCTTAAGCACCCTGCATTCAGTGCTACTTAGTGTCCCTAATATGTTTGGTGACATTTTGATTTTTAATGAAACATAAACAGTTTGGGAAGTTTATTCTGATGCTGAATAAAGTTGATTCTGATAAAGAGTGATGACAAACCACAGCTAAACAACTAAGTTGTTTCATTGTCAAAACATGACAAGTCAGACAGAAGCAACCTTTTTATTAAAACCTTGAGATGGAAATGATGAATGTTTCTTTGTTTTTTAGTAGCTGAACAGACAACATAATCAGGGGTCTGTTTGCTATGATCCTAAAGCAGAAAGACATTATCACTTTAATTTGTTCTGCATTTTTCGCAAGCTGTGTCGTTGAATCGCTATTACAACATTTACTAATATTTTCATTCGCAACGTTTCCTTAAATCGTGCAGCCCTAGTGCTGCACTGTACACATCTCACCAGTTCTGTGCCGAATCAGTCCTGTAAATGGGGGGCCGGCTTAGAAGATTTACAATAGTTTTTGCGTTTTGGATTACGTAAAGACTTTCTCAGTTCAGTTTGTTTATTGAAGGGGTGCCATTCAGGGGGTTGGCAGCCATAGAGCAACTTTGGACTAATTATATGGCTTTCATCCAGTCCAACAAATAAACACTTGTTGTAAGCTGCCTGGACATGAGACATGAGTTCACCTGCTATTCAGTTTGACTGATAGGAAGAAATAGTTTCCAGTGTTTCTTCTGCTCTTTAACTAATCTGTCCAGAAGGGCTAATGGGGTTTTGTGGGAGTGTGCTCCAGATTAATCCTCAGATTAATCCGTAAAGCCTTCAGGCTTTGTTGGAGATGTACACAAATACCCACAAAAAAAAAAATCCATCTTCTCTAATGACTCTTTATACGTTGGTTTAAGGTAGCTCAGTAAGTCCTAAGTTCAAATGGCTCTTAATAACTTAAGCTCTTATGCATATTGATTGCCGGGTAAAAGCAGCCTTTCCTAAAAGCAAGTTGTTTACTCCGCCGGAGCCGCCCGACGCCTCGTGTTTCAGCGCCGTCATTTATTCATCACGTCTGCTCGTGTGCAGGACTCCGCCAGCAGCTCTGATGCCGCTCTGAAAGCTGAGCTCGAGTCCTGCCTGGACGATAATCTGCAGCTCCAGGAGATGCTGGACCGGAAGAAGAAGGAGTTAAACGAAACGCAGTCAGAGTGAGGGAACAGGAGCACGCACACTCACACATAAAGAAAGGCTTTATGCCTCTGTCTGTGAGTCACAGCTGAGACGGTTTAAAGAAACAAGTAGTTACTGTCACTAGTCTGCACCACAAACAAAACCGTCCGTTCTTTTCTATTGAATCAATCCTTCTCAGATATAAGCAGGTCTTTTGTTTACGTTGCAGGCTGACTCAGCTGCGTATGGACAGAGAGAACGCAGAAACCCGGGTCAGGGAGATGGAGGACCACCTGGCGGAGCTTCAAGATGAGCTGCGGAGAGAAAGCAGCAGTAAGACGGTACGACAGACGCGTCGTCTTTCAGGGGATTTTTGTAGAAAGCCACATGTACTGAAAAATCTCGTCTGTACATACTACATTTACATTCCCTCTGTCTGCAGGACCTGATATCCAGTCAAGCACAACTGATGGAGGTCTGCCAGCTGAAACAGAAGCTGGAGGAGACACTCAGACAAAGAGAGAGGGAGCTCACGGCGTTGAAAGGCGCTCTAAAGGACGAGGTGGCAACGCACGACCGAGAGACGGAAGCGCTGCGAGAGCAGTACAGAGCGGACATGGAGAAGCTCCGCAGCAGCATGGAGCAGGTGTCTCAGGTGTGGAGAGCTCGCTGCAGCTAGCTAGATGCACTGGGATTTCCTGTGGGGTGAAAAATGTGCCCTTTTATTGGTTTTTAAGGTTCATAAAGGATGGTGATAACCGAAGCCTGACCGTGGTCTAAGCATTTTTTTTTTTTTTAAAACTTGCAATAAATATCTTGTTGAATATATGAAAAAATTGCCCAAAAAAGACAAAAACAATAATCATAGTCTGGAAAAGTTAATATGATGTACATTTTTCTTGAAGCCTGCCAGTGTTTTTCTTTTTGTTCCTGAGTGATGGGAATTATTAAACTAGACAGAGCTCATAAAAGAAGAGATTATCGACTGCTATTAACTGTACTTCAGTTGTTGAAATCAAGTATTGACTTAATATTGTCCATTGACTATAAGGGATAAAGTATTGACTATAATATCGGTCCATGTCAATGTCCTTGTGCTGCGCCTCTGAATTTGAGCAGGAAAATTGCTCAAAATATTGAGCATTACATTCAATCTGCTTCTTTTCCTTCTGCTGAAGTCTCACGCGGGAATCGAAGCCGAGCGGCTGCGTGTGAACGCGTCGGTTCGCACCTTACAGCAGCAGCTGGAGGACTGCAGAGACGAGAGCAGCCACTGGATGGAGCAGTTTCACGCCACCAGAGACGAGCTTCGAAGCGCCAAACAAGAGTGAGTTCAACCAAGAGCTCGGTTTGTTCACAAGGTTTCTGTATTTGACTCTTCACCTCCACGTGGATTTGACCACCGTATTTCCACGCTTTCTCTTTGCAATTAAATTTCTACTGATGTGTTCCTGTTTTTCCTCTCTCCCTCTCATTCTTTCTGGTGACTGCTTCTTCCTCTCTCTGTCAGAGAGCCAGCCAGCAGCTATGAAACACAGTGAGGGTCACTGATTTTACAGCATTTGTGTACAGACGTGTGGAAGTTTTAGATTTAGCTAACTGTGCTAGCAGCTTTCTCACCGTTGTGTTAAGACTATCCACACACAGCGTAATCAATTCAGGATGCTTTCCCTTAATCATGAGCTCCATGACCCAGCTCCAACAATGGATCATATTTATTCTTATACGAGGGGAGTTTTTATTGCTTCCTAAAGTTGTTTATTAAAATCTGTGACCTCTATATGTCAGCATAAACCATTACAACACACAGGAGTGGTGTGGGTAGCCTTATATTTGTTTGTGTTTAGTGGAAAACATAATCTACTCAAGTGTTCCTGTGTTAGCGGATACAATTATTTGCAGCAGTATCCGCATGTACGCATATGAAATAAATGATTTTCACCCGTACAATCCAGCAGCTGCTGATTCAGTGATTAAATGGCATGTTAAAATAGCAGTACATTGTACGATGTCTTGTAATTGGTTGTTTCTGAACATTGTTCAGGCTTCTGCAAATCCGTCTGGAGAAAGAGGAATCTGAGGATGAGCTAAAGGAGCTTAAGGAGAAAATGAGCACCATGAAGCAGAAGACAGCAGACCCCAGCCAGTCAGAGGCGCTCAACCAGGTGCAGTAAATATACCGGCATACTCCTGTGAGCTCATAAAACCTTTTAGGTTTTCATAAAATCTTTTCATTTCATCATCTCCATTTTAGTCCCTAAAACAGGCTCCTTATGCAGTCTTGAAAACTATTTGGTTTCAGTATTTTCCATTTCTTAAGTTTGTAAATACCTTATTTTTCAGAGTATAAGTCGCTCCAGAATATAAGATGCATCAGTAAAAAAACTGTCATAAGGAGGAAGCAACATAAGTCCCACCTGACTATATGTCGCATTTACTTAAAGCATTTCACAAAATCCAAGACTAAAAACTGACATTTAATCTGGTAAGGCAATTTATTCAATTACATATTTACTTCCACAACAGGCTGAATAACATGGAACATACCTGGGAGGTTGAAATTAATATAACAAGCCAGCAACTCCAAAAGTTTTTGCCATCGCACTTCGTATTGGGCCGTAATGCTGGAAGTTGTCAAAATTACGCTGAAATCAAACTGTAACAGTAACAGTGATACGTACTAAGCTAACATAGAAAACACATAAGCTAATGCTAGCTGGTATTAGCTTCAGGGACAGCCCAATAATGCGGTTCTGTTGTGGTCTGGGCTCCTCCTTTGAGCTGAAACAACATACAAACCGTGTTTAGTCGTTGTTGTCCATAAGTTATTGTTTTAATAATTGTTGAAGTTGTACAGGAGCAGCACAAAGTTTTCACAAGCTTACAGCGCCATCTTGTGGCTATAGACTGTAATGTTTACTCCTTGGTTCATATTGGTCACTATGATTTACCATTAAAACAACATGTTATTTATTTGATATATGTCACACCTGACTGTAAGTCGCAGGATCAGCCAAACTACGAAAGAAAGTGTGACATATAGTCCAAAGAAATCTGGTATGAAATAAGAGTCTGGGGAAAATACATGAATTTCCAGGCTTTTCTCCTTTTCCCATTGTCTAAAAGTTGTGTCCATATTTTGTTATGCCCGTCTTTTTTCGCTTCTTTGTGACTTCCTCTCTTCCTTTTTGTGGCCAGCTTTTGTATTTTACTGTTTAAAATGGATCTAATGGATAAGGAGAACTCTAAATCCACAATAAATTCAAACTTGTTCCCCTTATGTTTTTGTTTTGTATTGTCATTCTAACCTGCAAAGTTCATATGCGTCATAAACACATCAAATTATTTAATTAGTCATACCAATGTTCAGTATATGTAGTAGCTTATATCACCTGCAGTGTCATAACCTATAAAAGATGTCAACATCAAACTGTTAAAAAATAAATGTGTTCAGGAGCTCCAGCGGTGCAGCGCTGATCTGCAGAAGGCCAGGTTAGAGCTGGAGAAGCAGAGGACGGAGTATGACAAGAAGGTCATGGAAACAATCTCCCTGAAAAAGTCTCACCAGAACCAGGAGGCTGAGCTAAAGTACGAGATCGACAGGCTGAAGGACCAGCTACAGAAGGCCAAAGACGACTATGCAAAGGCACAGGAGAAAAATAAGCAGGTTGGTTTACTCTTGATTTACTCTCAGAGATATTAACTTTACTCTTACAAAATGTCTCAGTCTCCACTTTCTCCTCCTCCAAATAGCTCCCCAGCCCAGCAACCATCTCAGAACTGGAGCAAAAGCTCAGTGAGGCACAAAGAGAAGTGAGCCAGCTTAAAGCGAAACTCTCTGGAACTGAAGAGGAGCTGGAAACCACTAAAACAGGTCTCTGTAAAGCTCAGATGGAAGTTACTGCTCTCCAAGACGCTCAGAGGGACCAGGAGGCGGCTAACAGCCGGCTCAAAGACAAACTCTCACGATTAGAGGTAAAGCTGAGTCTTTCTGAATGTTATCCTTCTCAAGGATGCTCTAAAAGTGGCAGACATGAAAGGATGACTTATTTGTGATTCACCCAGGCTCAGCTGCAGAGCACAGCTACAGAAAGCTCCGAGGCGGAGCTCGCCCTGCACACCGAGGTAAGAGGCCTCAGATCTGAGCTGGATGAGGCCAAGAGAAAAGCTTCCAGGCTGAGCCAGGAGCACCGTGATCTCAGCCTACGTGTGGAGGACACAGAGCGGGACAGAGAAACGCTCAAACAGACCATCAGCCAGCTGGAGGACACCAAACGGCAGCAGGAGAAAGCCATGGAGAAACTCAGCAAAGAGGTAAGAGAGGCTGTTTTCACGGTTGATCATAACTTCTCAAAAGGAAATGGTTAAATAAACTCGTTTCATTCATGTGTCCACCCCCCCCCCACCACCACAGTACGAGACTCTGAACACAACCTCAAAAGCAGAGATCCAGGATCTCAAGGTTCAGCTTGAGGAGCAAAGGGAGCGAACACGAAAGGAGGTGCAGGAGGCCCAACGTCAAGGAGTCGACACAAAATCTGAGCTGGAACGAAACCAACTGAGTTTAAGGCGACTGGAGGAAGAAGTATAAGCTGTTTTTTTAACTGTTGTCACTTATAAAATGTTTAATGGTGAAGTTTTCTTTGATTGGGGATGAATGGTTGATATACAGGGACCTCTCCGTAACGTAGAATACCAATAAATATTACGTTACATCAGTAATTTAGCTCAAAGTTAAAACTGATATATTATAAAGATTCATTACACAAAGTTATATTTTGTTTATTTCAGTTAACTCTGATGATTATTAAAACCCAAAATACAGTTTCAGACATTCAAATACAGCTCTGTTATGGCCCACGCAACCACTTGACCATTGATAAGCAAACCATTGATATATTATTGGAAAATTGAGTGGAGGGAAAACGTGTAGTATGAATGGAGGGAAAACGTGTAGTATGAAAATAAATAAATAAAAAAAAAAAAGCACCAATTCCCAGTTTCTGACCATGGCTGTGCTTGGTTGGCTAGCATGCTTACCTAAACCCTGTAGAGAATGTATGGAGTATATTTGTCAAAAAGACGAGAAAGTAGAGAAACAATGTCGACAAGCTGAAAGTCGCTACTAAAGCAACTTGTCGGCAGAGCCTCAGGCTGATTCCATCCATGCCACGCTGCATCAATGCATTCCAGATATATCACTTTGTGTTTAATGAAGCTATACTCTTTCTGAACTGACTTCCTAAAACAAATGAATTTATTAAGATATAAGGAATGTGCAAGAAACCCACAAACTAATAAAGCGTTATGGTATCTTTTTCTGCTACGTTAACCAGATGTTGCGGCAGAAGAAAGAGCTTCAACTTGCATGCGAGGAGAGAGACAACCACCAGCTGGATAAGGAGCTTCTCACCAACAGACTGCGCCACCTAGAGGGAGAGATAGAGGCCAGCAAAAACGGCCTCAATGAGAAAACGCGTGAAATTCGCCTGCTGGAGGCAAGATGCTCCCTGTTTTTTTTTTGTTTTTTTCTTTTTTTTTTTTACTGTCTAATCGGGAAAGTTGATGTTGAATACATATGAAGGAGGCGTTTGTAAAGAGTTCTCTTTTTTTTTTTTTTCTTTCTGTCCTTCAGGACAAGCTGAAGCGTATGGAGTTGGAGCTGGAGGAGGAGAAAAGCTCCGCGGAGATGCTGACGGACCGAGTGTCCAGGAGCAGAGACCAGATTGATCAGCTGCGCTCTGAGCTCATGCAGGAGAGATCCTCCAAGCAGGACCTGGAGCTGGATAAGAACGCCATGGAGAGACACGTACGTCAAACTGCATTAGTAATGATTAGGATTACAGTGCCTTGAAAATGTGTTCATACCCCTTGAACATTCTACATTTGTTACTTTACTACTGCAAATTTCAGTGTATTTTATGTGATACGTTGACAAAAGGTGGAAGAAAAATGCTTTCAACATTTTTTGCAAATGCAAACCTGAAAAGGCCACAGTGTATATTTTGGTTCAGCCATCTTTAATGTGAAAAGCTAAGTATGAATTCAGCTGTTTTGTGACGGCTTTAGAGGTTTGTTAGAGAACATTGGTGAGCAAACAGCATCCTGAAGACCAGGGAACACAGCGGACAGGCCAGGGAGAAAGATGTGGAGATATTTAAGGCAGAGTTGGGTTATAAAACAATATCTAAGCTGTTTAATCCATCACCCAAAGTTAGAAGATGGCACCAATGCAAGTGGCTAGAGCAGGGCACAGGTTTTCCCAGTTCCTATCCCACAGACTGCCACTCATCTGGGTCCTTGAGCAAGACCCTTAGCCCCTGAATGCTCCCCGGTCCCTGCACAGTGGCAGCCCACCACCCCCTAAGGCAGTGGTCCCCAATCCTGGTCCTCGAGGGCCGGTGTCCTGCAACTTTTATTTGTTACTCTGCTTCAACACACCTGAGTCAAATAATGAGGTCATTAGGAGGACTCTGGAGAACTTGACACCACTTTGGGGAAGTAAGTCAGGTGTGTTGGATCAGGGACACATGTAAAACCTGCAGGGACACTGGCCCTCGAGGACCAGGATTGGGGACCACTGCCCTAAGGGTTGGCTTAAATCAGAGGACACTTTTCATTAGAATGAATATTGCAATGACAAAGATGATGATGATTATTAGCTATGTTTACATGCACAAAATTTCCCGATCGGGTTGAAATGTCCATCCATCCATCCATTTTCCAAACCGCTTATTCCCTCATGGGGTCGCGGGGGTTGCTGGTGCCTATTTCCAGCGTTCACTGGGCGAGAGGCAGGGTACACCCTGGACAGGTCGCCAGTCTGTCGCAGGGCAACACAGAGAGACAAACAGGACAAACAACCATTCACACACACACCTAGGGACAATTTGGAGAAGCCAATTAACCTAACAGTCATGTTTTTGGACTGTGGGAGGAAGCCGGAGTACCCGGAGAGAACCCACGCATGCACAGGGAGAACATGCAAACTCCATGCAGAAAGACCCAGGGGTGTACTTGAACCCAGGACCTTCTTGCTGCAAGGCAACAGCGCTACCCACTGCGCCACTGTGCAGGGTTGAAATGTATTCAGATTAAAAAACAAAATATCGGTTTGTATCATTAATATGGGCACACAATCAATTAATCTGATCATGATGTGCGTTTATATTTACCAGGCTTTACAACTATCAAATTTATCAAATTTGCCTAAAATAACCCACAGAAGAAGTTTTTCTGTTTTTGTTGAGCAACAAAAAAAAAAGCAGACAAAGCAGTAGTGTACCAGATCGTTTATCTTTTAAGTTACCCGGCTGGACGTGCACCAGCTTCTAGTTACAGATGAAGTGATACCAAATAAATATTAGTTTTGAGCTCTTTTAATGTTTCTAATAGGTTTATCGGAAGCTAAGCCAGTTTTGCTCCCAGTATTTCTGTCACTCAAAGCAGAAAAATGTCACATTGATGTGGGGCACCATGTGTTCTCAGGTCAGCTTCCCACATTCAGAATAACATGAACCTGATGAGTGTTTACATGAGTGTCGATTGTATTGTCAATCGGCATAAACCACCCGTCTCTAAAATAACATTTTATTCCGATTGAGCTTAATCTGATCACAATATTCCGATCGTCGTATTTACGTGACGCATTTTTATTCCGATCTGTACTTCATTCCGATTACTTTTGTGCACGTAAACGTAGCTGTTGTTTTGTTGATCTATCGCAAAAATGTGTGTTTGTATTGTGACAAAATGAAGAAATATCATTTTTAATCTGCTCTTACACTGCAAAAAGGGAACTAAAAGTAATTAACATTTTCTTGAATTCAGTGTATTTATGCTTGATTTGAGTAGGTTAATAAGATCATCTGCCAATGGAGTGAGTATTTTGACCCCTAAAATGAGATAATTAGATATGTTGCACTTGAAATAAGATGATGGGGATGAACTTTAATTACTTTTAGTTCCCTTTCTGCAGTGTAAGCCTTACCTCCTTTAAAGGGAGATTTAAATTCAACAGTGATTGTTTGTGTGTCTGCAGCTGAAGGAGCTGAGGAACCGTGTGGCTGAGATGGAGGGTCAGTCTCGCTCCTCAGCAGGAGTTTCTCAGCTGGAAAACAAGATTCAGGAGCTGGAGGACCGCCTACGAACTGAGGAAAGGTACAGTGCAACAGGCACAGAAAACATGCTTCACTCATGTACAAAAAAAAAATAACGAGTTTCCTTAACAGCGAAAACCTAGAAAATGACACGGCTGAGAAGTTGTTCAGCTGTTAGTGTTTTTTCCTCTGCCATAAAGAGAGAAGAACTCCATGTTGTCGTCACAACGTCGACTGGAGAGGAAACTGAAGGAGCTCAACATGACCCTGGATGAGGAGAGAGAAACACACACTGAACAGAGAGATCAGGTATAATTCCGGTTATAAAGCAGCTCATTGACGCTCTGCATCCGATCTAATATGTAACGCATGTTGCAGCTTACCCTGAGGGTGAAGGCTCTGAAGAGGCAGGTGGACGAGGGAGAGACGGAGCTGGAGAGGATTGAAACGCTGAGGAGGAAAGCCCAGAGAGACATGGAGGAGCAAATGGAGCTCAAGGATGCACTGCAGGCCAGAGTCACCGCTTTGGAAACGGAGCTCAAGTAAGCGTTTTCTTTTTTTGAGTTTGTTGCTCGGTTTTATCGAACACGCCCCCCTTAGAGCTGAGATCATCACAGCTGTCTTTCTGGGTGACTAACAGACTGACAGCGTCTCCTCCTCAGCCTCTTTACATGACTAGATATATAAAACTGCTCGTAAATATGACATCATTAGTTAGTGAACACAGATTCTTTGGCTATGACACACAAACTGCAGGTAAAAGTTTACACAACCTGCCTGAAGCGCAGTATTTTTTTTTTATTTAACAGACATTGTGCATTGCTCATTCACTGTGGACATAATTACGTCACAAACAGCTCCCCTGACACCGGAGTAACACGTTGTTAGCTTAACTGGCCAGTAGAGGGAGCCCTAGGACCGCTGCTCCGCCAGAAGGCCAAACAGGCCAAGAGAAAAGAACATTTTGAGGTTTTAAACCGTTCCTCTGAACATATCATTTATTCCTGTGTGTGTCTGATAGGAGGAAAACTCAAGCCTCGATGCGGCCGGCTTTGGATTCATCGGCCCTCAGCTCAGACGACGACGACGACAGCCTGTACGACCCCTCCGCTATCACCTCATTCCTCACAGAGAGCAACCTCCAGACCAGCTCTTGCTAAGGGTTACCTCCGTGGGCAGAACAGAACAAGAGGTGGACATTATAACACCGATGAGAACAATAAACGAAGGGGAGGCGTGCGTAGACTGGGGGCGGGGGTGGGGGAATGTTAGACGAGCGCTTGGAACGCACAGCAAACAATGAGGGAGGACGACCAGGACCGAAGCGACACATTGTAGAGCTGAAGGTTGGGAGTAATTTTTCCAGCCCAGCATGAATGTAAGGAAACAAAACATTCCCAGCAGTTAGAGGAATTTCCCTCAACCCCCCTCCCCCCCATGTCATGCACACAATACATGACCTTACATAAGGTACTGCTGAAGGTACTCCAGCATATGCAGCTTGGACCGCCACTGAACACCAGCCCACTTTAATGCTTTTTTTTTTTTGAGTTTATGTTTAGAACAAATTCAGGATGTTGGACCATTTCAGAGCTGCTTCGCTTCTGAAGCACTTTGCACTTCGAATTCACTCATCTCTCTTTTTACTACCACTTAAAAGGTTTTTCTACTGCGGTTTCCAGTCCAGATGTCATCAGATCAAACCTACATTACTAAGTCATTACTAAGTAAATTGTAGTCATTATCACAGCAGCGGTGGAAGAGACTGTAGAAGTGGTGGAGATTCTTCCTGATAAGCTTCACAACGGTTTGCGAGAGCTTTCTGCTGCTGCAGACGTAGTTATCCATGACCAGGCATGGGCCGGTGTCAGATTCTTGTGGTATGATAACTTAAAGTAAATATATGTAGTATTTATTTAAACAGAACAATATAATATAATAAAAAGATAGAAAATAATTATTCATACAAAGGCTAAACAACGTGACATATGGATTATTTATTTTGATTTTGATGAAAATACTTCAGCAAGAATATCAAATAAAGACCCATTGGATTAAAGGTTTTTCATGGTTTATTACAGCGTTCCTACGCAGCATAGCAAAAACTGGGAGTCACCTTTATTTTCCAGGACTGTGTGGGGGAAAAAATAGAATTGAAGCTTGATAAATGTAGATTTTACATTGATTGATATTTTCATTACAAGCTCAATCTTTAATCTTTCACATCACAATTTGGGTTTACAATGTTGTCTGAGTCTTTTGCTTTTTGGTTGAGTGCCTTTAGAAATCAATAGAGGGCCACTTTGCTACTTTTTATGGGGAACCTTTAAAATCTGGATGAACTGGACCTATTGTTTTTCAACTGAGTCTTGTTAAAATACTAAACAAAGGTCTAAAACAAAATTACAAGCAGGAAAAAAGTGTCCAAAGATCACCACACAGTCAGCTGCTTTATAGACACGACACTTATGACTAGTTATCTTGTGAAACTGTGTCACCATAAAAGCAGTGATCTCCTTTAGTTTCCACTCTCTATGACTCTCTGTGGTATAAACAGCCAACTATATCTTCCTTGTAAGCAAGGGAAAAGTGAAGGAGCCTTCTTTCAGCCAGCTGACAAGGTGTGTGCAGCAATAAACCGAATTAATGGTACAACTTGTAGTTTTGCAACTTTGATACCGTAACATTTTAAAACCTCAGTTGTCCTTGACACCCGTAACCTCACCATGC
The DNA here is from genome assembly GCF_011125445.2 of Fundulus heteroclitus. Lineage (NCBI taxonomy): Eukaryota > Metazoa > Chordata > Actinopteri > Cyprinodontiformes > Fundulidae > Fundulus > Fundulus heteroclitus. The sequence goes on along the minus strand of NC_046363.1, from coordinate 24,944,650 downwards.
CTTTTCATGACTAAATCATCTCTATTGTGTTTTCCCAGCTTATTTCAGAGCAGTTCAGTTAGCACCTTGAACAAGAAGGGGCCAGTGGAAAAGTTGAGACAATTTCTACCCAAACCGCTAAAATCATTCGGTCACTTTCATCAGAATCATCAGTAGTGCTCGTACCTTCTAGGAGCTCCTGAACAGCAGCACCGCCATTGCCTGGTTGGATTCTGGACACCAGGAAACTGTTGTCACACGTGAAACTGCAGCAGATGATTTTTACTTATCAAGCTAATCAAACATAATAAATTCATAAAATCACATTTGAATGAGACTGCCGCGTTATGTTCACTAAAAACACGTGACATATTGTTTGTATCTATGTTTTGGAAATGGAAAAATAGCTAGTTTGAAATAAGATGTTGCTCCACCTTCCAGTCTTAATCTGCTCATAACACAGAAGGGCTGAAGATACGACCGCTGCCCCCCCGTTGGATTATACTGTTGTGTAATTAGGTAAATTATACAATCGTCCTGCAGTCACTGAGGTCAGAATCACCTGCTGTGTCTTCTCTTGCCGTCCCCGATTTGTTGCTCAAAGTGCAACAGGTTTAACGTGCCTGCAGGCAGAACGAATTTCCTTCTCTTGGACTGAGAGCCCAAATAAAGTGGTTTTCCTCTTGCAATGGAAAAAAAGGCCAAAACTTCATCTGCCAACTACAAATTTCTGTATTTTTGTAAAGGCAGCTTAATTACTATGCATTCCTATGTATTAAGACAGTGAAACATTTATATATATATATACTGCCATGCCTTTCAATTGTGAACAAATAACTTGTGATTATTATTTTTTTCTTTGTCTTTGTTTTTTTGAAACTATTTTGTTTACCCTTTTAAACAATTGGTTGTTGATTATTAAATTTAATGCTTGTACTGGCATTTTCAGTTAATCTGGAAAAAAAGGTACCGAATGATTTGTTCAATGTAGAGGAATGAAAACATTCTGGTTTTATACGATACTTGTTAACTGGAAACATTTTCCACTTACTGCACTTCACAAAATAGATGTTTTAGTTTTCTATTATCGGGTAATTTAGCTACAATAAATATTATGTTTAAACTGACGAGTTATCTTTTGAATCGGTGCACACACACACACACACACACACACACACACACACACACACACGCACACACAGGATGAGTCGGTGATAACTACAATATGAGACATCTGATAAGTTTGCCTTCCTGTTTCAGCAAATTTCTCTGGAAGATGGCGTTCTTCTGTAAAGAGATTGTAGCCAGACTGTCCACAAATGTGTCCGATAAGTTGTCATGACAGCTTCAGGGGAAACAGTCTGTCATTACTGCTTGTGCAATAACCAAAAACTACTGAAATGACCTATATTACAATGGAGAAAAAAAAGCTAACTTTAAGCTTTTAAAGGACTAAAGTAAATCATGACGTTGGAAAAACACAAGAGAAAAAAAAAAACAATCACGTTAGTTTTGACAGCTTTTGTTGTTGTTTTAGCAGGATATTGATGGCCATACATGACACTGTTGCACACAAGACCAATCCTGCTCACATCGCATTCATTTGTCAAAAATAAAGTTTGTTTTCTATGTAGTTTTATTCCCTTTTACACACTAGCAACTCTAATGCCATGCATGTACATAGGTTAGAAAACGACACAGAAAGAAACATTGTACAACTTTGGTAATTCCAATGAGCAAAACACTTAGAGCCTTCCAGCTCACAACATGCAACTCAAATTCCAACTGAATATTAGAGAACTGAGACATAATTCATAAAAGTTAACAAAGTAAATAACATAGATCATTGGGAAACTACAGAAAGAGATTGTTTTACTAAAAAAAATACATAGCGCAATGATGGGTAAAATGTTTACATCCAGTTATAAACATTAGCACTCCATGATAGACAGAATACAACTGAAGAGAAAAAATAAAACGTCTCCCATAGTCCATAGGCGGGATGGTGGCAGCACACTGTTAAAAGGGAACTAAATATAAGTAAGAAAGAATTCTGTTGAAATTAGTGTTTGTCTTTGATTTGAGCATGTAAATAAGATTATCTGCAAATGGAATAAGATTTTTGCTTTTAAAATACAAAAAAACTAATCTCAGCCATCTTATTTCAAGTGCAGTATATCTAATTATCTCATTTTAGGGGTCAAAATATTCATTCTATTGGCAGATAATCTTATATACCTGCTCAAATCAAAGACAATTTCACTTATTTCAACAAATTTTTACTTTCTTTTAATTCCTCTTTTGCAGTGCAACAAGTTGCTTCCTTGCATCATAAGAAAAACATGACCTGTTTCTGTTGAAATGAACCAAATATTACTGTTTTTCCCCAAAAGCTTCTTGACATGAGCTTTAAACATTTAGTTTTGATCAATCGAAATGCCTAAATGTTTGTAGAAAGAAGAAAAGCACAACAGAGAAATCTCCTGAGGATAAAACATGTCCTTATGTGGAAGAATGAAAGTTTTTGGATATCCTTGGTTATTCAAAATGACCAAATGCTTGTCATAAATTGATCACCCTGTCTTCAGACGGATGAAGATTGAAAAAGAAACAGAAAAACCTGACTTCACAGGAAAAAAAATAATAATGTAAAAAGAGAGTAGCCATTTAAAACCCTACTGACACACAGTTTCTGTTTTACTCAGACCAGTGTGGCTTGTTCTCCTAAACGATACGGTTTATGGGAAGCTATTCTCTCCGCCTGCAATACAAATTAAGGAAACATAGCTCTAATGGCCCACACCCCCACCCGACCGCCCACCAACAACCCTGTAAAAAAAATCAAAGATTCAAAGATTATTTATTGTCACCACCTGTTACTGTGGTGAAATTTCTTTTTTTGGCCACTCTGGCTAGGAGTACACATAAAAGACAAACAAACAAACGGGGTTACAGTGTTTTTCCTCCAACGGAGGAGTTCAGCATCCTTTTAACACACCTTAAACCATTTACCTTTCATCTTTAATTAAAGCGGCGTAATGCCACACAGAAATGTCTATTTGAATCTGACCCTGAAAATTTTTTTCTTACATAATAAAAATTTACTCTGCTACAATTACTGCTTAATATGCGAATTCTTCTTGGTCTTTTATTATGATGCTCATCTCTTTCAACACTTTCTCAAGGCACTCTCAATCACAAAAATGTATGTACTGATGTTTGTTTTTTGTTTTTCTTTTCTACCTTACATTTTGAAGTTTGTCAGAATGTATACAAACCTTTTATTATGGATTGATGACCTTGCTGTGTTTAGAAATTGTATTAATGATACGGAGGCCCTATTCTTCTAGCCAGTCCTCTGAAAGGGAAAAGCAGGAGCACATGCCATCCAAGTATTCAATTCAATTCAATTCAATTTTATTTATATAGCGCCAATTCATGAAACACGTCATCTCAAGGCACTTTCCAAAGTCAAATTCAATCAGATTATGCAGATTGGGTCAGATTGTACAGATAGGTCAAAAAGTTTCCTCTCTCAAGGGAACCCAGGTGATTGCATCAAGTATTGACAAGCAGCATTTACTCCTCCTGGAGAAGCATAGAGCCACAGGGAGAGTCATCTGTATCCATAGCTTTGCAGCAATCCCTCATACCGAGCATGCATGAAGACAGCAAGGATTCAAAAAGGTTAAAACAGTTGGAACTGCGACAAAGAAGACTAGATGTGGACCCAAGTTCATCACAGCAAGGATGGAGGAGAGATTAAAAGAAAATATCTGCAACAGTCGCTAAACTGCAGCAACTAGTGGCAGCCAGGGGTTACCAGGTCGCCATAGCAACAGTCTATTTAAATGTGATTGTACAGATCTTTTTTTGGGATGTTTCTGATCATAGGGGGCACTGTGCATTGGTTCAGACGCATAGTAAGGGCTCATCAAAGAAGTAATGAACAGATAATATTCTGAATGCTGAATTTCTGAGTAGAGAAATGGGCAAGAATCCCTGCAGGCATCCTGTCCAGAAATAAAATAAACACTTATGTGTGATGTATGACCTTGCTAAGCTTATTTTTTGTCACAGTCTTGATCTCAAAAGCCGCTGAACGGTCTTTTTTTTTTTTAATGCCGACGTACCAAAAACAGGACAGAACTTGTTCCCTGAAGCGTAACTCGTGATGAATAGCAATGAGTGACAGAGCCTTAATAATGCATTGCGTATCACTGTAATAAAATGTGGATGCTAACCAAACTCCTTTTCCTGTCTCCATCGATGAAGAGGGACAGTAAATGACTCCCACAGAGGGAAAAAAGAAACAAAACATTTCAAAGTTGTCAGGAAGTAAACGGCAGCGATGTGGGAAAACTTACACTGGTAAACAAGCTGAAGATGCACATACATGAGGAGCTTGAAGCAGGAAAGGAATATTCCTGCTTCATGACATTGCAAAGGAAAAATGTCGGTAAAGCAGGAAAAAAACTGAAAACTGCGACGTTCCCAGGAATGCTGACTGACCTGAACTAAACTGAAAGCTTTTAGGGGGTATTTTACGGACAACAACTGCATGACAACTTTTAGCGAAGAGCATCCGGGAAACGCCAACGAGGAGCAGCTCGCTGGAAATTTATGCAACACCAACCAGTTGGACGTTGAGTTTGGTGGAGCTACAACAACAAAAAAATAAATTTGAATCATAGCTAAATACTGGCTTTACTGGGAGCTCTATAATCCAGATTGGATTAACACTGAACACTTGTCTAGCGCTGCTGCAGAAGCCACAAACAGGCCATTGTTGTTGTTTTCATTTTTTATTCTGTCTCTTATCTGTCGTTGCAGAGCTGTTATTGTTCATCATAGCAGTGATAAGCATCACGCAAGGCAGGAAGGCAGATCAGGCGCACCCATGTCATTGAAAACTTCCCTCTTTACGTGCTTAACATCAGCTTGCTGTGTTGTCTTTTAATTAACTGAGTTAGAAATGTTGGGGAGGAATTATTAACCAGAACTTTAAACCAACTACGCAAAAAAAAAAAAAAGGGAACTCTAAAACCTAAAACGGTGTTTGCTGAGAGTGCAGGAACGAGGAACGCCGTATCTTAGTGAATAATTCACAGGGTGAAATCTGGACCGTGTTCCACCTTTCAGGTTCAGGAGACACCATGTGTGCACGCAATCAGTTACAGGATTTACTGTTTTCCCCTGCTTCACCGAGGGAAACGCCTTCCTCTGCCCCTCTCCCGAAATGTTTTAGATAAACTGTTATTTCTCAAATCTGTAACTACAATCTAAGCTATTTACAGAGACCGTGTAAATCTAGCAGTCGGGTTTCAGGACTGTGAGAGGAAGCTGGAGTACTCGGAGAAAATCGACGCGTTCACGGAAAAAACACATAAACTTTTTGTAGAAAGGAGCTAGAAACTGCACCACCATGCAGCTTGAAGCGACACGCGTTTTGTTGCCTTCAACGAGCTTCAGGGATAACGCCGTCTGAATATTTTGCCTCTCTTCTTGCCAGAATAAGTAGAGCTCCTTTATGTCCACAGCCTAAAAATGCTTGAGGAACAAAGGGGTTGTTAGTGTGATGTCGTTCTTCCTGAGACATTTTAGTCAGAAAAAAAAACGTTCGATTAAAGTGCGGTAGGTTTTTCAGTAAAGTGAAGCTTTTTTTTTTTCCTCTACGGTCTGATGTCTGAGAGAGTTTTACTGAGACCAGAGGATGTCCTCAAATGTACACCGCACAGGGATGCGCTGCGTCAAGCTTAGATCTGAGGGAAAACCGCCTCGTAGAAAAACATTTCTCCAAAACTGCTCAAGTTTTCTGTGAAACAGCTTCTGATTTTGCGACACAAACCATTATTTTTCTAAAACTAAGTTGATCCGGCTCAACTAAAACAAAGAAAATCTCTTCAAAGTTTTTGCTCCTTATCCTTCAAGATGAAACATTTCCATCAAGGCCAGGAAATTGTTTGCTGCTATTTTACTGAGAGAGATGAAAGTAGGCACCCTGAGGGGAGACTCCAGCTTTTACCGAGCTTATAAATGGGTTGACATCCTATCTGGCTCACAGAGCAGTCTCTTTTATACCGTCTGTAGAGTTTATCGTTGCATCTGTTGATTGAAAATGAACCATGTTAGAATACTTTTACAGCCCTCGGTGCTATTGTGCGATTGATGTTCAAAGGAGGCGACGGAAGAACCCTTTTATGGTCCTGCTTATCAGGAGCTGAAATTTAAAGCCTTTCTTCGGACCTGATTTCTTGGCATAAAGTCACACCTTCAGTGTTTACAAGGAGACCAGATCTCACTACGCTGGAGTGACCAAACCTGCACGGGCTCAACATGTTGTGTGCACGACCTGTTTTGTCAGACTATAGAATAGAACAGTACATACTTTCCATGGGCAGGACTGGGTTTCCATATTCCAGCTTTCGAGACACAACTGTTGTACCCGAGAGCTTATTGGCCAAGATCTGGGCGTGTGTCTAGTTTTGAAATTGTTGTTGTGGGTTTGCTCTTACAAATGGCTGCCTTTGTCATCTACAGTAGGTGTAAAGCATTTCCACCTGCCCACGGGGCTTCCACGTAAAGAAACGGCAGTCTTTAAGGCGGGGACAAAGCACAGCGACGTGTTTGCACCTGTCCTGTGAGAAACTCCTGAAAGCTGAGGAGTGGAGAGCCGCTCTGTCATCATTCCAACACGTTAGGGCTATAAATACCGATCCCTGTGATCAACATGTAGGCTGATGTAGTGACAACACAAATAGAAGGTGAAGCAATGTTTTGGAGGAAGAATGAACAAACCTCAACTGTCACAGGTTTACGTCAAGTCCTGGTTAACAGAGGGGTCAGGAATGTTTTTAAGTTGAAAAATACGAAGGTCAAAGTCTGAGTGGGAGGCGCAGACCTGGTGATGAAAAACCAGTGAAAATGGTGGAAAAAACACTTTTTTCGTGTCAGACTCACCTTTCTTCCAGAAAGCAACAGATGTCATCAGTTAAAGCATCCATCACCATCATTTTTAAGAAGATTTCATCACTGTGTCATGGCCTATTGACTCATGGAAACAGTTCATAAATCATTCTCCCACTAGATGTTGTCAGGTCACACTTCACCTACATTAAATCGTTAAACAACAAACCCAACAAACTATCACAGTTCTCTAGTTTTTAAAGTTATACTTTTTGTAATTTATCACAAAGTGGTGACAGGCCTCTCAGTTTAAGTTTAAGGTTGTGCACTTTATTGAAGCACCTTAAGATGGTAACGAAAGTTCAGATGTCTCACTAGGTTTTCCACAGAAAGGATCAAAAGTATTCCATTGCTGTATGATCAGTCAGGTGAAAGATACAAAAGATATCTGTCTATCTATAGATAGATAGATAGATAGATAGATAGATTACACACACAGACTGGTGTTTTTGTGAGCCTATTTCTGTGATAGCTAATATGATTTTCTGCTTATGGCTAGTAGAAAAATTTATGAACTACAGAAATGTGGAATTTCTAGGCGCAGCCAAGGTGTTGAGGGGATCCGTTTTGGTGGCCTTAGGATTGCGTCTCTCCTATTCTCGGATGATGTGGTCCTATTGGCTTCATCAGGGCGTGATCTACAGCTCTCACTGGAGCGGTTCGCAGCCGAGTGCGAAGCGGCCGGGATGAAAATCAGTGCCTCCAAATCCGAGACCATGGTCTTAAACCGGAAAAGGGTAGAGTGCCTTCTCCGGGTTGGGGAGGATGTGCTGCCCCTAGTGGAGGAGTTCAAGTATCTTGGGGTCTTGTTCACGAATGAGGGGAGGATGGAGCGGGAGATCGACAGGCGGATTGGTGTGGCGTCTGCTGTGAAGCGGGCGCTGTACCGGTCCGTGGTGGTGAAGAGAGAGCTGAGCTAAAAGGCGAAGCTCTCGATTTACCGGTCGATCTACGTTCCTGCCCTCATCTATGGTCACGAGCTTTGGGTCGTGACCGAAAGAACGAGATCCCGGATACAAGCGGCTGAAATGAGTTTTCTCCGTAGTGTGTCTGGGCTCTCCCTTAGAGATAGGGTGAGGAGCTCAGTCATCCGGGGAGGACTCAGAGTAGAGCCGCTGCTCCTCCACGTCGAGAGGAGCCAGTTGAGGTGGCTCGGGCATCTGGTCAGGATGCCTCCTGGACGCCTCCCTGGTGAGGTGTTCCGGGCACGTCCCACCGGGAGGAGACCCAGGGGAAGACCCAGGACACGCTGGAGGGACTATGTCTCCCGGCTGGCCTGGGAACGCCTTGGGATTCCCCCGGAGGAGCTGGCCCAAGTGGCCGGGGAGAGGGACGTCTGGGCCTCCCTACTGAAGCTGCTACCCCCGCGACCCGACCCCGGATAAGCGGAAGAAAACAGATGGATGGAAAAACAGAAACGTGGGCTAAATGAAAACCATGTATAACACATGTTTAAAAGCTGTTATTCTAAAAAAAGGTAACTTTATTTGAGCATCATGAGATCACCATCATCTGAACCTGCACGGATACGCGGGTATAGATGGAATTATGGTAGATGGATATGAGAACAAGAGGGGCATTTCAAACACTACATGTTTCTGCAAACTGCAGGCCGTCTGTTAAAAACCTCCTGTATTCATCAAACTGTTAGGGTTGCAGGACAGATACCTTTGATTCCTGAAAGAATATCCACGTTTGGGTAAAATCACCCAAAACCATGTTGGAAAATGTGTTGCATGGTAGTTTAATAAGCTTTGCTTGGCAAAGAAACAAGGCACCACATCACATAAAGATCGTCAAGCCCACAGAGAGACATGGTGGTGGGAGCGCTACGCTCTGGGATCCCTTTTCCTCCAATGAACGGTGAAGGAAGTTACTGAATGAGCGCTTCCAGCTGCCGGTCAGTTCAGACCTAAAACCTTCAGGTAGCTGCTGAGAAGTTGAAGATTTAGAAGGATTTTATTTTTCAGCGACACATTGAGTCCAAGCATACATCATAATCAATAAAGGAATTACATCACGACAGGGATAAAATCAAAGTTTTTGAAAAGCCGTGTGTATAAACTAAATCTGATCAAGAGAGAAAATCTGCCGCCCTACAGAGCGAGATCATTGTTGCTGTTTGTGGCAGGGATCTCTTGTCAACCACGATCCATACCTCATGCTTTTCTTCAGCCATTAAACCAGTTTGCATCACTTCCCCAATCCGTCTTTTGTTGTGCTGCTTCATCCTATCATCACTTCTGAACAAGATACCAAGGTACTTAAACCCCACTACTCGAGGTAGAGACAGTTTCCTGCCACGGAAGGAGCCATCCACCTTTTCACAGTCGAGATTCACTTACAGACCCCGTACACTTCGCCATGTGTCCCATCCTGACGTTAACCTAAAAAGCTTTTATTTTTACATAATCAAAATACTTTTTATGTTTTTTGAAAATCCTCCAAGTCTTAAACTTTGCACTTCCCCATGAGGAGTTTTGCAGTCAGCCACAAAGGCAGGAAGACGACTGAGTTTGTGCCCGTGTGAGAAACCGGTTTGTGTCCCTCTTTATATTTTCAGCGCCAGACTTGGATGCACATAAAATTCGGATTCTTGCAGCAGTCTGCCGCCTAATCTTCTGGATCAGTGTGTCTGATGCTGGTCAGACGCAAACTCCTGACTCTTTTGTCTGCGGGACACATCCCAGCATGCTGCGGCGAGGTTTGGGTGTGCTGTGGTTTTGAGGATATTGTGCATGTGGAGGAACTCATTCCAAACGATAATTCAACCATTAAAGAAAAAAAAAAAAAAACACCTCCCACAGTGACTTAAAATATAACCGCATTCTTGTCTGGTGATTCATTAGGTTGAAAAGTTTACTAATTAAAGAATCAAAACTTTAACCAGATTAATGAAAGATTGGCGTATTACTTTATATTTCAGCGCTTATCTCTGTGTTTGATTGAGTGTTGAATATACTCATATTCCTACTTCTTTGTGCCTTTCTAGCTGATCAGCTACCATTAATGCTTTCAGCTTCTTTGTGCGGCGACCTCGGTCAGGTCAGCTTCATGCCGCCAGAGGAATGCTCTGTTTGCTACTTTGCACTGTCATCTTGTTCCTGTAAAGTGACCTCAGCCAGTGCTGGAACCATGCTGATGATCAGGCTGCACGACTGCACTTGACAAAGGAGCAATACATGAGCACGCTTTCATTCTGAGACATTTGCCATCACTGTTGACGGTTGCCCAAGCATAAAACAAAATACCGTGGTGTGACAAAGATCTGTTCCGGTGCCGATAACCTCAGCGAATTCAAAACGCAAAACAACTGGCTGTGTTTGACAAAGTAATTCAGCCCGAAATCTGATAACTGGTTCTGCCATTCTTTATAATAACATCTGTCACTGAGCATTTGAGACAACCGGCAATGAGCCTTTTACATGGCTGTGGAGGAATTTTGGCCAAATCTTATTTGCAGAATAGTTTTAATGTAGCAAACCTGGTGGGTTTTTTGAGCATAACCGACTTATTTACAGAAATACATGTCATTGCATCTCAGTCAGATTTAAATCAAAGCTTGAAACAGGTCCTTCCAAAACATAGACATTCAGAGACGGACCTATTGGTGTGCTACACTTTTGTACCACTGTCCTGCTGCATAATCCGAGTGTGCAAACTGAGGCCTCCGCTCTCTTCCTCTGCAACTTTCTAGTAGATCAACGAATTTGTGATTTCATCAATTGCAGCAAGTCGTCTCGGTCACGATGAAGCAAAGATCGTTTCACTACCGCCGCTATGTCTAACTGTAGGTGTGGTCTTTTTTTATTTTAAAAATGACGTGTTAGTTATAGGCCAGGACTCTAATCTTCCAAAACGTTTCACCAATCCACAGAATATTTACATAAGCTTTGGGGATTATCAAGTTTAATTTTGAGAAATATGACACAGGTGTGTTCAACAGTGTTTATTTAGCAATGAAACTCTCTTTTAGGTGCTCTTTATTCCCAGTGTTTTTGTTATTGACACTGACATTAACTAAGGCAGGTCAGGCTTCCAGTACTTTAGATGTTCTTCTGGGTTCTTTCAGGACCTCCTGGATTTATTGCTGATGAGCTCTTGGAGTAATTTTGATAGGTTGGTCACTCCGGGTAAGTTTCACTGTGTTTTATGCATTTGGGGGTAATAAATCTCATTGTGGCTCACTGGAGTCCCTAAAACCTAAGGGCTCTATCACCCTCCAAAACGTATCCCAACTCGCACAGCAGGGGCGTATCGTCTCAGTTTTTAAACATAGTTTTGGAGAATTGGTAAATTGAGAAAAAAAAGTGAAGAAAACAAGTCAGATGAGAAAATAAAAAATAAAAACCAAACAAAAGCAAAACATCCTTCACCAACTGGAGGTTGTAAACAATGGGGTGAAACAGCCAGTAGCCTGAGTCCCATCAGAGGCTCAAAGTTTTGATCCACGATTTCTGGCTAAATCCGGGTATTTGTCGTTGATGTTTTTGCATCCATATTGTTTCTGCATCCATCGCTGTCTTTCATTGTGCATTTGAAATACTTCGAGATGTGTGTTTTCAGTTATGTTAGATTTATGTGCTCCTTTGATATATTTTAGTAAGAGGATAATCAATGACAACTACGACCCAGTGGGCTCGGGTGTGACGTCACTCACCGCTCCTAAATTGACTTCTGGGACATTTAAAGGTATATAGCCCCGTTATGCCTATACCTAAAAACACCAAAATCCAGTTGATCTGGACAAAATAAGGCTATATATTCCAAGCATCCGCCCAGACAGTAATTTTATAATGTTTTTTAGCCTAAATAGAGCCCCAGCAACGGGCAGATATAAACAGACGTGGTGCCATCTACCAGCGGTGCCGGTGTGATCAAAGACTAACCGTTAATTAAATAAACCTATCTACAGCAACTCTAAGAGCCTCTTATCCGAACATCAAGGAGAAATAAAATTCCTGTTCATGAACTGAAACAGGGACACAGCATCATGGTAAGAATCGATCAATCAATCTATTTATAATGTTGTTTGATCATTGCTATTACTATTATGATACTATTAATAAGGACGTTTACTAATGTTCATAGTATATTCCCAGCGCTATTCCAGCCTTTTCCCTCTTGGAATCATATATTTTTGGTGTTTTTTTTTTTTTTCACTGGATCTTAGATCTTTTTTCATCGTTTCCACAGTTCGCTGGAAGATGCTAATAGCCATTAGCTGCTTCCTTGTTTAACACCTGCTACACATGCGCAGTGTGGTACCTCTGTTATTATTATAAATATACATGAAGGACATTATTTCTACGGAGCCCCAGAACTGACATGGGAGAAAAAAGAGATACAGCGTGTGCACAAATTATTAATTTATTCCCACAAAATACTAATTTGTTCCCACAAAATACTAATTCGTTCCCATGAAATATTAATTTGTTCCCACAAAATATTAATTTATTCCCACGAAATACTAATTTGTGGCCACAAAACATATATAAGGTGTGCACAACACACTAAACACAATCTTCCTGCACAGCACACCTTCTCAGAGGAGCAAAACGTGATGGACAACGACAGCCTGATCGAGTTTTATTTTTGACTAGGAATGAGCTACAAAGACATTCTGAGAAGTTTGATGTTTCAAGGAATTCTCAATAATGAGAGGCATTTGTGTTGAATTTTAAGGGCCAGGTCGCTTCACCGGCAGAAGTACAACTTGGATGCTGGGATAGACTTTATTGTTGACCAACTGCAAGGCTCTGGAAAGGACCATGGTTATCGTTGGATGTATGCTAAGTGCGTACAACGTGGTATCCATGTCAGAAAAGAGGATGTCCTCCTATCTCTGCTGGACCCCATTGGTTCTCAAGCTCGCCAGGCCAGGCGTCTCAGAAGGAGGCAATATTTTGCTCAGGGACCCAACTTTGTGTGACACATAGACTCATATGACAAACTGAAACCATATGGGATATGCGTTACGGTGGACTGTGGCTCTAGGAGAATGGCTTTGTCAAACAAAAACGTTTTAAGCCTGGACTTGCTGGACTATCTGCCTCTCTGACCCATAGAAGGAGCTTGTAACTGAAGGCTATACCTCCACGCCTGTTTTTTGAGATACTGGGAGTCATTAACAGAACTGGATTCTAGGAATGGAATGCTCTTGTACTTTTATTACATTGTTATATGCAAAGGCAGAGAATAAACGGCACAATACGTCACTATATATACCACAAATTAATATTTTGTGGGAACAAATTAGTATTTTGTGGGAACAAATTAGTATTTTGTGCGCACGCTGTATCTCTTTTTTCTCCTGTGTCAGTTCTGGGGCTCCGTAATTTTCTAACAAATGGAGCAAAAACAAAGCGTAAAACTCCCAAATAACAACTATACAGAGCCGGACAGTAACGGAGTACATTTACTTGAGTACAGTACTTAAGTACAATTTTGAGGGATCTGTACTTTACTAATTTTTGGGGAGTACTCATGACTTTACTCAAGTACATCTGAGAGGTAAATATTGTACTCTTTACTCCGCTACATTTCTATCCATAACTGTGAGTAAAAAAAAAAATCTTCTAAAAAAAATAAAATAAAAAAATCTCGGAAACCTTTAATTTGTTGTTTCCCTCTCAAACGTGATTGGATTGTGCAGGCGGCAAGGCGCCACTGATTGGGACAGCCTATCAGCAATCACATTCAGCTTTCCGCCGAAATCAACTCCATGGTCAGATTTATTAGACAAGAGACGAACAATGGATGAAGACGCAGCAGTTCCATCCCGGGAATGTGTCAACCCGTGGCCCCACCTCGCCCGACTATTTCAATTTTCTGAACAATTGAATGATAGTTTTTGCTTCAAGTGTTTGCTGTGTTTACCCAAACAGAACTTCATCACTGCCTACAAAAATTAAGCCGAGCATTTGGTTTGATGTTCTTTAGTATGCGGTGTGTTTAACACAGTCAGGTTCAAATGTGGGTGCAAAAAATCCATTCAAACTCTAGCAGAGGTTTGTCAGAGTGTTGCCATTGTGCTACTGCCTGGTGAGAAATGTTAAATAAAGCAACATGGTAAAAAGATTAAATGACTTGGTTTTACTTTCAATTCCTTTTACATTCTCCAAGATATTAACATTAACATTTTTCATAACTCGATGTGTAGGACATTTCTGTACAAAAATGTAAGCACTGTGGCAGTAGTAATGCAATATTTAGAAAATGTACTCTTGATACTCAAGTACTTTTAAAAACAAGTACTTCAGTACTTTTACTTAAGTATACATCTGACTGCAGTACTTTTACTTGTACTTGAGTAAAATTTAGCAAGGGGTATCTGTACTTTTACTCAAGTGATGAAGCTGTGTACTCTGTCCGCCTCTGCAACTATATGCCAACAGGACGTGATCATATTTTGTAAAAAAACTTTGTATGAAACCCGAGTGAGTTACTGATGTATATAAACAAAAAAAAGTCAAATAAATTAGCTATGTAACTTTAAGTTGCAACATTAATCGGCATCGCAGAGGGGGGGGGATTTATTAAAAACAAATAATTAAACCTTCTTAATCATAGCAGATTGTATTACCTTATTCATACCAACTAGTTTAACTTTGTTTACACGGTTGTTGTTGTTTTTTTACCACTCCCAAAATCAGTTATGTTGATGTAATGTAATGTGAGGAGCCTTCTTTTAATCCGTCTCCGTTCAGGTGTTTAACCTTTCTCGCTTAATAATTTATATGGAAACTCAGCTGCTCCCTTTAGTCTCAGCGTTTATTAATAAATGGCTGGCCCGTGGAATAGTTCCTGGGGTTTCTCCTCTGATGCGCTGAAGTTTCAGGAGGTTTTGGATCCAGAAGTTGCTGTCCTACCGGTGGCTGCAGCATATTTTCAACCCTCCACTTAAGTCATACCCAGTTTTTTTTCTTTCTTTCTCTCCCGTTCCCTATTTGGCTGTTTCGGTCCGTTTTGTGGGCGGGTCTGCGTGGGTTTTGCCGTTCACTCCCACAGTGACGTGGGTAAAGTTATTCTCCGTGAAGAGCAGCGGCGTGGGTCAGACAGAGCCAGAGGGACGCTGAGCAACCTTGAGCGCAGTTCATTTATTTATTTATCTATTTATTCTGTTGTGTGGGAGGGTATATTTTTTAACATCTGAGAGAAAGATGAACGGAGTGACGCGGAGTCTGTGCACGATTGAAGACATCAGGAACCATGACAACGCTGTAAGTTGTTTCATACATTTTGGACTAAAGTTTCCAACTATTCCTCTGTTTGTGTTCTGCCCTATGTGGAAAACCTCCTTTTAAAATCCCTTCCCCTTTACTTTTTCTACATGGCTCTGTTTTGTAATTCTTAGTTGCATGCCTTTGTGATGTTTCCTCAGGGCAACTGCCTTCATCTACTCTAAGTGCTGTATTTACTAAAGTCTCTAAAGTAATTAAAGCATTAGCCACCCCCTAACACCCGTCAGCTCCTGAACACACTGATGGAAACCAGGTCAGAATTAGTCCAGATAACATCTGTGTGTGTGACAGGCGCCTTCTGGTCACATCATCTAAGGGCTTACCCTACCAAGCAGTTGTGACAGGCGGAGAAGGCGGCTCAGGCTGTGCACTTTGTCCACCACCTGTGCAAAGATGGATTAAATCTTTGTACGCAGCTTCTGCTTTGTTGGATTCAGGCGATGGAGCATATATTTCAAATTCTGCTCGCTTTGATTAGAGCGTTGGGCTCTTTGCCCAGGGCGCCTTTGTGTCAGGGGGAAGCTTCAGTGTTATAAGTGTTTATTTTTATTTTTAAGTTGTGGTTCAAACAGTTTTAATATGTATATCCAGTTAAACGGCAATAAACGTCTCCTTACAATGAAGAAAACATGTCTGTACACCATGTAAGCCATAATGATACCATATAAGACATGTTTTTTTTTAAAAAAGAATCCTGATTCCACTTTTTTAAAATCCACTGAGACTGATCAGATCTGAACAGGATTATACAACACTAATCAGAGATTCCTTAAAACATAGTATAAGATTTACCCGAAACCCTTTACATTTTAATAATGGCAGCATTTTTTTGTCAGGATTTTATGAAAGAACAGCATCTGATCTGGGTCATCACCGTTTGAGACTCGTGGTTTAATCATTGATCTCGCCTGAAAAAGCAGACTGTTCAGCAGCACTTTGTTTTACGAGGTTGCGAAGCGACATGACACTTTCACACTCCGTCTTCCACCTCAGCGCCCTCCTGCTGAGCTCCCATCAGGCCACACTTCATACGCCCCCTCAGCACTAAAAAAGATCAAGCTGCACACGTTTCTTCTGTGCCGTCCAGACTGATAATATATCACTTTCCGTGGAAATGTATTTCTAACAGAGAGATCAAAGGGCAACAAGGGCAGCAACCCTCACATACCCAATAAGCCGATAGGCTGCACAGAGGAATGTGTTCAGCAACAATAAACCTTTTGGTTGTCCAAGCCCTGTTTAATCAGTCATTACATTTTTTTAAAAAGGCGACTTTGCATCGGCGTCACACAGAACACAAGTCCGCCCTTATCAAAGGCAAAAGGTGGCCATTAATCACTCGCCTTCAGTATTTGCATATCTGATCTCAGATGTGTTTGCCTAAGGCAGTGTAAATTAAAATAGTTTCACCCGTGTCAAAATGGCATCGCGAAACTGAGATGTTGATAAAGGGTGACGAGACACTTTTGGAAGAACCTGATAAACGGCAGCCTCCGTATTTGTTCATTAAGTGTTGCGTTGTTTTTTGTGTGGCCTGGGAGCAGTAAAAGAAAAAAAAAAACAACCAGCACAGACTATGAAAAAAAATCTTCTAGACAATTAATGATAGTGAATTTACAGATTTCCTGTTTTTGTCTGGTAAAGCCCATGAGACGTAACAACAATTATCCCTTTAGACGTTGTAACTTCCCCATTGAGCGCATTCCCCATGTCTCTCCTCATTATTTGTCAGGAGAGGCTGACATCAGTGGCTGGGAATGGGCCAGACATGACTTACACACGGATCTGAAATATGCCAGAGCACACCTGGTCTACAGTGTGGATTTTAAGAGAGTTGTTGCGTTTTAATTTTCTCTGTGCCACTGTTGAGTTTTTCCTGATCCCACACCTATCGCTCTGTGACTGAGCGCCATGGAAATACTTTTGTTTTTATTGTCAACCCTGTAAGGTGTCACCTGATGGTTACGCAGAAACAAACAACCCAGGTTTCTGCGTCACTACACTTAACCTGTCCCTATAAACTAACCTTTTATAGGGACAGCACTGTAGTGTCAGAGAGGAAAACTGTTCCTTGTTACCTTTTAGCCATATTTAAATGATAAATAATGCAGTCTAAAACACTTTAAATATTAATACCGCTAATACTGTGACTTCTCTAAATATAAAGTGACCTTATAAATACATTTATAATAAACATTTATTTTACAGATGCATCGATCAGATCACCAGTCTGTGCATTCTGACAATAATAACTATAGTGGATTTGGATTTCTCTTTAAAAACTATATTATGAGACAATATCAAAACATAGCCTATAAAAAAAACTAGAGAAAACACCTCTGCTTCTAACATAGTAAATTACATTCAAATAATAATAAAAAAAATGCTTTTACTAAGATTTTAAAACAAACACAACCAACTTCAATACCAACTCAGCTAGCCCAGAAAGCATTGCAAACCATGGCGTCTTTCTCTAATCACTGTGAAAATGTAGATTCTTACCTTTGATGAGATTTGCAAATGTCACCAATTTCCAAATCTAGCATGTTCCATGGCAGACAGACATTGGCACCTTTAAGGTTAAAATGGACCACCCTTTCCATTCTCCATTTTGCCTTCTTGTTATCTGCTGAAAGTCGTTGTCTTGTGTAAATCCAGCGGTTTCTCGGCATGACAAAGAAAGTACTGTTTATGTATAAATAACTATAAATAACAACTTGGCTTCTTCTGAGATGCTGAATAACTCACTGATGATGTTCGCTGACTTCTATCAGTAACAACAATCGCACCGAAGGGTGTTATTGTCTTCATGACCGTTTTGGGCTTTCGCTGTTCAGATTTTAGATTTTTTTTTTTTCCTGACTGGATGATCAAGCTGCAAACTGGCTCATTTCAGTCACCCTTTGAGAGGTTTAGGACCATCAAAGGGTCGAGTTTAGCTCTAAGTGCACCTTGTCAGCTCAGGCTGGGTGTGTTGACCACAGTATTTATTTAACTGGGGAGAGTGATGTCCCAGGAATAAAGAATCCTGAAAGCTTTGATTCTTAGCTTTGTTGACTTACTCTTTAATCATATATTTCCCGGTCTGCAAATCATTTAGAAGTGAGATCTTTTATTTGGGACAAAGAGCCTGGGGTCCTCATTTCAATATCAATACGGATGCACGTTGAAGAACAACAGTCTTCGCGATGCTGTTATCCTTGTTTGAGTATTGTTCCAAACCTTGGGTGAAAGGATCAGCACAGGGATGGAGTCTTAAGCGATAATTAATTCACCTGCCGCTGATCTGCCACATCAGACACCCGTCGTGTCTGAGCTGAGGTTTATATTGCTGTTGGACTGAAGACAAAAGTGACATAGTGGCACAGGAGAAACAATAGATTTAATGCATGGTGGTGTGTGCAGACCAGATGACGTGTTAAACCTTTGTGGTGTGCACTGGGAGGCACAAAGTCAGAAAACGAACCCCTTCTTTAAAGCATGTTTAGGCATGTAACAGAGACCTTACTAGGTTCTGGTACCAGGTACATTCCCAGGTGCGTCCCCACCCCGAAGCATGTTTACCTCAGATGGTTTACGTCCCTCCTCATCTTTGAGCCCAAAACAAAAGCGTCCTCATGTCCTTTCGGCGTGTCCCGGTCTTTTGTCCTCATTCAGGGACAGCGGGCTGTGTGGACTTTGTGTGTGAGCTCAGGTTCATGTTTCTGTCAGTGGCCAGAAGCTAATGCACTCTGCCGGTGTTTGTGTTGAAGCGGCTGTTTGCAGGTCCCGTCCGACTGCTCTCTTTTGTCTGAGTTCACAGGACGGCTAATATTACAGCCGAGGGATGGACAGCATGGTTCCACGGTTGTGGATATAAAAAAAAAAAAAAAAAAGAGAGTGCAGACAGGGAGGCTACCGTGTAAATAGCTCGGCCCCAGAACGAGGATTAACAGAGTCCTGTGTGCAAGGACCCGGGGTAGTTGTACAATGATGCATTCCTTCTTAACAACTCTCCCACTGTTCCCCGTGTCTCAGACCCCTCCTCTCTTTTCCTGGCCTCACTGGTGCACCCCATCAGAGCTTCCACATGCAGTCTGCAATGTAAGAGGAAAGCCTGTTAAACAATAAGAGAAAAGGTTCCTTTTGTAGCTGGAGGTTTGTTGGTTTACTTGGACCCAATCCGTTTTTTCTTTGCTTTTCCTGCATCTCCTTCTAATTTTCCCATTAAAATTGGCCTCTCGCTTACTTTGCTTTTATTGCTGTTGGCCCTGAATAGATAAGCAGAAAATTGAAAGGCTCTGCAAACACAGTTTATGTTTTATGACTGCTCTTTATCATGACACAAGGCCTAATTATTTTTCCCTTGCCTGGCTAAAATCAGGAGGCAGCAGGGTTTCCCTACAAAGCCACATTGAAATTCACAATGTACACTCAACTGAACATAAAGCAAAATCTTATTTTGTATTTGCTACTTCTTATGCGCAACAAAAGCCAACCCTTGAACAGAGGTGTCTAAAAACCAACAAACTCAAAATCACCTAATTCCCTTTTCCCCCCTTTCCTGATGCTCGGCTTGAACTTCAGTAAGCCGTCTTTACCAGGCCCAAATGACTAAACGCATTAAGTTGCCGCCACATAGCTGGCAGATTTGGTATTTGTCTTAATGAGTAATTGAACCGGTATACCAAATAAAGTGCAGATGAACTTCTGATGGGGTCAGACATTGTTGAGCTGGATTTCCTGCTATAATCCTGTGCTGAACGCAAACAGAAAGCCAAACCCAAACCTTATTTCAGCGTATAGAAACATAATAGAAGGTGGAAAGAAAGGGGAAAAAACAACCAATTACTCTTTGTTTTCAGACATTTCTTTTAATGCATTCATAGATAATCCATACAGAGTGAAATTGCAAAAACCAAGACCAAGTCAAGTTTATAAATGCCTCACAATGGTATAAAACCAGTCCAGCGAGCGATCTATGCAACACACGCTACTATGCATTCAGCTTTTTAACTTCACCTTGACACGATACCCTATACATTTAATATAGTTTCTACAGCTCTCTAAAAGATAAACACAGCAGATAAAAAAAGAGAAATGTTGAAGAAACCTCCTGTTCAGTTTGCAGACAATAAATGTCTTTCAATCTGTTTGGATGTATTACCTACTTATTACTTTGTATTATTGATTGGCTGGTCCTTGCTGTGAAAGAGATCCTTAATCCTTGATCTAATCTTCCTTTATAGGTTTTGGAAGCTTAAAAACAAGACAACTATACTATAACAACTATTGTTCTCTCAGCTGCTGAAACATTGCGTTTAGGTCAAAGCTTGGAGAAATTATCTGCAAATTATAAACAGTTAAACGCGATCAGCTGAAGATGTCTCATAGTTTCACTTTGAGACCACACAGAAAAAGATTAAAGTACAACATTCTTCAAATGTTCCCTCGTGCCATTAGTTGTGCTATCAATGAGTCTCTGTGTCTGAGTTTGCTTTTAAAAGATCAGACATTATTTTATTGCACAGTTGTATTTATCCTTGATTATGAGCTGAACAATAGAAGACCCAACAAACAGAACACGCTGCGTCGGCTGGAGACACTTATGTAACGTCTGTGACCTCTTCCCTCACATCCGCAGAGTTTACCCTTGACGTTGACCGAGGAGCGCTTTTAGGGGAGCTTTCCTTGTGCTGGGAAACACCCGCCCAGTAACATCCTGCCCCAGATAGTTCCCGCTAGAGAAGTTTCTCCCACATTCCTTGTCTAGCATTCTGCGCAAAGTGTAAATAGATTCTCAGATTGTTACTGTACTAGGTAGCCTCAAAGTGCAGCCTGCACAGAAATACAAGATCAAGAATTTATTCATATATAGCTCACAAAACATTACATTTGCAGGATTTGTTCTATAATTTGCTGGCTCCATCCATCCATCCATCCATCCATCCATCCATCCATCCATCCATCCATCCATCCATCCATCCATCCATCCATCCATCCATCCATCCATCCATCCATCATCTATAACCGCTTATCTGTGTAGGTTCAATAGATTCCAAATAATACATTTCTGTCTCGCCCTCTATTACATTTATGAAACTGACGACCATCCACTTACTAAGTTGGTTTATACAGTCCAACAGGCACTGCGGTGCACCTTGAATTGCTGGATTTTTAAGGTGTGGTTGCATATAATCTGCGTAACAACCCCCTAACTATGGATAGCATGCACAGTGCAAATAAAAAAGAGCTAAGAACCGGTCCTTGAGGAGTACCGTTCAAGACGATGACAGTGGTGAACCTGGTTCCTTTAAAAAATGCTTTGAGACGTTTGAGACTTATAAGAAGATCCAAACTATTTGAGTGCAGAACACCAGATGCTTTAGAGTCCACAGACTGCACTAAATCATTGGGTATTTAGATTCTGTTTAATTAAAATGGTTCTAAATAGCACAGTTCTCAGTCTTTATACTGTAGTTAAAAAATAACAAACAAAAAAGAATAATTGTCAGATTGGTGTTAATTGTATTTTTTTCTGTCTTCATCCTCTTGTTTATTTTTATTCAACTGCCAGATTGTTTATAGCTACCGGGAGGATTTGTTGCCATGGAAAGAGTCTGTTTTACTCCACATTTTCCCTGAAATCCAGCCTCTGCTTCCAGCTGGCCGTGAGCGTCTGGAGGGTTTTCGCCTAAGTCCCTCTGACGTCCGCAGCGCACAATTTAAATCAAACAATCTGTCTCTGTGTGCAGGGCTGGAAAAAGTTTTGCTTTCTTTCTGACGCTTGTTCCCAGTCCTATACTGGTTGCTGCCCACTTTATCCCACCCTGTGCGTATGACTCATTCTCTCCTCCTCCTCCTCCTCTTTATTTCCCCCCCTTCTTATCCTCCTCCTCAAAATAGCCCTCAAACAGACTCCCCATCACATAACGGACTCTTTCACATCGTCTTGTCTTTCAGGAGAGTTGTAGGCGACTGCGGCTCACGCTCCACGATCAGAAAGAGGCGAACCGGAGCACAGAGCAGTACAGAGATAAGGTAAGGCATTTCCCTGCACATGGGAGACATATTAGATAAAAGATGAAAAGCAGAACCCACCCAGGAGAATTAAACTATGTGTTTTGAGTGGTGAAGAAAAATGCTGTGTGTAAAGTAGCGGCGATGATCATTGGTACTTGTGGTTTAAGACTGGAGCAGTGATGGACGCAATGCCAAACTGGGTCACAAGATCTAATTATTAGGAAAGTCCAGATCCGAATTTACATTTTTAACAATCTTTTAAATATAGACACTTGCTTTAGTGGTTTGGCATTGGTATGATGATTCTCCAAACACATTAAAATCACTACTACATGCTGTCCTGTTGAATTTACTGACTTGGAAATTTGTGAAATTTGATTGGGGTTTGATGCTGCTGATTGTTTACGACATTAGGTAACCTTTTATATCCCTATAGATTTTACCCTCTTTTACATTTCTAGGTCATGTTTGCCGAAGTTGACTTATATGCTTTAAAAAAAAGGCAGATCAGGCTTGTAGAATCGTTTGGCCTTTATTCCGAGATTTAATCCGAGTAGAAAAATCAACACCAAATACGTTGTATACTTTTGCATACCTACACTAGTGTAAGATTCGTTTGCACATCTCAGCCAAAATTTCCAAATGCACATGAATAAACAGGAAGATAGGTCATAAAGTCCATATTTTGAACCTGACACCTTACATGAAGTTCTTAACGACTCTGAGGGATTAGCTCAGAGCGAGGAGTTTAATGCATCATGCAGCATTCTTGAACACCAACTGTAAGTACTGCTCATAATCACGTCAGAGCAGCCATCAGATTTTTATTAGAGTACATTACATGCAGTCTCCCCGTCTGACGTCAAGTCTTGTTCAAACCAGAACCGAGGGGACGTCCACACCGGCGGGGTTGCGTAACATTCCCGCTCTCTCTCACTGCCTCTGCGCTCACGGTCTGGTGTCCACCCATTCTCAGGACTGCAGCAGATGTTTATGGGCTGGTCTCCATAGAGACTACCAAATAGCTGTTCCCCCCGTTATAATGGAGGCTCACACTTATGTCACACTCAACACGGGGATAGTTTTCTCGTGACCAGACAGTATGTTCCCTACTCTTCTGCCATTTAACGGTATAATTACATCACTTATGCCGACATTCCAGACCGATGTCTCACAACAATTATTTAACATCCAGGCTGCTCCCTTCAAACGCTGTGTTGCAACATTGATCGCAAACTCCTCCTGGATCAGGCTGGGATTAGAAAGATGTGGAAAAAGTTCACACTCTTAAAACCTCTTGCTTCCTGATCTGCAGCCAATTGGACGAGCCTTCGCTCTGGTGCAGCCGGCCAGCGACAGGACAGCTTTGCTCCCCGAACCGGTGAAGTCGAAAGAGGAGCAGGTGGAGATCATCAAGGTGCGTGTAGCAGACATGGACGTCCGGTGCGTGTGTTAAAGGTGTTTGACTTGGCTCTGGTGTCTGATATCGATGTGCCTCTTTGTTTCAGGTTTATCTGGAGGCCCGCAGACAAGACCAGCAGAAGCAACAAGAGAACCTGAAGATGCTGTCAGATGAGGTTTCACAGATACAGGAGGTGAGTGACTGGAAAATAGCTGTCACCCATTTATAACCTAACCCAGTGAAACTGCTGCCAGTCAGCGTGTTTCCTGGATAATAAAGCATTTGCATGTTTAGATCATGCAAATAGTCCCTCTGGCTCACATGCTGCTCTCCTCTTCCTTGTTTTATCTCGGCTTACTAGTTTCCGACAGAGACATAAAAAAAAAAAAAACCATAAAATGCCCAAAACAAAGGAGGCATGCAACTAAATGTTCAAGTGTCACGCTGAGACATTTGTATGAGTATCTTTAGTTGTTCCGTTGTACTTGAACTGCAATGCATTTCAGAGGAAAATTTGATGCATCTCCTCCGGTGCATTCATAAAAATATTTCTGTACTTCACCTAATTAGCTTCAGTTAGATTTGAATTGGATGTCCTAAAATGATGTTTGTAATGTTTTCACATAAACAAACCTACCCCAAAAAACAGAGTTCAATTATAATGCAGGACAGATAAGGACGCACTGGTCAGAGTTTTGTGGCTGGTCTCTGAACTTTAGTGATTAAAATTTTAATCCCCCAATTCTAATATTTCCTTTATGAACTGTAAAACATAAAGAAAAAAACAACAGCAATGAAAATATTTTCTCTAGCCTTCCTAACCTGACAGGTCCTTGATTATTTGTGGTTTATAGTTGCATTATAGTTGGCTCCATGTCTTTAATTAAACTATAGCAGCATCAGTAATGCACAGTTATCTTGGGATATTTATAGGAGCCCAAGCACTTCCCGCTCACACCATCATATTGAAGTAGTCACATCGGTCATTCCCCAGGCATTAGTCACAGCCACAAACACAGGGTCACAGGACAAACTGAGGACAATAATCTGACAAAACACGAATAATATGCTCAGAAAAATGTCATGCAATCTCCAAAAGGGTCAGAGATTAAATATCAGAAAATGTTGTCATATCCAAGACAGACAGTTAGGCCCGATTCACTAGATATAGTTGAACTTTCAATCTCACGGGTTTCCTCTTCTCCCTTCCAGCTAAGGTTTAGCTTTCCCAGCACGAATGAACAATAGCAACGTCTCAATGTGTCATTTCCTTTTAAAGAGTTTCTGATATCTCTATTTTAAACACCTCGTCGATCCTCAAAATAGAAAACTAAGAGTAATTTTACCCAGTAACAACTTCCACATTGATGGATGATCTTGATTGCACTCATTGTCGTGCTTTCTAGACCTGCACTACACATCTCCATATGTTCCAGTAGATCATATGGAGATGTTGTGTACTGTTGTGTACTGTTGTATTCAGTCGGTTTGATGAACTCTCGTTCCCCCAAGACACCTGATCAAAATGTTATTGATCGAGATTTGAAAGTTTAAGGTAAAGTGACACTATGAGGAAAATGAAGATTAATCACGGTCGATATAATGTTCTTAATATTAAAAGATATTGGGAAGATTTTCCAAACGTTGTTCGGCTATAGGCCCTTCACTGGATATGAAATTTGTAATCGAAGTTGATCAATCTGAATATCATCTGAGCACCGACCTATTTCTCTGCTCAGCTTTAAAGCAAAATGGAGTAAATAAATACAGTTCGCCTTGAGTTAAGTGTTTCAAACATGGCTAGACGTCAGTGGGGCTCAGTATTCAAACGCTTCAACTCAACTTTTATTGCCCCCAGAATGGAAACTTGTTTTGCAACAAAACACCAAACAACAGGAGAAAAAGGACAAAATCACCCATTATGTGCGATATAATATTGTTTATCC
Source organism: Fundulus heteroclitus (assembly GCF_011125445.2). Taxonomy (NCBI): domain Eukaryota; kingdom Metazoa; phylum Chordata; class Actinopteri; order Cyprinodontiformes; family Fundulidae; genus Fundulus; species Fundulus heteroclitus. The sequence continues at coordinate 24,919,112 of NC_046363.1, read as the reverse complement.
TTGCATATTTCTGTATACATTCAAAAATATAAACAGAATTTCAAAAGCAAAAAGTTAATTTACAAAACGGTTCTGAACTTCCACAAGAAAAATCCACCAGATTCCCATCTGGTTTCTGCGCTTAGCCCAGCACCAACCATGGAAACTGCTGCAGGAACTAGCAGCTGCAACTACATACTTCCATGTTCCATGTGACATTAAACGTTGCTGATAATCCTGCAACGGCACGATTTAATGCAGCATTCAGAGCATTTTAAAAATGAGACATCGTTAATTTTAAGTCGATTAAGAAGTCTGATTGACATTTCCAACACTCACAGTGCATCGTGTTTGTTGCAGGTGCGGTACTGTCTGAAGAACCTGAGGGAGCAGATGGCAGCCAAAAACAAGGTAGCCACATGTTGTGCCCTGGCCTTTATTTTTAACCTCTCATCCCGTGTGCTCTATCGCATTTCCTTTCACCTCTATTATCATTCCTGCCGTTGGTTGGTTCTTTCCCCTGCTGACTTCCTCCTTTTCTTCCCCCCCCAGCCGCACACTAATGGGTGGAAGGTCGGCATCCCATTCAGAAAGAACGGACTGTCTACTCCCAAAAAAGCCGACGGGCAGGTGAGCAGACGAACACTCGTACCAGCTCCGTTTCAAGCCGCTGTCGATTACACTTTTCCTATGCGCGAGGCTTTGGGTGCACGTATCGAATGTCACGTTAGGAACATCAGTTCACAGAACATCGTGTAAAGCACTCTCCTCCCGGAGGCAAAAACAGAGAGGACATGTGGGAATTGAACAAAAAAAAAAATGAAATGAAAGCATGGATGTTTCCTATATTCCCCCCCAGGGTGTGTTAAAGTACAGTTAGAGCACGCTCTGTTCCTCCCGCCGCATCTGCTGTTATTGTTTTCGGGCCCTCCCCATTCCACGCATGCTTCCAACTAAAATAGTTTATCCTGCCGCGTCTCTGAACCACACGTCGTCACCTTCACAACCGCCTGCCAGCTCTAATTGTTTACGTCCCACTCGAGTCGTCTGCATTGCCTGTTGCAGAAATCGGAGGCAAACACCCGCGACCTAAATGTTCCAGGGACGCACGCAGCCACGCCCGCCTTCTTTACGAGAGACAAGCGCTCGCAGCTCGGACGAAACCAAAACCCATTTTTATTAGGCCATCATAAAAGTATGTGCCCGGCTGTAATGTTGCAGAGTTAACAGTTTGTTGTTTATCTACAGGATGCAAACGAAGAAGCAGAGCGGGACAAGCTGAGAGAGGTCAGCAAGCGGCTGTATGCACAGCTGCAGGAGGCAGAAAAGAAGCACCAGGAGGAGAGAGACAGACTGCAGGTAATATAACGGCACAGAGGTTACAACTCCCCATTGTCGGCGTCGTCGTCTAAACGCGCTCGACTCTTATTCAGGCTGAAGGCAGCCGGCTCAAAGAGTGTCTGAGCGACAAGGAGGAGAAGCTGAGGGCCACGGAAGAAGCCAGCGAGAAGAAAGACAAGCGCATCGATGAGCTGCAGAGGCTGCTGGGAGGGATGGAGCTGGAGAGCGCCACCCTGAGGGAGACCATCCGCAGCCGCGAGGACGAACTGCGCGAGCTGCGGAAGATCCGAGAGGAAGGACACCAGGGGGAGGAGAGGTCAGCTTACAAACTCTCGCGCATAACAGGAGTCCTCCTGTCCACTGAACCTGTTCACATTTTGCCACATTTCAACCTCAAACTGTCCAGTAGGCCAACACAAAGTAGTGCAAAATTGTAAAATGGAAGAAAAAGCGTGAATATTTGTCATGTATTACTGTCAATATATCAAGGTAAATCCAAGTAAAGAGAGCTTTTGCAGAAAAAAATAAAAGCAAAGCCTAACAACATTTAATTTCCCATCCCTTTCTCGTTTTCTTTTCTTCAAATTTGTGGCCGGAAACATGACAAAGAAACAGAACGAGTTCAGGCGACATGAAAGTTTTCTGCAGGCCAGTGTTTCCGTTGCTATTCCCGGGTGCCGTAACAGTCTGTGTGTGTTTTCAGGGCTGAGCAGTTGGAGAAGGAGGTGGCTATTCTCAAAGAAAAGATCCACCATCTGGATGACATGCTGAAAAGCCAACAGAGGAAAGTCAGACACATGATCGAGCAGGTGAGAGGCACATACGTCAGACTCTGCAAGGCAAACACACTGTCGCACTCGCGCTCGTATTTGTGCAGCGTTCGCTGACTTGTTTGGTGTCTGGGTTTGCTCGTCTTTAGCTCCAGAACTCCCGCATGGTGATCCAGGAGCGGGACCGCGTGATCAGAGAGCTCCAGGAGAAAGTGGCGTACTTGGAGGCTGAGGTGAGAGCTGCTCCTGGCTTCCGATGTAGCAAAACATCTCAGGAATGTCGGAGGGAATTTAAAGAGGAGAGCCTCGTCTGTGGAAAGAGGCAGACGGTGCGCTGCTTGGTAATGCTGTAAATAACCTCTAAATCCTTTTTGGTCGCGCAGAATCGAGAAATGCACGACCAGATGGACTACTTCCTGGGAGGACAGAGGTCAAGCTCCTATCTCTCATCAGAGCGCAACCCACAGATCGTGTACAGGTAACCTAATTTGTCCTGAATTACTTCTGCAGAAGCAGAACTCTCCAACTTATGATTTGTGATGTGATTGATCTGAAGAAAAGTTAAATTAATTAATCGTACTGTAGTAGCACAATTTAACATTAAACATTTTGTAAAATCTATCATCTGATCTAATCAGTGGAGGGGGGAAAAAATACCAGCCTCAGGAATTTTCTTTTCTTTTGCCTGTTAAATTGCCAGAGTCAGCTTAGTTTCAAGCCAAATCTAAAACACTTTGCCTCTTTACAAAGAGAAACTAGTAATGTTATCATAAATATTACAGTGCATAATAAATCATGGAAAATAGAAACATGTTTGCTAACTTCATGCTTATTGTTTATGGGGATTATAGTATTTATAAACTTCTGAATATTAGTCCATCACCTCCTGGGTCCCCGAGGTAAAGATTTGATGAGAGAAATTATGATGAACTAGTTTTCAGTTTAGCAAAAACAAGCGAGCTACGGTTCAGATTCCACAGACGTGTGTTGATCTTTATGTCAGGAAGCACGACTAGAAAAGAGCATTTCGGAATAAAAAACGTATGTTTTTAATTCCGAAATGCGTTCGAACCTTAGAATGAATTAACGTATTTTGCTAGTTTGCCTTCAAATGTAAAGAACGTCACATTAAAATATCGATCCGACATCTCAAGATGTCAGTCGGGAAGTTGAAGCTTAGGCAAAAAATGTGTCTTCTAAATCGACGATGACACGTACTCATAAAGTAGTTAAAAAGTAACTTACAGGCAACAAAGTGGATGTTTTGGAGTGATCGCGACAAAGAGCTGATCTCAATTTCTCTACCAAAATTCCAGCTTAAGCTTGTAGAACAATAACCCAAAACATTTGACGCAATTTTACCCAACACTGAGGAAATGTTTGAAACCTTTTGAATCTGAAGAAAAGTTGAAAAACGCATCTAAAAACTTTACCTCTCATTATTTTGGTATTTAGAAAATATAAATCATGTTGGTAATCCTAACTGACTTACAACAGGACAAGTTTGCATTCCTTTATTGTCTTACAGTGAGAAGGGAAAAAAAGATTGTGTCTTTTTAGTTATTTTATCTCCTCTACATTGGACTCCTGCTGTTTTCGGTACAAAGGTGATTCATTTCTTTCCCTCTTCTTATTGCAGCAAACCACTGAAGCCATCCACGTCCTCTAACAAACCACTCCCCTTCATCAAAGTCATTGAGATCAAGTCATGAAACAACAGCAGAACCAGAACCAGATGACTTTTCTTTCCTGGACTGAACTTTGACAGCAGCTCTGCTGATGACCACATCGGGAACGAACGAACATAAGGAGGATCAGAGCTGAGCCTTCCCAAACCGCAACAGTAGCAGCTCCGTTTCAACTAAACACGCTTTGAAGGAACCAGTGGAGAGATCAGCAGCACCCACTGTGTATTTGACTCATGACTGTGTGGAAGTCGGCTTTAATGTAGATACGTTAGAGGCTCAGATGCGCATTTTGTGTCTGCATTTCGTAGCGTGAACGCTGTCCTTTTTCCGCCGCGTTTCATTTGTGATCACACATGTGAACTTTGACTTTATAACATAGACTGTGCTGTTTTATTCCCTTTCATGACCACGTCACGAGGCTCAAATAAAGTCATGTAGCGTCGACGTACCATTGCTTACCCCGCTGTCCTGACAGATCGTGTAGAAAGCTTTGAAAACCTTAACTGAACTGTGTCTCTGTTCACTCGTCTTTGACTCTGTTCTCTTTAAAGTGTGAATATCTGATCCTCCATTGTAAAAATCAGATTGATATTTGAGTCTTTCGCATTTTAATAAGTATATTTATATATTTTTTTTGTCCCCTAAAACAGAAGGGCACTTTACAAAACTGTGAGGACACAGAAGGAAAACTGAGGTTGTCTTGCGTCATTCCTCTTATTACTTTGTGCATTTCACTTCCATGTCGTTGTCTGAATCCTTACCTTCTTGTTGTTGTACATATTTAAATGAATGTAATTTCAACCAACTTTCTGCTTTCTATTTATTTATGCTAAAATAAAACCTGTTTGATAGAAGAGCTTTTGTATGATGTATGAATCCTGATCTGTTATCGCTGTGATTTTGAGAATAAACGCTTTAAAGAAATCTTCCCATGTAAGTGCGTGCTTTGTAATTATTATTAGCAGGCGACAGGAAACAAACACGATCCTTAACAGATCACAGTGAAAAGACATGCAAACAACTCCTGTAGTAATTCTTTAGAAACCCCTGTCAACCATAAATGTTTTGATTTTGGCTGGAAACTAAAGAATATTTAAATTTCACCAAAAACGCCTCCATGGATGAGATTCAAACTCCTTTTTTACTCCAAACTGGTAGCTCGCAAGGATAAGAGCGCCCTCTGCTGGACGCTTCTTTCATTACAGATTACTGGAATAACTGGATCAAATGTTGCAATATGCCTGCACGCAAGCAATGATTTACAGATGTGCTTTAGAGCATCAAGAATACTTGTCTAAATACAAAGTTTTTGTAACCCTAGAGCACAATAGTCTCTTCTTTATTGGCCGTGAAGACAAAATTAAATCATAAAACACGACACGTCAGAAGCTTTCAAATTTACAAAGATTTGAGGTCAGGATGCTTTAACAGGTCTAATATTTTTTACTACAAATCTGTAAGTACTGAAAACTAAAATTATGTATGATGATAAAATTAATAAACTGTCGATTAAAAAGAAGAAAAAGATAAAGAAGAGTACATTCTGTGAATACTATTATCTATATCTAAAACAGAAGAGTCTTCTGCTATGAGTTGGGAACAACATTTGGCTGGGGGAAAGTTTACCTAAATCCATGTCTTACACATAGTCTTCTTGTTCATTTTTAAGTAAGTAAATATATAACCATATTATTTATTATATTGAAATATTAAACAATGGTAAATAACGCATATTGCTACTGCAACTATGATGTGCATTACAGGAGTCAAAGCAGACTCTGATCTTTTGGAGGGCAGGAGCGCCCTACAAGCCTTTTTTTTAATCTGAGGTTGCCTCAGCCATCTTCTATGGTGTAGTTTGTTGGAGCAGCAGATTATCTACAGCTACAGAGGTTAGATAAATTCATCAGGAAGTCCGACTCTACCCATGGATGCCCCCTTGATCTAGTGCAGGTGATGGGAGACAGAAGGACAATGCCTTCCTCCCCATGCATGGATCTGTTGCAGCGCTGGAGAGCTCCTTCAGTGACAGACTGCTGCCTCCTAGTGTTATCTCTGTGTTATCTCTGATCCTTCCTGCCAGCAGCTCTTAGACTTTACAACCATCACTGCTTCCAACAAGCTCAATTTGTCAAACTCATCTCTGTTGTTTCCGACTTTCCCCTCCATTCACCTTCTAAATAGTCTGTACGTGTTTTGCATGCATAAATAAACATGCACGTTTTGTACATTAGTTTTAAATATCCCTACTCAGTTCCACATTTCTTTAACCTGAGTATGCTATCTTTAATAACTGTGAAGTAATTTTTTTCATCGTGTTGTTAATTTGCCCTGACTGAAGTCTCCAATCCTCATTCTTATAATTTTACCTTTGTGTGTAGCTGCATACTTCCATTTGCTTTTTACGTTGCTGCTGGTATGTCTGAATTTACCAACTGTGGGACAATAAGGCATATTTCTATTCTGTTTACATTAGAAGTAGAATTAATTTAAAAAGAAAGTATAAAATGATCCATAGATGAGATATCAAATCCAAATTATACAAATTATATATATATATATATATATATATATATATATATATATATATATATATATATATATATATATATATATATATAGCTTAAACTGATTGTGTATTTAAAAAAAATAGTCATTCATTAGAGTATAATTGAAAAGTTCAGCTATCTCAGTAATTCAGACTGATGCTGTTTTAAAGGCTTTATTTCTGTAAAAATTTTCACTTCCAGCTAATAAAACCACAGCATTAGAGATTAGAAAATTGCATCAGACCAACAAAAAACGCAAAGAATTTCATGCAGAAATGTGGATTTCATGAAGTGTTTGATATCAGTTTATAGGTTTTTGCTTTTTTTCAAAAGGTACTTTTAATCTGACAAACAAGCCTCTAAAGTATGCAAAATCAAATTTATTGAATATGACTGTACAAGAATAAGCATATTTGGAGTTCATGGAGATTATTCTTTATGCTGTTGTTTGATATTAGGGAATGTTTTTGAATTAGTGCCATTCTATTGTTTAATATAACTGTGCTTTTCTTTTACTTCAGTCTTTTTTACTAAAAAACATTTAATGAGACAGACACACTGTTTCTGTAATAAAGGAGACGACGAGGCGGATATTTCAGTTCAGAGTTTACTGTGCATTATGTTGAGCGTATTGTGCAACATTTCAAATCAGCTTAACAGAATGACCTTTTTGCATGGCAACATGCATCATAAGCACCACGGGAAATAAAAAATAAAAAGTATTCAAGCATTAGATAAGTGTAACACCAAATCAAACTGATGCTTCTCAAATATTTCAGCAGGCTAGTTTGTAAGACTAAAGAAACAGTTTTCCCTGAGGTTATACCTCAAATCCAACACACACAGGAATGCAGTAAAACACTGTTCAGTGAAGATAACTGATCAAAAAATAGGCACTTAATCAATCAAGTTCCTGAAGAGAAATATGGCTTCTGTAAAACAAGGCTTAAAGGAAACAAAACAAAACAAAACAAAGAAACAACTCATGGCTCAAAGAACAGGGATAAATACATAAACGTAAACATTTTTGACTTAAACTGTGTGTTCTTTCATCCTAAAAATGCACAATCACTATTTTACTTTATAAACACCATTTACTGTTGTTTTATTAATACAGGCAGTTAAGTGGAACACATTTGCATAGGCGTTTACATTGTGCAATAAATACTGATTGTCCTATGCTGGTGCATTAGCAATTATAGAGTTTTGGTCAAATCAACCCTATCGACTATCGGTTGGTTACTTTTATATTAATATAGCACTTACACATGCAATAATACAGGTTAGAAAGGTGCTACATTTAGGCAAAGAGCAGTGTATCAGCAGTCTGATATGCAGTATTCTGCAGTACATGTTATCAGTGTGTAAGGCAGTGTGTTTTCTAGTATAATCTGATACTATCAGGTGACACTGAGCGAGGCACTGGGATTACAGGCAGTAGTATTTTGTCTTTGACCTTTTTCCTTTGGACAGACGGGCAATCATTTCAGAGCGTGCTGTCCAGCGTGTTGTAGTTGTCTTTGAAGTTCTTCAGCTCCAGAAAGGGCCTGGCCCTCTTGCTGCGCTGCTGTGCTGCAGACGTGAGGTAGGTGGTTTGGGTCGGGGAGGAGGCGGAGGAGGAGGAGAAGGGGCTGGTGGGCTCGGTGGTGCCACTCAGGTCTATGGCTGCAGACTGGTGGTGCTGGCTTGACGCGCCGCCGCTGGACCTCACGCTGAAACAACGGAACGGAGAAGCAGATTTGTTTACTGCGTCATCGACATTCCAGGGTGGGATTAGCATAAACAACAAACGGGGGGGAAAGGGGCAGCGAGGGGAGAGGTTGCGCTTTCTTACATGGAGGCCAGCTCAGTTAGAGCTTCCTGGTACTTGAGAAACTCTGCTTCTCCAAACGCCTGAGGACACAAACAGGTAGAGCAGAGAGAACTGAATCAAACAACCATACAACCATAAACATCCAGCCTGATAAAACACCAACGTTTATATCAGGAGGAATGCAAGGCATCTGTGATGGAAAGCTGCGTCAAATTTGTGAAATAATTTCCAAGAAGATCAGAAAACTACATTACAAGTCTGTAGGAGAGATGCTAACGAAACACCTTTTTTTTTTTCTTTGATATTATATAGAATTATGTGTTTAGAAACAACAAAACTACTTAGATTGAACTGCTTGATTTGATAAACGTTTTTAAACCAAATGTATTAACTCAAACCGACATGGAACAGTGTTGCCGCACACTACCGATGTTACCACACTTAAAAGTAACGCGTGACGTGGCAGAAACCGCTGACCTCGGCCCCGTGGCGTGCTCTGTTGTAGCCATCTAGCACCGTGTCTATCAGAGAGCGCTGCTCATCTCTGCACCCGCGGTGGGAATTTCGCAGCTGCAGCAGCCAGGTCCGAAATATTTTTCCAGTAACAGCAGTGGGGGCGCCACCCAGTTCACGGAAAGGAAGATCTAAAGGAAGCAAAGGTACGATATTGATGTAGAATACTGGGTTACTTCTACCGCAATTAAAGAAAAAAAAAAAACTAAAACAAGACACAGAATATTACCAGTGTCCTGGGCAGCGTCTAGTGCTTTCATCCTGTACAAGTAGTCATGAGAACCTACAACAAACACACACAGAGAGAAATGTTGGTGTCACTGGGACCATTCCTGATGGTTGCAGTAGTGATGTATGGTGTTTGTAGGCTCCACTCACCAGACTGTGGTAACTGCGTTAAACGGTCATCATCTCGGGACAACAGACGAGGCTCAAAGTGGATTTTCCGGACCTGGCACAGCTTGGCTTCAATTAGTTGTTTCAGCTCCTGGAAGACCAACGCAAAACGTTAAACTGATGGAGGAACAACTGAAATGCTTAATATGATGTGTGTGTTCCACCTTAGGCGCATTGTGGCCAATGGGAGCATGCGGTCCCCTCCGAGACCTCATGGCAAGGCCCATAACTTGTCTTTTTATAAAGATGAACAGCAAAACAAACACCTGAACGGGAGTTAGAGGGATTTATGCGTGTATAGTCACAACGATTAGCCAGAACATTAAAAACCATCTGCTGGGACACAGAAACTCTGGAGTTTCTTTTTCAGCAGATTACAGTATCTGTCTGCTTTATTCAAATCAAACTGTCTCTTCAGCTGTCTCTCTACAAACATACAAAGTGAAAGACAGGAAAAGCCAAAAAAAAAAACCAATGAAAATAAATAAATAACACATTTTAGGATAACTAAATTTGATTCCTACAGAATTCCGAGCAACGTATTTGTTTATTTTCTTTTTCATTGGCTAATTTACTTAAATTGAGTCTGGCCAATAGATATCTAACTGCTATAAACTTGACATGCAAATGAAACAAGCATGGGCCAGTTACTTGTATGTTAAACTAAGGTTTTAAAAAGCTAGTTTTAAAGCTTCAAACATTTTTTTTTTTATAAAACTACTTCTACAATTTAAAGCCCTTTTATGAGTTTTCCCTGGCTGCATGGGAGCACAGAAAAACCGAGCACAGCCCCTTCCCTACCTGTTGCTGCAAACAGCCCATCAGCTGGCTGAAAGAAGCTTACGGTACTGCCCGTCTCCCTAGCTTACAAAAAAAAAGTAATATTTGGCAGATTAGACATATTTTCTGCTGCGAAAAACGGACAGTAAAGTTGTAGAAACGAATGGTGCTTCACTGTTCAATGCTCAGGTAACAGTTTTACGTCACAAGCACCATTTTTGTTTAGCAGCTGACTAAATATCACTTGATAATTCTGTGCAGCACTTAAAAAGTATATTTGCTATAAGCTTATATATATTAACATTATTGTTAAATGTAATATCACAACTCTAAGATAGGAAGTTATTTTTATTGGGAATAATTGTTCTTTGGTTTAAATAAAAGCAGTTGGATCATGTGCATTTTTAACTTTTGAATTTTTATAATTGTGGTATAATAGTACTTTTAGTAAAGGTTATTACTAAAATTGGTTTCATGGGGGGGGGGGGGGACTTAACTCAGTATGAGATACTGAGGTAGAGACTTCCTCTGACATCTGTAGCTAGTAGTTACCAGTTTATTAAATTAAATAGATAAAAAAACACACACTCATTTATTTAGGCAGGTAGTTGGGTCGGTATGTTGACAAATTAAACAGAGTGACGTTACCTCGACTCAAGTGAAGTTGCTCTTCTTCCTAGTTGTTTAATATGATTCAAACTTAAGAAAACCTTAAACAATCAAACTCACCAGACTGCCGTAAGTCATTACAAGAACAACGTTGACACTTGAGAACAACCCGTCGTTCTCCATGTTGTAGATTTTTTGAACACAAGAACCAGCTAAAAATCGGTTCTCAGTGCGTCCTAACTTTAATCCTCACCAGAGACGAGCTGTACGTGTATTAAAGACATTTTAAAGCTGTTCAAAAGTAACAGACAACCGGAAGGTTCAGGTAAAGTGCTCGTTGTAGTTACATTCCCCCCGCCTTTGTTGACTTCCGTAATAGTCACGTGACTGATAGTGCCGTAAAATAAAATTATCTGACGGAAAACCTGATAGTTGAGCGAACATATAGAGATTATACTTTGAATTTGTGGAAAAAAAAAACAGAAGATAATTTTTATACTTAGAGTAGTGAATGAACATAAACGGGTTATTGCTTTATTCTCTCGGCGCTGAAATGCACGTTCCACCAGCGGAGTGCGTTTCACGGCAGCAGCGCCCTTTTTCGGTACAACACCTGCGTAAAAGCTCAGTGCGTAAAAGTCACCGAAAAACTGAAGTCACTGGCCGCCATCTTGCTACTCCCTAATCTCAAAGAATCCCATAGGATTTGGTTGCAACAAGCAGTTTTCTGGCTGTGTGAAAACGTTTCATAGGTAATTCTACAGTCAGTGGATATACTAAGACTATCAACTACTAGGAAATTATGTGCTGAAATATTTTACATGTTACTCGTATTAAATATATATATATATATATATATATATATATATATATATATATATATATATATATATATATATATATATATATATATATATATATATATATATATATATATATATATATTTTTTTTTTAATAAATAAAATGCTAAATATTTCAGCACATTACTTTCTCAGTACTTGATAGTTTTAGAACATAACATAAAAGTATATGGCATTTGACATTTTAAAAGTTTTAAGCCCCCCCCTGAACATGAGAAAATCCGGCTGGTGGCTTCAAAGCAACTCGTTGTAACAGCGGGCTATTAGCACTCCGAGTGCTTACTGTTAGTACATCCACTGACTGTAAAATTACCTGTGAAACGTCTTCCCACAGCCAAAAAACTGCTTGTTGTTGCAGCCAAATGCTAAGGGGTTCTATGAGAGTAGGGAGTAGCAAGATGGCGGCCAGTGACTTCAGTTTTCCAGGCCAATCAGCAATCCAGTGAATAAATAGAGATCAGTGGTAAAAGTAACCCATCCATTTTCTTACCCGCTTAATCCCTCATGGGGTCGTGGGTGCCTATCTCCAGCATTCACTGGTCTGTTGCAGGGCAACACAGAGACAGACAGGACAAACAACCATTCACGCACACACTCATACCTAAGGACAATTTTAGAGAAACCAATTAACCTAACAGTCATGTTTTTGGACTGTGGGAGGAAGCTGGAGTACCCGGAGAGAACCCACGCATACACAGGGAGAACATGCAAACTCCATGCAGAAAGGCCCAGGGTTGGATTTGAACCCAGAACCTTCTTGCTACATGGCAACAGTGCTACCCACTGTCCGCTGTGCAGCCCTAATAGAAACCTATGCAGCTCAAACATTGCCTTGCTCGTTGTGAATTACAATTTTCACGAGAAATGAGTGTTACATCATGAAGAAAAGAGGACAGCTCACCAACTTATAACTGCTATGAGAAAGGCTCTTGTTTTCTGGTAAAAATGTTTTTAAAGAATCAAGTTTTTCCTATTTTATTGCTGTTTTTTTACTATTATTATTTACTTGCTTAACTATTATTTATTTACTATTACTGCAAGCAAACCTACCTAACTTGTTAACAGCATACCCATTGAATTTAATGCATTCTACTACTTATTTGTTTAAAAAAAACTGACAGCGTTTATAACTCCCTTTGGTATCAGTTACATGTTGCACCTAAACACAGAAAATTGTTTAAACTCAGCTTTCTTTGTTTTCCGATACGATCTTGTAACAAAACTAAGAGTGGAGGGCCCAAAGAGCGGCCCCAAGCCACTCTTAATGTAGCAATGCTATGTCCACGTTATAATTATAATAATAATACAAAAATTAACAATATCTGCAAGATAGGAAAGAAAAACCTTATACAAGACTCAAAAACAGTGTTCTTAAAATGCCATTTACCTCTGAAAATATACAAAATCACTCAATTCAGCTTTATAAATAGTTTAATTCAGCAATTAAGTTTATTATCATCAATATTATCATTGTAAGAAAAAGATTAAAGTGTTTTATTACACCACTCATAAGCCTACAATGTGTAACACTAGGACTCAGAGCAACCCAACAGACCACTGGACAGTCACTCAGTTTGACCTAAATCCTTGGAACAGAACTATCTGACTGACGCAGCTCTGGCTCGAGAAAAGTGCCACTCACAATATGGCGGTGACGTTGACATACGAATAGCCCTCTTTATACAACTGACGTCCTCCTGCCTTGGTTTCTGTTGCCACCTGCTGTTGGTTTCACGCGCTGAACAAACAGTCAAATCACATTCAAACGAATCTGTACAAAATAGGCGAGATGCAGAAACCCTTGTGGTTAGACTAATAATAAAGTAAATTAAGTGTATTAGACTTCGTTTAGATGCCCAGCTTTTTTATCCTACTTCTGAGTTGTTTTGTTCTGTGATGCAAACTTGTCATTTCTCATGACATTTAAACAGTCCTACACTATAAATAAAAAATTTATTGAAAGCACCCGTGTGTCTATGTGAAACAGACCTTTGCATCCATCTGCAGACACACTGAGGGTCTTTCTTCTGTCACAAACAAGGGTGGGTGTCTGTGGAGTCCTGCCTGAGCTATTTACACCCACTCAGGCTTGTCCCAGCCCAGATATTCACCAAACAACCCACCATCTGTACTGCAAATGTTTCAGTGGGGAAATAAGATTCTAGCATGTTACTTGAAATCTCCGAGTTTAATCCAGTTTAGTTTGACAGGCTCAGGCAGACAGCAATACTTCTCCCTTTCAGTGCAGCAGCAACCACAGTTTCCTTTGTTTAAACGGAAGACAAGACGAGAAGCAGGTGCATGCAAAAAAAAAAAAAAAAACAGTGCCAGCAGCACGATGAGCCCCTACTTTACAACAAGTCCCGTAAGTAAATTTGTTTTTAATAATGTTCTTTACAACTAAGTTTTCTTTTTGTGATTCTGCAGAATAAATTTTTGCACACTGTTCTACTAACTGAATATTGATTACCAGCAACGTAGGACTTTCTGTGTTATGAGCATAACTTAGCGTCTCAACCAATGTGTCTGTTATCCATGCTGTTTTGTTGAAACTATGACATCAGGCAGTTACACTCAAAACATTAATATCCCTGCTGGTGCTTCTGGCTCTGGCCTCAGCTTAGGAGTGCTCTGTCATCGTGGGGACTTTCTTTATCTGCTCAACTCAGTTAAATCGACTCTGGTTTGCTCAAAGTTGCAGTCTAAAGATGCGTGATGAATGTATAGGGTACACGTAAACATGTCCATTAGTAGGTGTTGGTGTGTCTGTGTGCATATACCGGCTCAAAGAACACAGTGAAGGTTTTGGAGTGGTCTAGCGAAAGTTTTTAGACTCAAATTCTTTCCGAATGTGATCCTACAGCATAAAACAGGCTTGAAACCCCTCTAATGTGGCTGAATTAAAACAATTTGTCCCCGATACTGTAAGACTTACTGGCTCTAATTGTAAGCACATGATGGCAGCTGTTACCGACAAGGGTGCCACAGCCAATTACCAGGGCAATTACTTTTTCACACCGGCCCACTTTGTTTTGGATAGTCTTTTTTGCCTCAATGAATTAAATGTCAGTTTTGTTTTTGATAGAAACCTTGATTTGTATATCTGACGCAAAAAGAAAAAAAACAACAACAACAAAATCTATTTTTGAGGCAGCAAATGCTCCAAAATACTCGGCAGTGGACCATGCATGACAGTCAGGAATGCTACTCTGCGAGGGGTGGAAAACAACAATGGCAAAGAGGGAGGAGAGAGAATGACACACAGAGAGAAGCTGGTAGGAAGCAAGAAAGCGAGGACAGGAAGTCAAACCGGTGTAGCAGGTTTGCGTCACTGTACGCAGTCCATCATGCAAAGCTGATGGAAAGAAAAGTAGAGCGACAGAGAGCGAGCGAGAGAGAGGAGTTAAGTGCTGATGTCACCGCTGAGCGCCGTCCACATTATGTACCGATACGATGGCTTAGGATGTGATCAGCGGACGCATTTTGTGAAGGTAGGGTCAGTGCTTGTGTACATATATGTGTGGATTTATGAGCAGCTTTGTTTCTTTCTGTTAACGCAGCTTTAAAGTTTAACCCCAGGTTACACAGATGGGAGGAAGAGGGAGCCTGCAGGACAGGTGTTTCTGTAAGCTGACACTCGAACTCTGCTACACTGGAAAGCACCTCTGAAGGCTATTATTAAGAGAATACTTACTGTATTATAGACTTCAAATACTTCAAAACATGACAAGTTATAATGCTGTGCTTGTTTAAGAGTTTCATCTGAACAATTTATTTGATTCTTTTATCATCAGTCATCCACCTGGGATAGTTTCACCTGCTTGAAACACCTGTTTCGTTGTTGCCACATGCTCTGATCACTGATAAGTCATTGTCTGGTAGTAGTATTATCTTTCTCTCAGTGGCCTGTATGTAAATCAAAGTAGTTTTTACCCCATCTATTGTTATACTATCTGATTATTATATCTGATTCCACTGGCACCAAAGTTTCCAATTGGTTTGGCTACCCCAATGAGACCGATACACACTGCCTAGAGACTGGTGTTATGGTGGTGATTTAAAAGCATTGTTTTTAGCTGAGTAGGATTGCTGTTAGGTGAGTTTTTCCAGTTTTTGGTTCTGGTTTAGCCAACAAGTTGTCTTGAGCTTGTTGCCTGTATAAACAGAAGTCAGGATGAGTGTTAAAAGCAGAGAGCTGGTCAGTGACTGAGTGTTTGGTTTTACTCCGAGGGGAGTATCAGGAAGGCCGTGAAATGTGGTAAGTTAACAGAAAAGTCTGCAGAAGGTTTTTAACTTCTGGGGTCTTTTGCATTGATTTCCTTCCCATTAATATTGTTTTGTACAGTCTGTTGGAAAAGTTTCCATACAACTTTACTATGTTCACAAAAACCCACATGAAGTAGTGCATGATAATGAAGAGGAAAAAAGGACTAGATGGCTTTTTGTTTTGTTTTTATACAAATACGAATCTGAAAAGTCTGGCCAGTTAATGAATCTGTACATGAATTTAATTTTGTAGACTCACATTTTGCTGTTAGGATGTTCTATTTTTTTCTGTCTCGCTTTACACATATAGAAAATTCACCTTCTTCATTGTAAAACAGCTCAAGCTCAGCCAGATCAGAAAGAAAACGTAGGTGAACAGATGTTTTGGTATGTTTATAGCCCTTGTTCAGCTCGATTTTGGTCACTTTAGACAAAAGCACCTTATTCTACATGTTTGCTTTCTCTGTTAACTGGCTTTTGTCAAACGCTAAAAAGGCCTTCCATGCCTTTCTTCTTGTCACTCTTCCACAAGGAAAGGACCAGTTGGATGTGTAGTCATTGTGATGCTATTTGGTGGCTAATGTTCTCCAATAAAAACTCAGAGGCCTTTATAGTACATCTTTATTTATGCCAAAATAAAATCAGACTTACATAGACTAAATGTACTACTATCTACAAAATCACGCTGTTACTTTCTGAGTTTGATGATCCTCTGCCACTTGAACCCTGTTTGACAATTATTTTTTGGTTATACATGTCAAAGGAGTTATCACTAGTCAGTTTTAAACACTAAAATATCTGCCTTTTTATGTTTGGCAGGTACTTGAAGTTTGTTACTCAAGCTGAGTTTGGAAATTAGAAACATCTGGGGGAAAACAACTGGACGAGCAATCAAAGAAGAGGATCTAATTGTTAAGATGAACCAGGGACGCATCACGAGGATCTCAGTTTTGAATTGATGTTTTTCATTTTTTGCAACAATCTTTCAAGGGGATTGTAAGTGGATGAAGCGTTTCACACTGAACCCTAAATGACTGGAATCTGATAAACATCGACAACTTTCTCTTTTTGGGAGCTACAATTTAGGAAAAAATAATTTCCTTGTTAACGGTCAGACAATGGACTTCCTCCATCCTTCAACAAGTGAAAACATCCCACAAAAGACGAGCGGACGCTTCACTGTCCGTTCAGCTAACTCTCCCTCATACAGTCTCACTCGCAGCCCAGGTATGAGGAAGAGACAGACGGCTCAGAGTGTTAAAGGCACCAATGGTGCAAACAAAAAAGAGGACATAGGTGTTGCCCACCAGACAGAGTTGAATCAGAATGGCACAGCAGAGAGAAAACACCCTGAGAATGGCGCTGATGTCGGAGGAACCCCGACGCTCTATAGCCAGGGGAGGACAGAGGGGAGGAGATGCAACCTGACAAGCAGAAGTATGAATTTAGGTTGGAAAGCGGGGGTAAGAGACCCTCCTCAGAATGCCAGAGCTGGCACATCCACATTGTTAGGTAAAAGAGCAGCTGGAGATTTTAAAGAACCACGGACAGAAAATAAGAACATTTCCATAGGGAGGACTTGTTCTTTAAAGGGTTTCAAGTATGCTGTTCCAACTCACACTGAAGGCAATAGCTCAGTAAATCAAGACTTTGCTGACAGAGCTAGTAAGGTCAGCACACATCCGGTCAAATTCAGGTCTGAGTCTCCACCCCAAGCGGTACAGAGCATCCAAGAGCGGATACAGAAACTCTTTGAGTCTGCTGGTGAGACGGCAGTTGGGGGAACCTTTCCCAGGCGGTTCTCTTCGAGCGACGACTACAGTCCAGTGGGGAAAACAGTGGCATCCATCTGGGCACCAAAGAAAGTCAACCATACAAGTACAGAGACTTTAGTTCCTCTTGAGATAGTCGAGTTCAATGGGAGATCAACAGGAACACTGAGGCAAGGGCAGCTAAACAGCAAGTATTTAGTAGAAGATAAGTGGGGGAGGGAGACACTGGATACGGGCACAAAATCCTTGGACAGGTTCAGGAGCAAAAACACGGCTGCAGCTCGTATCAGGTCTGCCAGGGCCGCAGCAGGTATGTCACAGTCCCAAACAATTGTAGGAGATACTACATCCACATTTCAACAAGAAGGGGCAATCATAAACCAAGAAGACTGCAGAGCAGACACGACTGAAAGAATTAAAGTGCAGGGGAGAACCAAAGAAAGAGATGAAGCAACAAAACAACAAACTGAACTGAAACGTGGAATCAAAGAAGGAGATGTGTTTGAAACAAATCCAGGGAAGGGTACCCTGCAATCGACAGAGAGGAATATGCTTTCAGAGAGCGGGACTTCTTCAGCCAGTGTGAGAAACAAGATCAGTCAGTTTGAAGCTCTCACACAGAAAGCAACAAGGCAAGCCCAAATGTCGAGGAGGACCTTTTCTGTACCCACACAGCTCTACAAAGCCCAGGAGGGAGTGAAGAAGAGTGGGTCCGCCAAAGATATTGGTGAGCGAAGCGATAAGTGGGAGACAAACAAAGATAGTTGGATTGAAAAAAGAAAGAATACAGGAGTAGAGAGATCTTTATCGGTGGACGAGACTGGAATTAGTTTAGGGAAGTCAGAGACAGCTGGAAGTAATTTATTCGACAAAAGCAAAAACGACCTCTCAGGGGATTTAGGTAAATATTCCAGCCGCAAGAAAAAGCTACAAATCCCTCTTAATGAAAGAGCTCAGCCGGGTTTCTTTTGCTTTGACGAGACAGATTTCATCAAACATTCACCAGCACCAAACACCAAGGACTCAAATATAAAAGATATGAAAATGAGCACTGTGTCATTAACGCGCGGATCCGACATGCAGCCATGGTCACCATGTGAAATTTCTTCACCTGTTAGTGACGATGAAAAGACCCCAACAAACACCCCTCTGAACACCTCGCCTTTTCTTTCACCCGTCAAAGAACCAGAGTCTATATTTCCTTTTGGAGATAATACAGGCCCTCCTGTCATTGGACAAGAAAACAAACACAAAAACAGAGACTCTACTCTTCTCCCTCCCACCGCTCTGTCCCAGAACGACGACTCAGACGTCTTCATAACACATGAAGACAAAACTGAAGATAAGGAGTCTCCGCACCTGCCTGCTGACAGGTCTTCCAAAAACAACTGGTCGGAGGTCTTCAACCCAAATGTCAAGACAGAATTGCCAAAAGGAAGGAAACAGCTAACTGACCTGAAAGCATGGATAGCCGGCCTGGAGCCAGATTATAAATGCTGGGATGAATACATGCAGGAGTCAGAGGATGATGATGAAAGCACGCAGAAGGACAACGATTCAAACTATGACTCGGACTCTGGGGATTCCTCTGTGACCATAACCAGTAACATTAGCCAGTCAGACAACAGGAGTTTCAGTGTCAGGTAGCTAACGTTTTCATTATCAGATTTATTGATTCACTGAAGTCATAGTTAAAATAACTGACTTGTTTAATATTACACTCCTACTGTGTTGTAGCCTTTCAGAGTTGTGTAGCTTCTCTGGTGCTGACAACGAATCGGATAATGACAGCGATGATTGGGAGCTATCGGGCAGACGATCTGTCTCAGTGAGCTCAGATGTCTCTGTCTTTTCCTGTGTCTCTCTGCTTCCCGCCGAAGAGCTAGACAAGCTAATAGATGGCGTCAAGAACCTGGGGGACGAAGCCTTGCAGGTACAGACACCACATCAAGTCTTTTTTACTTTGCTGTTGAACTCAAAGCTTTAGTCAGTAAGAATGTTTCTGCATGCTGTTTCTCTACACAGTCAGGCATAAAAATGTGACCACCCCCCAAGTGATGGGTTGGTCTCACTTGTTGCTAACATGGCCCTGACCCTTTGAGGCATGAACTTCAGTAAACTCCTCAAGGTCTGCTGTAAACATCTTGCATCAAGATGTTTACAGCAGAGGTCCTAAGCCCCCAAAACTATGAGGTGATTGGACATGTCATAAATAACCAGCTACAGTAACATGTTTTGTGGCTAGGACCTCATCAGCTAGTTTTTACACCCCACATGCATCCGTGAGCCAATGTGAAAAGTCCTCTGTTTACCACGCTTCCTATTCTGGACCACTTTTGATAAAAAGTGACCACAGTGGACTGAAACACCCCAAAACAATCTGACACAGTCTGGCTGAAATCGTAATACTTGCCCATTTCTTTCCTGTTTCATCACCTCTGTGGAATAAATGTACAAAGCCCACACAGTAACAGGCACGGCATTGAAGAGACCATCATTGTAAGGCTTGCTGTATAAAGTTAAAAAAACAACAACTCCAAACCAGAGAGTAATGTGATTCTCCTATATATTTCATTGGCAGATATTTTAATGAGATATTCAATGCTGTGCCAATGTTATAAACCACCCATCACTTCTTTATCGTTAATTTTCAGTGAGCCAGACTTTCTTTAGAAGTTTACTTTCTTAAGAGTTTTTAGAGTGTCTGGTTAAAAAACGGAAAAGTGGATGTCAAAATTACAGGAAAAAATAAATCAAAAAACATAACAATCAAAAAACAGATGAATAAAAAGACATGCCATGATGGAGATATAATCCTTCAGTTCATAGTGTACTGAATTTCAAGTTTTCAGCCAATAGTTCTTTAAGAATCGCTTGCTTTCATGTCTGTCAAACTGTCACCTTTATTTTTTTTGTAAGTTTTCCTAAAGGAAACTGAACAAATTGTTTGTGGCAGACTGCAGTAACCAAAGGCTGAAAGAACCAAATGTTTTTTTTTTTCCGTTGCTGTGTTGTCTGTCTTGTGACAATGCAACACTTGTTCCATATATATATGAAACCTTTGTTCTTCTAAAGGAAGAGTGAGAGCACTACATATTTCATTTGTTTGTTTTCAACCAAGCCCCTTTCGGTTCAGTAGTAAAAATGTCTGCTAAAGTGACCTGTCTGCATTCCAGCAGCATGTGCAAGGCCAGCATACGGAGGATGTGTGAGTGTGTAAATGAGGACGTTTGTGTCAAGTTAAACCCAGATTTAATGTGTGTCCATGGGGCTCTGCATTTAAATGGATTCTTTCCCTGTGTACTTCAAAACTTAATTTTCCAAATGTGTTTCTAGATTAACAAGTGTTCTCATTACATTAACAACATTGTCCCTTTTGGATTCTTCTTTTTTTTGTCTGTCATGCAGGACTGCGATGATGTGAATGTGGTGGTTCTTCACAAGGAGGTGGGAGTAGGACTGGGTTTTAGTCTTGCGGGGGGTGTAGACCAAAACAAACCTATCACGGTAAGAAAATACGTCTTTTCTCTCTCCCAAGTTATTAAGTTATTAAACTGTTTTCAGTCTCCTCATTTTTCTACTGTCTTATCTTGCTGTCAGGTTCACAGGGTTTTTAACTCTGGTGTTGCTGCCCAGGAGGGCTCCATTAGAGAGGGAGACAAGGTTTTGTCCATCAACGGCACTGCTCTGTCAAAAAGTACTCACTCGGAGGCTCTGAAGATCCTCCGAAAGACAAAGTCTGAAGCCATGGCAGTGGTGGTGCTAAGAAAAGGGGACCTCAGAGGTGCCTCAAAGTTGGGAGTGCTAGAAAGCAATGAGACAGAAACAACAACTCAGTATGAGACAGGTGAGAAGCGATGCTTTACAAGGAGCTCAGAGGACATATTAGTCTTTAACAAACAAACTTACTATGTGTGTGTATTTTTACACCTCAAAGGCCAGCGTGTGTGCGTCCAACTACAGAAGAAAAGCAGTGATCTTGGTTTTAGCCTGCATGGAGGTGTAGGATCCAGTGAAGGGAACAGGCCACTCACTGTGCAGTACGTCTTCCAGGGTGAGAACTGAAGCTTAATTAGAAAACTGTAATATTTGTGGATGTCCACAAGTACCATCTAATACATGTATTGGGTTTGGACAAAAAGTATTAATGCTTATTCATTATCAACATGCTCTTTATTAACTTTGTCCATTCCGCTATGAAAAAAAAGTCTCAAATCTGTTTTTCTGTCTGAATTAATGTCTTGGTTATCAGAGAAGTAATGTCCTTTACTTACATGTAATTAAATGTACCAATACCACATTACAGACCTACTAACTAACTTACTATTAAACATTAGGAAATTCCTCTTTTTAGGAGCAGTTTTGCATATTACATTGTATAAAACCATCTCATAAACATATGTAGATGTTATTGTATCAGTAGTCAAAAGCAGTCATGGCCTATAGTTTAAAGTTTACAACCTGTTTGCCTTGCGATGACCTGGATAACTGACAATTTACTCGGGCATGTTTACAACTTTTTGTACAACGTTAGTGTAGTGTTTTAGCAGGTAATGAGCTAATGTAAGGTTGTCAGGCTTCCACCTTTACTTTGTGCCACCTCATCTTAGTTTAGCTGTAAGTGTAGACTTTGACTAGGACACTCCAGATTCAGACCATTGCCCTGCTGTGCAAACAGAGTGCGCTTGAGCCGAAGGTCATGAACCGATGGATGGCCCAACTTTCTTCTACAGGTTTTCACATCAGAGAAAAAAAAACACTCCTGGTTTTGAGACGATAAATCCACCACGATGTTTGATTATATGCACTGTTTTCTGAAATGCTTACGCCTGATGTACAGGACACACACACGCCTTCTTAAAACTCCAGCTTTTGTTTCACCGGTCTGCAGAAGATTTTATTACAAAATTTGGGCTTCATAACAAGGTGTTGTTGTTGTTGTTTTTTTGGCCAATATGAGACAAGATATGGTTTTCCTTTTGGATAAAAGTGGTTTTGACGTTGGATCTCTACCATTGATGCTATTTTTGCCTAGTCTCTTTGTTATTTTTGAATCATGAAGCCTAACCTTAACTGAAGCAAGTAAGACTTATTGTTGGGGTTTGTTATGACCTCCTGAATAAGTTGTCAGTGGACTCTTGGAGTCATTTTGGTCAACTGGCCACACTTGGGAAGGTTCGCCGCTGTTTCATGTTTTCTCCATTTTTGGATAACGTCCCTCGCTGTTGTTAACTGGGGTCCTGAGTTTTTGTCACCCTATCAGAGCTGAGAGATGGCCATGGCTTTGTTTCTCGTCTGTTGTCGAATGTCTGTTAAACTGGGCCATGCTATGTCGTTTTTTTAAGATGATTTTTTTTATCCTACTTCATGATGTCAGACACGTTCTATTTCTGGATTCTACTAGTCTGGTAGTAATCAGACCTGGATGTGGCTTGATTAAACTGAACTCATCTTTTAAATGTGGTATTGTTGATTGTTTAAAGGATTTATCATGGGGCCAGGCTGATTTGGAAAGCTTTATTCAATTAAATAATTAACCAGGTCTCTTGTAAATGATATCTTGGATCTCAATGAGACAACATGTATAAATAAAGGTTAATAAACAGACAAACAAAAAAGATCTTAATTTAAAAACTGCATTTTGCTTTTACCCAGATTATCTTTGTCTGATATAATACTTGGTGAAAACAGCTGTAATATGTAAGGCGGCAAATATTTTGTTGCACCACTGTATGCGTAAAAACAGGACTTTAGCAGTGACATCGGTGAAACTCAAAGTTTATTTTATTTTTTTAAACCAAACTGACACTAGTTGTTTAATTCCTCATTGAATTGATCTGTTTATAAATTTGTTCAACAATCCACTTTTTTCAGTTTTGTGTCAAAATATTATTTATGTTGAAAGTATCTTAAATTTTTCATGTACTTTACCAGGATAAATATTTGCCACCAAAGATTTTAAATAGTTTAGAAGCTTACTCTAAAGTGATACATGTAAACAAAAATACAATGTGGCATTTCTGTGAGGGAAGATTTTATATTAAATGTTACATAAATGTTACATAGACATCAGGATTGGCTTTTTTTCTTTACATATTCCTGTCAAAAGGTTTATCATACATTTCTTGAAAAGTCTCAGCCAAATATAAATTGTTAATTTTTTTTTTTGTTTGTTTGTTTCAGGTGGTCCTAGAGACAAGGTGTTCTCTGGTGATGAGATTTTAGAAATTCAAGGTATCAACGTGGTGAAGATGACTCGTCTGACGGTGTGGACTTTCATCAAAACTCTTGCCTCCGGGCCTGTGGAGGTGGTGCTGCGACGCCCGTCTAAACTTACGCAATCATGAGGATTGTCCGGATGCCTCACTTTGTTTGCAATTCAGAGAATGTGGATCAACCAGAAACTGGAAGCTTTTCATTTGAGGACATCAAGTTCTGCCATGGAATACAACTTTAAAAATAAACTACCTGGGATTTAAATGCGTAGGAACAAACAGTCATCATGACACTGCGCTCAAATGACGCCTAAAAACCAGGTCAAAGGTGTGGATTCTTCCCCGTTTCTCTCGTTATAACATGATCTACCTCAAGGCCTGGGATGTTTCTTGTATTAATTTGTATGAATGTGTTACACATTCATACAGTCAACCAACATTTAAAGCATAACATTTTGTAAATATATAAAAACTTGGCACTTAGAAAACCAACAATGTGTTTTATTATGAAGAATTGCTTTTAGTGTTGAAATGTCTTCGTCATAAATTAGAGCTATTTTATTAAATTGTGAATTACTTTTACCACGGTGACATGAAGATTAACATCCTGTTTTATTTTTTATTGATTTATGTGTCAATGTTATTAATGCAATTATAATTTTATATAAATTATTAAATTTTCCTGTGATTAACATTTTATTAACATTTTAAGGGTTTATTTAGTCAAAAGAAGCACCTTATAGTTTTATAATGTACATTTTTGCAGTATTGTTGTCTCTTTGTTTTAAACACTGTTTTTTTTTGCTGTCGCTGTAAGGCCTGTTGGTGCAGTTTATTGTAAAAAAAAAACGGTGCGAGTCAGAGGCCTTTGCTTTCTGCTTTTTAGAAAGAGAAATGTTGACAGAGACTAAATTTAAGAAAATGTCAGGAAGAACGACATTCTTCTTGTGCTAAACAATACAAATACTAGAGACAAACATTACTAAGCACAATTTAAGTTAACAAAAGTCCAACTTGTAGAATACCATTGCATGTAAAGCACTTGTACATTCTGAAATTAATCAATAACCAGATATTGATCATATTTAATTGAAAAAAAAAAAACAGAACTTCAACAAAACTGATTTATTTTCTGTGTAAGTTAAACCCTTGGAGCGAGACATGGTGTGAGTGTCAGGTTTTCCTGGATTTCCCTTATAATAAAGCCAAGATAACGATATCTAATAGTCGGTGCTAAGCACTACGTAACAGGAGCTTGTTAAACATTCAACTGTATCCTGATAATGAGGACACAAAGAGTACAGAAATACATACAGTCTGTAGATATGTCATCAAGCTGTCATCTAGTCATTATTGATCAGATCCAAAACCCATCTAAGGGCTATTTATGCAAACAGACGCAGACCTGATAATACGATGTCATCGCCTGCAGGTGGATTAAATGTGGCCTTGGGATGATTATGAGGCAGTCATTCAATAATAATTTTTGTGAGGTCCAGGGTGCAGTTTGCACAGTTAGTGGTGATTTGGAGAGCCATATAATTTGTTGCTGTTGTTCTGTCTCAGGTTAAAGGGGATATATCATGCAAAATTCATTTTATTCTAGCCCTTAAATTAATGTTGTTGTTTTGTTTTAATTTAGTCTGTCCATGTGCTGCGTGGTTACATTTTGTTTGGCTCATATTTTTCAAGCCATTCAGTTTTCTTTGTTTTCTATTACTTTTTCTGAACAATTACCTCACAATGCTGAAAAACCTTAGCGATGCTTCTTCGTAAAATGCACAGTGCAGTAAAACTACTCCTAAAAGTAAATGGTGTTCAAAAAGTTACTGAAGCAAATGTAACTGCTTACTACTCACCTCTGCCCCCAGCATACTCCAAAAATTGCTGATCAGGATGCAACCTGGAGGGGTGTGGGGTGTAAAGGACCCTCTTTACATTTAAGGAGACCACACCCAAACAAGTTGCTCTCATGTGCACCTCAGAAGAGGGTCAAAAGAGGGGTTCTCATATAGACCACAACTGAATTATTTAAATGTGAAAAGGAAGAAGGTACAAAAAGCATGATATATCCCCTTCAAAGTCAGCATAGCTATCTGCCAGGAGATTTTAGAGCACTTAAAGGTATAATGGATGACATTTTCAGCTTTAAGTTCTGGGGGTTCTCCTTATCTCTTGGTTGTCCCACATGCCATTCATTGTGACGCGCTCACGTAACAACAATGTGCGTGCTTGTTGCCTGCTAGCTTCCGCTTGCCGGTTGCGCACGTGCACATGTAGACTGCTATCAAAACAATCTGGACTTCCTTAAGATTTCAGCCAAAGCACAGGCTGATCCCCTTCATGCCACACTGCCTTGATGGAGGTATTCATGAAAAAGGTGCCCCAAACAAGTAGTGAGTGGATATACTCAAGAGCCTTGTGATATATTCATTGTGGGGTTTGTTGGGTTTCCATTACCTGTAAGTAATAGTCATGGGCATGGTAGTGGGGGGGAAAGTAGACCTGACTACCCAGGGCCCAAGTAGGGAGAGGAGCCAATGAAAATCCTTTTTTGTGATGTTTTTATTTAGAATGAATTGGGCCCTCAAATCAATTGGTGTCATAATTTATTTCTGTAATGACTGGATCTGTAACCTGGTATTCAAGCCAATACCTGGCTATGTTTTAAAAAGTTTATTGAAAGGAATGGAGCAGATGACTGGCAGGGGATGGCAGCACAGGAGCAGGTTGGTGATGGTTAATGGCAAGCAGGATCGAATTGTGAAAATGAGCCTGCATGAGAAAACAGGAGCTTGACTAAGATTACTTTCACACTGCAGGGAAATGTGACCCAAATCTGATGTTTTGCCCATATGTGACCCATATCAATCTTTTTCATGGCTGCGTGAACAGCCCAATTCTGATCTTTTCACCCCCACCCCCACAAAAAAAATAAAAAATCTGATTTGGGCCACTTCCATATGTCGTACTAATTAGGATACGTATCAGATATTTTTCAAAGCGTCCGCAGTCTGAAAAGTCATGTCACATTTTATCCATCTTTTAGATCGCTCTCCTGACTCCAACTCCACATCCACACACAGCAGCAGCAGTTAGCGCGCCATAAAAGATCGTTAATAGCTGTGCTCCTTTCTTCTTACCTTACTTCATCTTGCTATGATGTGGTCTTTAAGCTCTCATTGCTTAACAGCTTTCTAATACTAGCAAGGACAGATGCCAGCAAGTATCCTTTTTATTTATTTTTTAACAAAAATTTATTCAACACTTCTAGAAACAATTACATTCTGCTGTGTGTCTCCTTCTGTTGTCTGCGGATGCAAGTCGTTTCGTGGTCTTGAACCATTCAGACAGACAACTGATGGCATTTAACAGTAATATGAACGGCCACCTTCAATAAAATAAAATTAAATTAAAAATAAAATCAGATTTTAGCAAAAAAAATGGATATTGAGCATCTAGACCTGCAGGGTGAACGTAGCCTTAGACCACTGACCAGGAACAGTCCAAGGCTTGACCAGAACAGAAGGCTGATAGCTCACCAGAGCGAGCAGAGCTGACAGCAGATCCACACAGGAACTTAGATCAAGAATGACGAGCATACAGTCACTGGCATTCATCCATCAGCGAGGGTAGGTCAACTACAGAAAGCCAAAGGTCAGGCAGGCTGAGCACATGAAAACTGGGCGTGACATTCAGGCCGTGCAGACGAGACGTTCTGGCACTGGGAGCTTGAATGAATCAGGTAAATATAGGTGGAGTGGCAGGTGAGCTGAATTGGAACTAATTAGTGGCAGCAGAAAGTGGAACTAATTAAGGTAAATGCAGGCAGGGGAGTGACTGAGATACATGGAGTGGAAATGTAAAGACCATACAGTCCAAAACACAAAGACAAAACCCAATTCATGACAATTTCAAACATACTGATAACATCAACAGAGAGAATGAACTTTATGTCACAGTCCACCCAACATATTGGACATTCTGGGGGCCTTCTGTTGGAGACGCAAAATGGTTTAGTCCACCCAACAGCAACCGGCCACAAGTGAAACAACGGTGGGCCCGGATCTAATGACCCGGGGGTTAGACATCATGCTGCCCAAAAAGCATCAATTGGGGTATCAAAGGAAGTAAGAGATGAAATAAAAAGAGAGAAGTCAGAAAGAGAGGATGCAGCTGTTGACTGCTTTCTTTCCCAAAGGTGAACCGAGTTTGCTTGTTATGCAAAGTCCAACTAAAGGTAACATAGTCCATGTTTGTATGCTCACGTGAAGTCTTTAGCTTAGCTTGTCGCCAACCAGGCTGTTTGCGGCTGTAAGTATAAAGACAATTATAGGCCAGCTAATGTCAGTTGTCAACATTAACCAGTTTCAGAAATAAACAGTGCCGCAGGCCAGCAGTTTGAGCAGCAGTGGCCAGTCCTGGCGGCTATTGTGAAGATGAGCAAATCAACAATGTGAGCTTGCATTAAGAAGCAAAGTTATTTGCATACTAAAAGGCTAATACCAATTCGTTATTGTTGAAGATTTAGAGAGTTTTGCATTAAATGCTCAAGGCAAGGTAGGCCAAATGCATCACTTTAGCTGGTGAACGATGGACAGTTATCAATATGATCTGATCTGATTGTAGCTTAAACCTTATTTATGTTTTTTATTTCAAATAAATACCCCTTTTTTCTTCTTTTTTTTTGCACACACGCCTCATACACTGGTAAGGATAGAGGCCCACTGACATTGAGAGTCTAGAGGGCCCAGAATTTGGTGCTATGCCCCTGGTAATAGTCATCAAATTTGCCAGAAAGAAATTGCTGAAATACACCACTATGTGTGGAGTAGTGAATAAGTTTCCCTTTTGAATTACATTTCAGAAAGAAAGAAATTTTCCTTTTAATGATCTAACATATTTGCATACAACTGAGTAGTGAGAGACAATTTGTTGTGTAATCTATCCATCAGCCTTTGATTAATAGTAAAGGGTTACACCAAGATTCCTGACATGGGTCTTAAGATCGATTGACAACGACTCACCATGGTAGGGAATGCTTACGTAAGAGTTATGAAAACAGAGCACAACCATATAAGATTTACATTTATGTACATGAAGGCAGATACTAGCCATTCAGCGTTACCCCTTTATAATACGTTTTAGGATGAAAGTAATAAATAACAAGTTGTCTAGGCAAAAGCAAACATAACTCAGTGTATCATCTGCATAATAGCGGAATTAAACTTTGTATTTAAGGTAAATATGACCCAAAGGAAACATACTATATTCAATGTCAATAAAAGTTTTCAGGTGCAGTAATTTGAAACTGCTGACACTGTATTTACAACCAAATGTGTAACTGAACATTTTCTACCCTTTCTTTAAAACCTGTTTTTTTTAGCTGCTGCTAGTTTGACTTTTAGCCCTCTGTTGAAACTGCTAAAAAAAGTGAGCCTGCAACGCCTTTCTCTTGATAAGGAGGGCATTGGCCGGTGACAGAAACTTCTATGGAATAACATACTGCCTATGTCCCCCATCTACATGTTAACATGCCTTTTTAAAGCATCACCAGCTCAAAAGGAATTTTCTGAAATTTGAAATACAGCTAAAATAATTCATTTCTTTTGTGATGATGCCAAGGACTAAATGTTAAAATGTCAGTTTCCCTCTGTCAAGCTGTTGCCTATTATTGAAACTATTGAAACATATAGTGAGACATTTTCAACTGTGCAGAAAACATGACCAAATTACCTTGTCATCTTGCCATCTTATCTGTTGCTCGGTATCAGTGCACATCTTCCGATGGAAATAAAATGCGATGGCAGCTTTAAAAAAATAAAGTCAATTATTAGGGTTGCATAAGAGTCCTAGGTTCAACAGGCAGTCATGATAGCAACAGTCTTTGTTATGATGAGGGTGTTTTATCAACTGGTGCCCAATGTCACGCAGGAAGATAGCAATGAATCTCAACCAACTGCGGGTAGATACTAGAAACGTCTCTCTTGATATGTTAGTGATTTAGTTTAGTTCTGGTTAGTTATATAGCTCTAATTAACAACAAATACCATCTCAAAATTTTATGAGACGGACAAAAGGCATTCATATTTAGGTACGTATACAGTAATACAAAAAACTATCTAGTACAGTCCTCTTGGAGAGCTCATGTCTTAGCTTGAAAGTTCCTGCCTATGAGTTTTAGTTTTAAGGGACAGTGTGTAAGTAATTTGGCTTTTAATAAGCAAAAATCAAGTATTGATTTTATAAATACATATTCTGGCAAAGTCTAATAACATCACTTAAAAAATGAAAGCATTTTACTGTGACTGGCAGCTTGTATAAAGTGCTCATATTTGTCAAAATGAGCGACATAAAATGGATAAAAAAGGTAGAGAAAACAGAGAGGAGCAGCTCTTCTGTCCGCACAGCTCTAGGAGGAGAATAGAGGAGTGTTGAAAGGTAAATTGATCCCTGGATCAGCGTGAACATAGGTAGACTTCTGCCTATTATACTTCTGCAGAGATCTGCAGCAATAGCACATTGCTGCAGATCAATGCATCTTTTCTCTGCGTGTCTTGGTTATTTAACTCACCAGCCTGGAAAGTGAGAAGTACTCACAAAAACAACCTTCTACTGATATCATCATGTACGATACAGAAAATGCTTTCTCACCTCTTTCATATTGTCTAGACTGTGTATTTATGTGTCATTGTTTGGATTTTGTTTGTCTTTTGGACTGTTTATTTTTCCACTCCATGCTCCACACCTCCCAGCCAGGTCTCAGGACAATGATCAGATCCACCTGCTGCCACTAATTACCTCCAAGTCATTCCACCTGTTTCCCTGCCTTTATATACCAGCCTCGCTCACCACTCTCTGCCAGAACATCTCCTCTTGTCTCACCGCCTGCAGGTGATGGTCCCCAGTGGCTTCTAGTCACGCTGCCTGTATGAGCCCTTGGACCTGTTCTCATCCTACCCTCACTAGTTTGGCTTACTAGCGAGTTTAAGGTTCCTCCTGGGATTCCTGTTTCTGGCTCTACCCACTCTGGGAACACATCAGCTGCTTCCGGTCAAGTTTGTCACTGCCTGCTGCATTGCATTATCAGGTCTACTTCAGCCGCTTCATCTGTTAGTCTACCTTCACTTTCTCAAATAAACTTTTTAAATTTATCCCTGAGTCGGCCCGACTTTTGGGTTCCCCACGTACGATCATTACATTTCTGTATATATTTTTCTGCAAGGTTTTTCTAATTACTTCCAATTACTTCTGTAAATATAAAAATTCCTCTCTACTATATTCTTTGTATATTTCTCCAATTTGTATTTATGATTACTCAATGTTTTTCCCATTTGTTTATTCCCAATACAATTACGTTAGCCATGCCTTTAACCTGTCTCGCTGCTGAAACTAATTAATTTCCCTCTATGTGGAATGATAGTTGATCTTATCTATTAATTGTATAATTGTAAAAGAAGTTTGTGTAAATTTCCTCCCTGTTTAGGTGGCAGATCAACCAAGCAGCTCTCTCTGCTTCCACCATACTCCGTGCTTAAGACACTTAGACTCGCTAAAAGACCTCCTCGCTACTTCAAACCTTTTTTTTTTTTTTTTTACTTTAGGAGCTCTCTTAAGGAGCTAGGTGCTTCGTAAATAACTTTTCAAATGGATTGAATCAAGTATTAGGGAGGGAGTCCTAATAAAAATGTCATGCACTCTGTGAGCGAGCTAAAGCTGAGGCATCAACGAACCTTCAAAGTGTTTCCTAGTGTATCTTAAAGTCAACCAAGGTTTGGTTTTAGAATACGTCCTGCAAAGACAAAAAAAAAGCAATACGTCCTGCAATACAGTGGCCATCATAGGCCCCGTCCACATGAGGACGGCTTTGGCTCTATCCAACAAAGTTATTAGCTGGATAGCGGATAACGCATTTTGCTCCTTTACTGCAAACAAATGCTTCTTTAGTTTGTTGTTTTCACCCTGCTCTTCTCCATTCATTTTCCTTTATGTCTGATAAAAGTTGAATTCAAAACAGATGGATAATTTTGAAATAAGTTTAAAACAAGATGTAATTTGCCCATTTTCATACCCTTAACTCCAAAAAAGTAAATAAAAGAGAGCTCCAAGACACATTCTTAATACTGTTAAACACTTTGTTTTATCATGGCAAGGTCATCAGGACCAATGGACTTTCAAAAATACTTCCAGATACAAATTAACCGTAAACCCAGGAGGCGCTTCTGCACACACATTGTTCTCAAGGCTCTATTATGTTTGCCATTCATAACCGTTTGCATACAAAACTTATCATCCCAAGCTAATTATTTTTCAATTAATAACATTTTCCACCAGTTATAATCAGTACAGGATATAGTAAAAAATCTGTTTGTTCTTGCGTAATTTGCACAGTACGAGTATGCATTTTCCTATTGTAGAGACGAGTCCACTTTGCAATGCATGCTGCATCTTTAGTAGGCTTTGAAAAAACATTTTTGATATATTGGTATTAAGCCTGATTTATTCTATATACCAGCAGACAACTGCTGAAAGGGTATAAAATGTTTGTTTTTTTCCTGTTGTTCATTACACTCCATTAAAACTGGGCTGTATCTGTTTTTATGGCCTCTCTTTATGTAAGCAACCCCTCACACATGTAGCAAATCATGTTATCTGCAGCAGCCAATCCTCAAGACGTACGGCTTAATAACTTGGTTATAGTCTTTTGTTTGTCTAATTCTGAAGAGGTGCGCGGCGAACCTGATGAGACGGAGGATACAGGGGGCATACTTTTGGACGTCCAGTTGGAGAGGAGCGATTAATTAGGACGGCCCCGGTTCTCATTAAAACTCATCTCAAACCTCTGAGCAGCCACAGCTAGACTTAAAGGTGAAGAGTGGTGTGAATTAAATCTAATCATGCTGAATCCACGTTTGCTGAGAGTGAGAAGTGCCCTGATGCGACAATGCATGGCTGAGTTCCTGGGAACGCTTGTCTTGATTGTAAGTTATGCTGAAGTTTTCATTCCACTAAAGTTTTACTTGCAGTTGCCTGATCAGTCAGTATTTAATTGTAGGAAATATTTCACACAGACAAGTATAAAATGCTTTACAGGGGTTAAAAACAGACGGAAACCAAAACAAAATAAAAATAAGTAAAAAAAGAAACAAACAGAAGTTGAAAAAGTAGATAAATATCAGACAGTTATAGAGGATGAGGAACTAAGAAAACACAATATCCTAGTAGTTCAAGGGAGGAAAAAACAGTAATAAATGTCAAAAATGTATGTACAAAAACACAAAATCTGTGATGAAATATGTCTACAAAAATGATGCTGTGCGTCGTAACTACATGTCGCCTCACCATGAGTTTTAAGTGTTCAGTTAAGGTATCAACAGAGGACCATTTCCAGTACACCTGAGGTGCCTGCAGGGTTTGTGGATCAAACGCACATCTGAAAACTAGGACAGACTAAGTTCATTACAAGTTTTAAATACCAGTAAGAGCACCTCAAATGATCTACTGCAGCGGCAGAATATTCAGAGACTTTAAATTTGCTGTAATCAGTTCCTTATCAACATTCCTGCAGCTGAATTTTAAATTAGCAATAAAGGAAGCTATAGTTTTTTTGTTTTAAGTGTTACAACAATCATTTCCACAAGTCATACTGGTGTAAACTATAATCTCCTCATTGGACTGAAAACAAAAATAAATTGGGAAAGGTTTTTCATAGAATCTAATCTATGTTTTGTAATTATTTATCTAACCTTTCTAACAAATCTTATGTGCACCAGTTTTACTTGTCCTGTTTTGACGAGAGTCCCCAGGTTTAAAAAACATTTAAAGCCTAAAACAGCAAATATTGCTTTTGATCAAAAGCCTATACTGTTATATTATCACAGAGATAATTTGACATTTACTGAGAAATTTGTGTTAAATAACAAAATTAAAACTGAAGAAGGGGCCTTTTAATAATGTCATTTAAAATGGTAAAAGGAAGCTTCTTGTAAGTAATAAATTTAGACACCAATGCATTTATTCCCAGTTAAAATTCTTGAAATCATGTGCATATGAGGAAACGTCACTGCAAAGCATTTTGAAGGATTTTTGTCCTGTTTAAAACTAACGCATCAGTCAGGTGTGGTTCTGAATGCTGGAGTGGGAGCTGGGCCAGAAGAAGAGTTTTCATGCAGGGTAAGTAGCAAGGTGGTCTTTTGCAGCTGGATTTAATGAAGGCTGTGGCAGAATACAGTGGAAGCAGCAAGCGTTGATCAGTGGCATGTAAAGCTTTCCAACATTGCAACAAAAAGCAACCTTGCTGACAAATGGCAGCCTTGAATCATCTCACCCGTTGAAGGACTAGATTTTATAAGATTTTATTCATTGAATAAATTATTAAAACGTATTGTGTGGAAATGGCTACTAAGTGCAATGCTAAATAAAGTGCTCTTTAACATGCTTTTAATAAAGAGTAAAGGTGCTCATTCAAGTTATCGCAGTTATCACAATAAAAAAGGTGCCAGTAATGAAGAGCTCTTTGTTACACAGTACAAAGTCCTTTGGGATGGTTACTGGAATCAAAATAATAGTTAAAAAAAGCTTTATATATATTAAAAAATGTTAATAAAGGGATACAACAAAGACCTTAAATATTGTTAAATGTTTTGTAGAAAATCTTTGAATTGTGATACTTTACAGATGTATATTTTAAGCTATATTGTACAACTTGCTTTTTGTGGGTTTCTTGGTTTAATTTGTACTAATTTGTACTTCAGATATATTTGTGTGTGGAAGTGTGCGTGCTGAGCCTGCGACTGGTTTAAATGGTGGCTCTTTTATATAAAAACATTCAATAATTACATGTGTTAATTATGTTTGGGACTTTAAATATTTAGATCCAACTTTAAACATCTCAATGTTTAAAGTTCAGAATTCTTAAGATTGTGTTTGTATTAGGCTTTAAAGAGATAAAGAATAAATTCAATACCGTGTTGTTCTATCAGACCCAACATTGGGTATCTTATCTCCAACCTGTAATCACTGGGTTTATATTTCTTATCTAGTTGCTTTTGATGTGTCTCTTTATTGTCCAAAGTATTGGATTAAGTGCTTTCACATGCACATGAACTTTAACGACGTCCCATTCATGGTACTGTGCTGAAATTTGCTGAACTGAGAGCGATCCATTCTTTTACAAATATCTGTAGAAGCAGTCTGAACGCCAAGGTACTGGAGTTTATTCACTTCTGGCCTTGAAAGTTATTCAGTAGTACAAAAATATACTATAACTAGTACAATACAAAAAAATAATTATAACTAATAATTATAGTTATAACTAATTTTGATAGAAAAAATCCCAACTGTCATTAAATGCATTTTTTTGTGTGTGCATTTTATTGATTTCCACCTGTTGTCAGGTAAATGTGCATGATGTAAGAAAGCTGCTGCAGCATGCGTATGTACAATTTTGTCTAACTTCTGATAAAACTAATGAACTGTGCGTGTCTGTGTGTGTGTGTGCGTGCGCGTGTGAATCCATGTGCCATGAAGCTCTTTGGCTTATCTGCAGCAGCACAGGTGACGACCAGCAGACAGACTAAAGGCCAAACTCTTTCGATCCACCTGTCATGGGCTGTGGGAGTTATGTCGGCCACATTTCTCACCAAGGGGATCTCGGGTAAAAACTTTCTCTGTGTTTAATGACTAACCTCATTTTATCAATGCATTTTAGACCTGCAACAAGGATTAATTGCTGATAGACGGAAGGATAAGAAACACTACTTTTAGTTTCATCTCTTACATCAGCCTATGATTAAAAAAAAGTGTCCGTGACACTTTAAAGCAGGGGTGTCAAACATATGACCCGCGGGCCGGTTCCGGCACAAGTAAATATTTAACTGAGTAAAAGTATTGTTGAAATTGCACATACTTTTCTTAAAAATGCTGAGGTTATTCATAATATATTGTGTAAAAGTGAAATTCATTTAATATAAAAATCAACAAGTTCACTTTTATTAGTTCTATTTAATCTTGCAATGAGTTTACTCGTGTGGCCCTCTTGAGATCTGATTAAGCTGTATGCGGCCCCTCAACCAAAATGAGTTTGACACCCCTGCTTTAAAGTTTTGTTTTGAATGATAAGTATTTACGTCACAGAGTTGGTTTTGATTTCTCCTCAGGTGCCCACCTGAACCCCGCTGTGTCTCTGTGTTTCTGTATTTTGGGGAAGCTGCGGTGGGGGCAGCTGCTGCCCTACTGTCTCTCCCAGCTCCTCGGGGCGTATGTGGCAGCAGCTCTGGTCTTTGCCCTCTACTATGGTTTGTCTTTCCATCTTTGAAATGTCTTCATACAGTACCTATCAGATATGTTGACAGCCTTTTATTTCAAACACAGAAGCCAAAACAACCAGTTACAAAAACTGCATAGAGGAAGAGAAGATCAGTAACTCAGTAAACCAGTATCAGATCAATTAAAAATGGCGTCAGATGGACCTAAACATAATGCCCCAGAAATGTTAAATATATCAAGTTTTTTATTATTATTATTATTAATTTTTTAAAAAAATTTTTTTAATGTTGCCAAGGCGGTAGCGTGAGGTTGGCGCCAAGATAGCGCTGCGGGAAACCCTGATGTTCATACTTTCACTGTGTTAGTCATTGTTTTTACTGCCGTTTTTCCACTTTTCGTTGCGTTCGCCTGTCTGCTAAGCTAAAAACAACCGCGCCTGGTTTGACGGAGAAACCAGAACAGCTGAGCATCTTTATGACAATGCACTTTTACTTTCGCCCTCTGGGGGGGGGGGGGGGGGGGGCTCGCTGGAAAATCAACCCCAGTTGCATAGTATACCTTTAAGGCAATGTGGTGCACTATACTATACCTCAAACACCCCCCACCCACCCCCCGTACCCGTGCTGTCCTCCGGTCAAAAACATCAGACATAATCAAGGGGATTTCTGTAATGTAATTTACTATTTACTAACTTACACAACTACATGTAGGCATATGAGCAGTGAGCAATATTCAAATATCTCATTTTAAAATGTTGAAATCAAAAAAATCTTGATTTATTTATCATTTATTATTATTGTGACATCAGTGTTCACAAAACGAATAATGCATGGTCTTTCAACAACTTCAAGTAAATAATATAACAATTTATGAAAAATATATTTTTAAAGCATGTGTCATGTGGTGCCCACCCATGGTTGTTGCCCCTGGGCACTGGCCCACTGGCCCTTATGGATAATCCGGCCCTGACCGTGTCAATAATCCACAAGTTTAACTGACTTGATATTACGCTGTGATTAAAAAGTGTTCCTTTCATTTTTTGCGCATTGTATTTCTTGTATTCCAGGCAAGAAAGGGTTATAAGATAGTTAAGGATTTGTTTTATCTTTTAAAATTATAAATTCTTGTTTTAAGATGTTGAGTATATTGCAGAAGTTGTCGTAATATTTGTAAAGGTAAAAACTGAAACTAATCACGTTGTTGCCCACGTTAAACCTGTTTTTGCTGCAGATGCTATAATGGATTTTAGTGGAGGCGTGTTGACCGTTTATGGCCCCAATGAAACAGCATCGATATTCGCTACGTATCCCTCTGAGTACCTCACGTTAGGAGGTAGTTTTCTTGACCAAGTAAGTGTTTATCAAAATGAAAGCTCTTCTTTGGTAGCTTTTGTTTCACCGAGACCAAGATCGACTCTAAAAATCTTCTATTCGACAGGTAGTGGGCACTGGAACGCTGTTGCTGTGCATCCTGAGCTTGACCGAAAAGAGGAACACCCCGGCTCCTCCTGACCTGATTGCTCCCATAGTTGCAGGGATCGTGCTCGGCATTATCATGTCCATGTCGGCTAACTGTGGTGCTGCTTTAAATCCTGCTCGCGACCTTGGGCCACGTCTCCTCACGTTGACTGCAGGCTGGGGGACTGAAGTCTTTACGTAAGAACTTTATTCTGCGTTGCACATGCACCTCATGACCCGCAGTCAGACAACAGAAGAACAAATACCTAAGACCAGGGGGGGGGCAGGTGCTAAAGCTGAAAAAGGGCACCCATCACCAGATTTATTCATGAAATAAAAAAATAATAATAACACAGTGGGGTACATTTAACTTCAATCTGCATCTAAAAAACTGTACAAAACTATGTTCTTAATAAATTAAATAGAATAATAAAACATAATAATAAAATAGAACATAGCTATTTACAAAAGAGACAAGACTGTCTACGGAGGTGAAGGGAGCAAGATTGTCCAAGTAGCTACCTCGTTGATCACGGTCATCCTTCTTGGTGCCATATCTGACAAACCTCAGTAAACAACTGGACAAGCCTTCAAAATCACAGATTTCATGAGTACAAAACATGTAGGCTTTGTGTTGTGCATGAATGCTCATTGGACAAAAAGGCAGGAGTTTTCAGCAGGTGTGGGGGGCCTAGAACACACCTGTCTGCATGATGATTACCTGTCTGTCAGGGTAGGAAATGAAGTGGCTGCAGTGGTTTGGCCTGGCGTTCCCCACTGAATGAGGAGGAGGAGGAGGAGGAGGAGGAGGAGGAGCTGCTGCTGCATATGCCACGTATCAGGTCCATCAAAAATAACAAAACACTTTTGGGCGAAATTTTTGGCAGACAGCAATTTTTATATGAAAATATTAATGAATGAAGAAAAAAGTCAGGCTCCAGCAGGAAAGGCTCTGTTGTCATCCAGGGACATGGGGGCAAGTGCTTGAGCGCCACTACGAATCTATCTTACCTGCAAACCCATTTCTCAGAAAAAATTTGCCCTGTAGTCGCAAAGTATCACGCTTTTACCGAACTCCTGATAAGAAACTGCCGTTTGTTCCAGAACAAACCTCTGTGTATAATTTTACGAGCCTGTGACGATCTTACTACAAATGCTCAACTTACAAGATTTTATCTGTTCAGGGCAGCAAGTGTTGACTCTTTTCAGCTTCAGGGCAAAACTCCGGAAAGCTTTTAGGAGTGGCATTTCACGCTGACTCATTATTTACTACACTTAGAAACCGCTGCTCATATAGAAACATAATTTCTGCAACTTTCCCTTTTTAGTGTTCAAATGAAAATTTCTATTTGATGTGTACATAAATATCAGACATGAATCCTCATATCTGAGCTCATAAACATTGTAGTGTTAACTATTAATTTAGTCCTGGTTAACACTACAAAGTTTGACGACTCAGCATTCTTGATTTGCACTTTAAGTCACTTTTCATTTTTGCTAGTATCTGCTTTCTTGGCTGTATCCTGATTTAATAAGTCCTTTTCAGACTTTAGAGTTTGATTTAGTTGGAATCTATTGACTTGGAAGGTGATTGTAGTGAATAGTTGAGTTGCATTGCAACAGGTAACAACAGGACACCTTGATTTGTTTGCAATTTGCTGCAAACAAACAAATTCTGCAAAATGCTGTACTATGATTCATATGATTTACATTAAGAGAAAGATGTTATCATTCAGTTCAGTGAATCTTTTGTCTCCATTATAAACTATCTGAATGAGGAGGTCCCATTTAGACTCAGCATCTTCTGCTGAGTAATCACAATATGGTGCACGGGCCGATTTGAAGTGAACAGTTCAGAGGTGTAGTGTCTCATTTCTTTTGTTTATTTTTAATTGCTTGTAAGAAAAAAAGCATTATAGAAAAAAAAAACATTAAAAATTGTCTGAATCCAGTGGCTAATCAGACGGGAAAAAAATGTCCACCACTTACAGCTTATTAAGTAGTCTTACGTCTTAGGTTTGACATCAGACACAACCAAATATTAACCAATTCATTTCAGTTTATTTACAAAGCACCTATTTACAACACCTCTTCTCAAATTAATTTACAAAGTCAATTCATTCAAGTCATACAGACAGATTAGTTAAAAAAAAAAAAAGCAGAAACAAAAGAAACAAAGCAGATAGCATCGAGTCTTTGACTTGCTGCATTCTCTCCTGGATGAGCAAGCAATGACAGATGACAGTTGTTTGCATTGTGTGGTTGACTTTTCAGCAATCCCTCATACCGAGCATGCATGCAGCAAGAGTAGGAAGGAAAACTGCCATTTAACAGGAAGACACCTCCTGCAGAACCAGGCTCAGTGTGAACAGCCATCTGTCACGACCGACTGGGGGTTAGACAATTATGTCCTCCAGTGGTGGCTTGTCAATAGGAGGTGCTCGGGTGCCGCCCCCATCAAAATTGCAGGGGAAAAGTGTTGACACAGTAAACATAAATGTTCTAATTATAGCTCATATCTACTTTTCCTAGCTCCTGTTCCTTGACCTTTCATTAGGTCAACAGTAGAAACTCTAAAGGAGGTTTGGACTGCTGTGCCGATTTTGGACAGTCTTTAACTCATATGCCATTAGGAAATGCACATGGTTGATGGGAGTCAAAACGGACCTACAGCCTTCTAGGAAAGAACGACATAAAAATGCTAGTTTTACAAATGTTGTGAATTGTTATGCATCTGCTCTGTTTTTTCATGTTCTTTGCCAGGATCATTTGTTTTTCGGGCTGGCTGGTTTTCCCCTTTCTGCTTTGCTCCACTCTACTCAGCTAATTGAGTGATCAGCTGCACCTATTGCTCCTAATTACCTACATTGATTCCACCTGCAAATCTGCCCATATAGTCCTACCTCTCACAGCCAGTCTCCGCCAGATTGTTGAAAGCCTTTTGCGTGACCAAACCATCCAGCGTTCTTTGATTGCCTCGCCTGCCTTTGACCAGATTTTGTCTTCAGAGTTCCCTGTTTGCTTCGCCCCTGTCAGACTCTCCCATGGCTTCTGATTTCTGGACACTGACCTACAGATCTGTTCCTTGACCTAGCGCCCTGCCTAGCCCACTAGAAACATCTGTCTGCTCAGGCCTTTGTGTATGGCATCCGCTTGGATTCTAGATTTCCAAACTACGTCAGCCCTGCTCACTGTGCTTGTTAAAAGTCTGTCAAGCCCCAATCCTGCGGACTACACTGTCGTCATCTCCAGGACTCACACAGAACCCCAGGTTCTACTTGTCAGATCCAGTGCAACAAAGAAGATTAGTGGCTTTTGTCAGTCCTCTCATCCTCTCAGTGCTCTTAACACAGCCACTAAACTATCTCCCTCCATTTCAGTGGTTACAGAGAGTGCTCACAGC
Organism: Fundulus heteroclitus; assembly: GCF_011125445.2. Taxonomy (NCBI): domain Eukaryota; kingdom Metazoa; phylum Chordata; class Actinopteri; order Cyprinodontiformes; family Fundulidae; genus Fundulus; species Fundulus heteroclitus. Next base: position 24,878,433 of record NC_046363.1, on the reverse strand, counting down.
TGTTTCCTGTCTCATACCAGCACTTTACTTTTTATTGAAAACATCGAAACCACTCCTATTGTTCGACTGAATCAACGGGTCTTCTGCACTTGGCACTGGAGTGAACAGTTAGAAACCAGCATGGTTTCTAATTGGTTGTTTAAAGATTCATCTTGAAGCACAGCTCTCTGTGCCTGATGACAAGCTTTTTTTTGTGTCATTCTTTATCCAATCAGATTAATTCATCACTCCTATCAATCAAAGTCATACCCCTCGCAATGCGGGAGCACAGGAGCAAATGTCACCTAGACATAGGAACCCAAGCGGAAGAGTCGGACAACAACAGAACCACAGGAGACAATGCAAAGGGAAAATTAATTTATAAAATAAGACTTTCACAAGTGTTTTTTATGGAGGAAAAAAAGTTGATAAAGAACTTGGACTAGACCGACCAGACGTATTAATCCAAAACTTGGCAATAAACCTAGGACGGATTTATGTGCTCATAATCTCCGCCCTCCTATGTACCCCCCAACATATTTATCAATATCTGCAGTTTGTCTAAAATGTAACATATTTAGACATTAGCTATGCACATTTCCAAGATAGCAGTCATTATAAAAGTTTGAAAACAAAGTTTTAAGCTTGTCAAATAGACATTCAGGTTTATATTAGTAAAATAAAAACTCATAAATGTCAGTACGTTAATTGCCACCTAACAAACATTGAACATTTTGCCATTTTAATGTTTATGATTTCTCTTCCAGGTGTTATAATTATTGGTTCTGGGTACCAATTGTGGCTCCGATTACCGGGGCTCTTGCAGGAACTTCCTTGTATTTGTTCTTCATCGAATGGCAGCTTCCTGATGAACCTCTGGAGAAGCTCCCAACAATCTCTACCATCAGTGACAGCATCAAGCAGTCCTCCACCATGTGGGAAAAGGGAGATGAACTAAAAGCTACACATTTATGATTCCTAATTGTTAATAAGAGTGCTTTCAACCCGCACGGCAATAGAAATGAGTACAAATTGTTAATTCTAGTTGGTTGGTGATTCCTGAGTAAGATTAGGTATTTACCTCTGCAGGTAAAACACACTAATCTCATGAGCCTATGTTAATAATTAACTGTATATTCTATTTAGGAGCCACCGCAAATTTGCCAAGGTAACAGAACAGTTTGTACTTCTCTACAATTGTAAATTAGAGCTCAATATACATCGTTGCATCAAATATCCATGTTGGTCAGTCAACAAACAACAAAAAATTACTGTAATTTATAAACATAAAACTGCTGTTGTTTTTTTGGTTTTAGTTTTTTAGAAAAATCATAAAAAAACACTACAGTGTAAACAGAAGAAATCCAGAAATACCAAAAATTATGCAAAAACAGTTAACTATAACAATTTCATTAATGTTTGGAAATGCAGTCAAGGAAGAAAACCTGCTGATAGAAGCAGACATGCAACTGATGGAAAACAGAACCGGGTAGTATACGTACTACCTGGTAAGGAGTGTGATCATAATTTGTGAAACTCCACACAATTAAACTTTATTTATCCTTCAGTTGGGTTGTAGCTGGGAATGGAGCGGGAACCTGAGGCTACTGAGGGACACAAAATACAGGAAAACAGAAACCAAAAAAACTAAACTTCACTTGAACCAAAACACAAAACCAGAACTCAAATCAACAGAAGAAGTCAGGAGAAACACATGAATGGTGGTTTTTGGTGATTGTGAGTGGTGTTGGAACTAACGTTGGCCTTTGTCACTGATTTTGAAATCCTCATTTGTAGGCTAGAACAGTGAGCAAGCATCAAAGCCTCAACTCTCACATTATTTTGGACAGAAGTTTTTGTAAGAATCAATAATTTTACCTCCACCTGTACTGGTGTCACCGTGGGGCACCACAAGGCTTCATTCTTGGACATCTTTGTTATTTGTATCTGCTGCCACTTGGTGCTACTTTCCTGTAACTTTTTTAGAATTTAATGAGGAAAGGACCAAATTCATGTTTAAACTCAATGGCACCAGGCGGATCTCCGTATTGTTGTTTCTTACCTGATCTTGTGCGAGAAAATCATTATTACAAATTGTGGTGTGCAGATTGGACCCTTAAAGGGGACATATCGTACACAATCCACTTTTATAGCCCTTAAATACATAATTTTGTTGTGTACTTCGACAGTCTGGGAGTGCAGATAAGTAAAATTTAGTCTGTGCAGGTACTGTATAGATATCTTTATATTGTGTTTGGGTCATATTTTTAAAACTGTTCAGTTTTCTCTATTTCCTAATACATGTTTTTTGAACAATTACGTCACAGTATTTGCTGTGTACGGTGGCCGGGAGGTGCAAATCCACTGCAAGGACAGAAATGCGCTGAAAAATACAAAAAGTACTCCAAATACAAAACTGAGGCAACACGCCAACACACAAAACACAGGCAATGGAAAAATGCAGGAAAAGAGAAATGCTGCAATCACAGAAATTAGACACAAACTGCCGACATGCTGCAAACCCAAATGATTCTGACACACAAAGCAGAAGCAAAGTCAAAATGCTGTAAGTAGTAAAAACAACTGCAAGTTAAGAAAAGCTGCAAACTAGCTCTGCAGAACGGAAGTGCTCCAAACCACTAGGGGGCGGTGACCACCAACCTCGTCAAATGGGTCTACAGACCTCAGACTGGATGGGAAGCAAAATGTGTTCAGTTTCAGAATAGAAGTCCAATGCGGTACCGCGCACGTGACGTCACCGTCTCAAGAGCAACGCCCCTTTTGCCGCTTAGGTAGGGCATACAGGAGAGAAAGCACGGATAACCCAGCTATTACAAGCGCAACAGAAACAGCGATCTGACCGACTTTACAGCCGTTAAACTTTCCCAAGACGCTGTCCCAGGCACACGGATTACTGGTCGCACTGTCGAAGAACACACCAACCTTCAGCTCAAACGATGGCTTGAGGTTCGAGGGTTTAAAAAGACTGGAAAACTGGCCGAGTTGATGAACGGTAAGCTTTGTTTTTTTCTCCTGCGCGGCGATCAAGGCAGCGTCGGCCGTTTTTTTTGTTGTTGTTGTTTGTAATCACCGTCCAGGAATGGGTATATGTTTAATGTTTGTCTCATTTGAAATGTTTTTGAGTAAGCTATCCTGGTAGCAGGCTATCATGTTAGCGCCTGCTACCATGATAGCCTGTATGCTGTCATGGTAGCAGGCGCTTCATTATTAACATGTCGGCCACCAAAATACTCTTACCTTGACTTGATGTCGCTGGAATTGGGTCAGGATGTTATTCGGTTGGGCCCTTTCCTCCGACAAAATGCTTGCTACATATGTACTTGAATTTGGTAACTTTTTCCGGGTTGAACTGTTGTGTAGGCCGACCGCCCCGGTGTTCCAAGCGTACACATTTCTCCTTGGCAGTCTTGAAGAAAACATCCTTCATATGCGGCCGATCAGCGTAACTCGAGTCGCTGTTGCACGTTCCATAGCAACAATGTTTAAAAACTATGGTCTTAGATTTGGAAAAAGCATTTGTTTACCGAGTAAAACCAAGGCTAACGCACGTCTCTTTTACAGCGAAACAGCGTCGGACTATGCAAGGTTGCCCTACTGCGTACCACGTGATGTGACGTCATCGTGACGTTGTGTTTCTAAAAATAGCTCGCGCGCGGTACCGCATTGTTGTTGTTTTTTTAACCTTTTTTGAATAGCGTTACGACACACTTTGAACTCACTGACACCCGGTCACGTGGTTTATGTAGCCTTCTATAGTTCCAAACATCTCAGCTCTCTACAATGCAATGTTAGTTTAATTGGCTATTGGCGGGATATATGGCAAAAAACAATACGTTTCTCTTTTTCCCTTGCAATTATTGACCATTAACTTAACTGACTGCATTTTATTAAAGTATCTTCAGGAGCGGCAAGGACATTTATCTGTGTTCAAAGTATTAGAGTGGAAACGTTATTCCCCGCTACAGATCATATTTGATAAAAATAGGTGTTTATGCAATAAACTGATCAATATAAACTGTCCACAATGGTTAATAATAAAGTTTTGCACGTATACCAAACCAAGCAGGATCAATATTGCCAGTTTTAAAGCTCTTTCAGTTGTTCGCTGCATGCTAACGTGTGAATGCTAGACCTTGTCCTCCAACTTTGTCCTGCTCCAGCTTTCCTTTAGTTCTACATCCTTCAACAAAGCATGAATATCACTGTTTTCAGGACTTACTCCTATACCCCCCCCCCCATATGTAGCAGATGTGATTTTGTGCTTTTGTTTTATCTGATATCAGAGGGTATGAGTTGAAAGAGCTGAATTGTAGAGCTGATCTAAATTTTAAAGACGTTTTAAATGACTTGGAGGAAACTATGGGGCTGTCGAGGTTTTTTTCATGTGAACGGAGTACTACATGTATGTATAACCCAGTTGTTTGTGCACATAACCTTACAGTTATTGTATATTTGTAATTCATTAAAATGTTCATTTAAATAAAACCGTTTCTGGTTGGAACCATATTAGGTGATAAAATACGCATGTGTCTATTGTGAAAAAACAAATAACCAAACATTTTATTATACAAGGCCTTTTATTATGCAAAGCAGGGACCTGAGGTGAAAAAAATGAGGGAGGAATTAGAAAGCCAAAATATCACATTAAAGAGGATAAAAGGGGAACTTAACATGTATGCAGTTCTACGAAATAAAGTTATGACTATGAAAAATAAATTGGGTCACATTTTTACCAAAGATCAGATGAAGGCCACTGGCATACACAATAATTTCGGCATTAGATACACTAAATGCACATAAAAAAACAACTAATTTTTCTGCATGCTCAACGGGCTACATGCTTCTTCAGGACACGAGTTTTCCTCTCTATTACATCATAAACCAGCAAAGAAGACCGCAACACATTCGGCTGGAACCAGGTGTTCTAACTCTGGAGGAAATGGCAATCACACCAAGCATGGAGCTGCACCTAGGAACAGGGAAGCTTTTTGGATGTGACATTGCCTGGGCATGGAGGAGAGCAGCAACACATGCATGTTTTTATGTTGGCAGGAAGGACAACAACCAGATTGAAGCAAGTGTTGTATTATCATTTCAGTCATTAATTGTGATAATTGCAATCCAATCATCCTAGAAATCATTGAGAGAGCAGCTTCCAAAGGACTTTTTGTGGCAAACATCATCACTGACATGGACAGCAATACATATCCAACACCCAGCAAGACCAAATAAAAGGCAGAAATGTTGACAAAATATTAAGCCATCACATGAGGGCTTCACTCTGGTTCAGAAAATTGAGAAGCTTTACTCAACAAGGTCTGGTGCATCCTTCAGTGAGCTCTCAAATGCCACGGATAATCTAGAGAAAGAAGCAAGCCTGTTAGAAAGCATGCTCCCTTTCATGTCAGGATGTGCAAAGAAAAATAACCAGCTTTATAAAAATTCTAAAATAATACAAATAATATAAATACCAACTTTGTGAAGGTTATGGTGTTAAAGTGCTGTTGTTCAAACATCTTGATTCAGCTCTTTTTGGAAGACGGAAAATGGTATCTTGTTACCTTGGCGATCCTGTGTAACATGCTTCAGCAGTTCATTCAGAGTAAGCCTCAAGTGGTTTAACTGAAAAATATTAAATAATTACTCATCTTCATAATCACCATTTTCTTTACTGATAATATCCCCATTTATGCTGCCATCTCTAATGGATTGTCTGTAAAAGAATCTAAAAATCAAACTAAATTAAAGCTAGGGTCAGTGTTTTTTTTCTGGAAGGTTCCCCTTTTTGAATAACTGCAAATTCGTAAGAACGTCTTACCTTGCCTTTGAGGTACTGAGAAATAGTAATAGTAATAGTAATATCATCTTTATTGTCATTGAAACATACATTACAACAAAATTTGTTCTCTGCTTTTAACCCATCACCCTTGGGGAACAGTGGGCTGCCATGTGCAGCGCCTGGGAAGCATTCTGGGGTTAAGGGTCTTGCTCAGGGACCCAGAGTGCAGGTGCGGGGAATCAAACCGGGTACTTGCATCCTTCTCTGAGTGCAAGCACACTGCTCTAACCACTAGGCCAACACTCTACCGAACCATTTGCATCAACAAAACAAGTTGCTCTGAGACGAACCTCAGAACAGGGGCATAAGATAGACTGTGGGGCAACAATAATGAGGAATTCAGACCAAAGCATTGATGTTCCACTTTACATAGATCACAACTGAATGACCTAAATGTGAAAAGAAAAGATTTAAAAGCATGATATGTCCCCTTTAAACTCAGTAATCAGGTAAACAGAACATTACATAGAACACTGTTTTTTTCTAGTTGACCACCAGTGCAGTAAGTCTGGCTGTGAAAATTTCTGCAACTATATATTCCACAGCGAACTATTCGCAATATTATGTGGTAAGAAAAAAAAATATTTAGAAGAAGGATGAAAAGGCAGAAAATCCAACAGGGCCCATAGGATAATGTACATCTGTGGGGGGTTTTGGGGGCAGCTCCCACTGCACAGGTTAATTTGAGGAAAGTACAATTGTGGGCCACTCAGAAAACTTCCACAAAGCAAGCCCTGTTTGTTCATCTTTATGCAATCCCTCTACATGTGATCTGTAGGGCGAATGTGGGGTAAGCCCTGTCTACACAGTCCTACAGAAATTCCCAAAGTGGGCTCAAATTGAGAACAGGTTTGCTTTGTATTACCTTATTGTTTTTAAACAACACTGTGTGTATTTCTTTAGTCACTTGCACAAAAATATATATGTTTCAGGAATTTAAATAGCTGTACAATGGGTCTCAAACACTATAAGAGTCTAATGATAAGAACAAGCTGTCTAGATAAGCAGCTGCATAACAGGCTGTCCCAACAATCTGACAGCCTGTTATGGAGTCCTCTTGCGAAGGACTCCAAAAGAGCGCTCTTGCAAACAACAGCACAGTCTTAAAACCAAGCAGGGTTACTGTAGTTTCGCAATTGTTTAGGAGTCCAGAGTTCAGTTAGACAACTGTGTAGCTGTGCAGATTCATTAGGATGTGCTGGTGTCTGTAAGAACCTGTGATCTTTGTTCACATAAGGGACCTTTAACTATGACATATACTTTTGTTTATGGTTGCCCGAATTTTAGGCAATTGAGGTAAGTTCCACACACACGTAAATGATGCTCAGAGAAACTAATATTAAAACCAAAACATGGGGTTGGGCTTTAAAGGTTTATTATTATTTAAAAATAAAAAGATTAATCGAAACCAGATGCAACCAGGAAAACGTCCAAAGTCGTGTCAAGAGTCAGAACGCTGATGAGGTATTCAGAGAGGGCAAGGCAGACAGGGAATCCAAGAACAGATAATGGCTGTGGAAGGAACTTAAAGGCATACATGTGGAACTGCGGGTGGTAATTACTGGAGGTAAAACAGTCAGCCCCAAAAAAAAAAAAAAACAGGCAAGATGCACTATATACATATATATATGTATATATGTATATATATATAAAAAATATATATATATATATATATATATATATAATGTGAATTGTTAAAAAGGAGATGCAACTATATTCATATTTGGTATAAATCTTAAGTTCTTATTCTAATGGTCTCACTGCAAGTTTGTATAGTAGGTTTCCGCCTTTTTTGAGTGTTTTATGCATGGACTGACAAGTTGCATCTGTCATACATTAATAAATAAGAAAAAACATTTATATACAATAATTTTCCATTTCTTTTTACATCTGTAATGTCAAAAAAAATTGCTGAGAAGTTGTAAAACACCATGTGGCTTAACAGCCGCTATTACGTCTGTTCTATTATCTGACAATTTATGGTCTTCGTTCATATAAGCGACCTCTAACAGAAGAAGCAAATCATATTATCAGGCACAGCTATTACTCAGCTGATAATACCTGAGTAATAGTCTTTAGTGTTTGTTCAACTCTGTGGTGCGTTAAGGCAAACCTAGAGAGACAAGAGATACAGTCTGCTCCTCTTCTTGGATGCCCAAGCAGAGAGGAGCCATAATTTAGACTCACGGCGCTCTCTGCCTTCACTAAAACTCATCCCATCAGCAGCTGAGCTGACGCAGAGAGGACAGCGTCGAAGGTGGAGAGTGAGCCATGTTGAAGCTGCGTACGCTCAGGCTGAGGGCTGCCCTGGTGCGAGAATGTATGGCTGAGTTCCTGGGAACATTTGTCTTGATGGTAAGTAACAATGGAGTTTTATTGATATTTTAAAAATGTTGAAATGCACTTTCAGTTGCTTCCTTTTAGTTTTATCCAAGCGAATCACAGTAGTAGACAAGCTCATACAGCTCCTCTCTGTGTGCCAAGATTCCTAGAGTACTGAAAATATCATTAATCTTTTATCTCAGCGTGATAATCTTGTGTATACTATCATTATGACGCTAAATAATAGGAAATGTCCAACATGTATAACCTTATATAAAAATGTCTGGTGAAGGCAGAATAATCCCTTAATTTTTTTATTACGTTATCTATTATTTCACAATCTTGTTCCTCTCGAGGAAAGCAGCACAATGTATGAAACGGCAGCAGCCATCACAATATTAATGTGTGCAATCTTAAAACCATACAGTTAACGGGGATTATATTTGAACTGCAATGCATTCAAAACTCTGCTTATAAGATATTTAGCCAGTTGGATAAACTATTAATTAAATTTGAGTATCCACACCTGATCTTCATTTTTGTGACTAAAATCTTAAACTTCACACAGTGGTGGCATACAGCTGAAAATTAGAGGGTGAGAAAAATGTGAGCTAATTGCAGCGGACGTCGTCAGCAGTAATACTTCCATCACATGTTTTCCTCATATTTAGTCTTAACCTTAATTTGGCAACATTGCATAACTTCTCTTGGTTTTCAGCTCCTCTCTCTCTCTCTCTCTCTCTCTCTCTGCTATACAGCTGTTCGGTTGCTCTGCAGCAGCCCAGGTAAAAACCAGTCAAGACACCAAAGGCCAGTATCTGTCGGTCAACATGTCCTTCTCCGTAGGGGTGATGTCAGCCATGTACCTGACCAAGGGGATCTCAGGTAAAAATACATTACAAGGGTTCCAGGTACTAAGTGTTCACTTATATACAGAAAGGCCATAATTTCTTCTTTTTTTTTTTTACATTCTTTTCTCAGGTATCACATTATACATGTAAGTTTAAATAATAATACATATGATTTAGCAATGGTATCAAGGTGTTACTCTATTGTATCTGTTACACTATGTCCGTTGGTTGTGCTGTTATTTTTACATCTCTCTTTCCAGGTGATGAAGCAGACGGAAAAAGTTTTATCATTCTTTCCTTTTTATGTCTTCTTTCTTTCACCTCTTCCCTTTTTTTCTCGTCTTTTTCTTTCTTTACTCTCCTACTTTCCCATTGTAGTGTCCACATAATTTGAAATTCTCCCTGCAGGAATCACAATAAAGCCATTTACATGCATAAATCAAGCAGAGCACTATGACTGCTCCACTTGTAAAAGTAAAATCTGTCGAGCTCTATTTGGCATTAAGACATCAATTCTTATTGCCACATTGCTAGACAGGACACTGGGGAAAAAAATATAAAAAATACTTGTGTGCTCTCAATATTTAACTTGGATGATGTGTAAACTCACTAAAATATCACGTCCCTGACCAGTGTGGACAGTAGAAATTTAGATCCAACAGCAGACAACTTCACTGCCATATTTATCACTTGGAGATAATCTGGGAGACCATGGGCTTCACATCTTTTTCACTTTCCCTTCCTGTATTCATTGTCCAAATTTTCTCCTCAGGTGCCCATCTGAACCCTGCAGTGACTCTAAGTTTATGCGTTTTGAGGAAAGTGAGGTGGAGAAGTCTGCTACCCTTCTGCCTCTCCCAGGTGCTCGGCGCATATGTGGCATCGGCAGTGGTCTACATGGTCTACTATGGTTGGTCTGACTATCATGCAGAATGAATGCAAACAAACCAATTCTGTGACAAAATAAAATTTCACAAAATTCCACCCGGATCAGTAACTGTCAATACATCGATTTACTTTTGGTCTCTTAAATAATAGATAAAAACAGAAATGCTCAACACAGCCCATGGAAAAAAACTGATTGAAAATACGTCCATAGAAATCTTGCTTTTAAACAATTTTATAGAAAACCTGAAGGTTTGACTGCCATACTCCCCAAAAACTGGGGATACTTCTGGGGTTTGTAGCTGAAAAATTCAACTAGCAATGTGATTAAACTTGCCAGGTGGAAAGGTGTTGCGGATTTAATACAAAACGACCTTTGAATTTGTTCTGTTTCCAGTCTCAGCCACATGCTACTCCCTAAATACTACCCACAGTAAAACATGAAGGTTGCATAATGCTGTAGGCTTTTATACATTTTAAAGTTAAAGTTAGAGAAAAAATGGTATCGGGAAATGATGTCTTGCAAAAAGGTTAGCGCATTTTGCAGTTTTTGATCCTTCAACTTAATCTGTCACAGTATTCAGAAGATATCTTCATCTTCTTTACTGTCTATTTGTGTTTAACTAGCAACTTAAATCTAAGGGGAAGGCACACTTGTGTTCATTCTCTAAGCAGCTTAACCAGGACTCGGTTGCCATTGTTATTTCTAGTCCTTATTCTTATCTTTTCTAAGACAATCATCTGACCAATGCCAGTATCTTCTTTCAGTCCATAGCAAAGCATTCCAATCACAGATGGACCTCTTCTTACAGAACCCATACACCTTTACTCATGGTATTAGCTGGTTGTTAAAATTGTCTTTTGGGACTTAGAGGTACAGTATTTCATCCATTGTATTTTTAGTAAAGGGAATTACAACAAGGAAAGTGAGTACTGACGTAAATTTTCCCTGGAGACTGCCAAAAAAGTTTGATCGGCAAAATGATTCCCACTCAAAACTACTTCAAGGTTCAGGACTCCCACGGAGAACAGAGAGGTAAGCTTGCCTTACTCTGCGGTTGTCGTAGACAAGCAACCCAGGCCTTCAGGTCATTTTCTCAGTACCTCAAATGCTGAGACGATTTGTCACTCCGGTTATGTCACAGCTAAAAATCACAGCTTCGGATTCAAGTCACACCCTGCCGAGCTCTAGAAAATCAAGTTTACTTTCCACTCAAGTTACAGTCATTAACTCAAGTTAAACAGATGCAGTTTGAATGACATAACCTGCTGTATAAAACCACGTGGCTGAAAAGAGAACAGCATAAACAAGATCAAGCAAATGTCCCCGCAGAAAGACTTCGGGCTGGGATTGGAACCCAGGATGTTCTGGCAGCAAGGGAGCAGTACCAACAACACCTTCTAGCCCATATCCAACATGGTGCCGCGGATGGCAGCCTCGGTTCTTGGCAACTTTGCATGTTTTTATTTGTTTTGCCAATCTTCACTAAGATCTTCATCAAATCTCTGGAGCTGTGTAAGGTTCCTTCCTGCTTCAAATCACTCCATTCAGCAGTGACTGTACTTCCCGTTTAGACTTTCATCTTCAGGTCGGAGCTGCAGAGCGGCATTTGCAAAAGACTTTCCCAGGCTGTCTCTCTGAATGACATGTAACAGAGTGTCATGTTTCTAGAAAGTTCCTGATCCAAATATAGAATCAAACTCAGAAATCGGAGTTTCCCATGTAAAAGAACAACAGCTTGCACAACTGGGAGTCTTGGTTTAAACGGCTTCAGCTGTGTCTGAAAGAAGAGAGGTGCAGTTAGATCAGGGGTTCTTAACCTTTTCGACCTTGAGGCCCAATTTTTAAAGTACAAAGTGGCCCGGGGCCCATTAAATATTAACACTGTACAGTTTGATTTGTATTCAATAATAAACCAAATCCACTTATTGTTTAACAAGCAAAAAAATTGTCTAATAAAATGACATGATAAAAGGGGATCATCACAAAAACTTTTATTAAACGTTTATATAAACCTGCACACACACATCAAGACACCGAACAGGCTTATAATTCATGGACCAAATCAAGCTGTGTTAATAAAAAAAATTTAAGGATCAATTCAGGCTGTTTAATCATATTAAAAAAGACCAATAGTAGGAGTTTTACTTTAAATTAATACAATAAATTATATATATATATATATATATATATATATATATATATATATATATATATATATATATATATATATATATATATATATATATATATAAATAAATCATGAAATCAATATAAAGGGGGTGATCAAATAAATGCATTCAAATAATATAAATCTATAAATATAAATAAACTAAATGAAATTAAAGTGCAAATGAAACTATAGCCTTATAATCTGCAAAGCCATTGTAAAATTGCTTCAGCAGTCTCCATTTTTGCATGGCAGAACCAGAAGAACCTTTATATCTGTGACAAATGAACAATGACACAAATAATAACAACAATTAACAACAATAATACAACTCCCTTTTATCTTCACCTCTTAATGAGACACTTGGGCCTGCCTCTGAGACATAATCAGATCCAGTCTGGGTGGAATGGGAGAAAGGCTCACTCTCAGAGTAGCCTCCAGAGTTGCTCTGAGTCTGTTTCGGGCTTTGGTCTTAGTTGTGGCCACGATGGAGAATCCTGATTCACACAGGTACGTAGTTGTGAATGGGAGAAGGAGTTTCACAGCCCTCAGTGCAAGACATGGGTACTCCTTTGAGACAGCAATCCAGAAGGAGCCCAGGTCCAGTTTGCCCCACTGCAGCTTTAAAGTGCTGTCAGTAGAAACATCCAGAAGCTGGGATTCCAGGTGTGAGGGCAAAGCAACATCATTTAAAGTGGAATCCACTGAAAATGGGTCCAAAATCCACATGTTTCCCTCTCTGGGATCCTCAGGAAAGTAGTCACCAAATTTCTTTGCCAGTTGGGAGAGGTGCTGGGAGACTGAGTCACTGATCTTCACCTGAGGGGAGTTTTCCAAAATGTCAGTCAAAAGTGGAAACATGTCCATCCTCTTTTCCTGGGCCCTCTTGGTCCACAAAGCAAGTTTCCTCTTGAAAGCTTCAACTTTGTCTGCAACACAAAATATGTTGCTGTTTCTTCCTTGAAGTGAGGTGTTCAGTTGGTTCAGTAGTGAAAAAATGTCACAGAGGTAGGCAAGTTTTGCTGTGAACATTGTGTCAGCATAGTAATGTGCAAGATGAGATTTTTTCTCAGTGAGAAAAGAGAACACCTCATTCCTCAGTTCAAACAAACGATTGAGGACCAGTCCTCTCGAGAGCCATCTCACTTCACTGTGATATAGCAGCTGGACATGATCTGCTTCTATGTCCTCACAAAGCTTAGCAAAACATCTGGAGTTCACAGCATTGCTTTTAATAAAGTTTATGGTTTTCACACTTACATCCATCACCTGGTGGAGATCCGGTGACATCTGTTTTGCTGCAAGGCTTTCACGGTGGAGAAAACAGTGTGTCCATTTGGCTTCTGGTGCACGACCAAGTATCTGTGTAATGACACCATGATGCTTGCCAGTCATTGATGCTGCACCATCACTGCACACCCCGACACAGTTCTGCCAGTCCAGGCCGTTCTCAGTGAAGTAGTTATCCATGCAGCGGAAACATTCCTGAGCCGTAGTTCGTGTTGGTAGCTCTCCACAAAACAGTATGTCTTCGTGCAAACTACTGTCCCAGCGATAGCGAACAAAAACTAGCAGCAGTGCAGCATTCGTGACATCCGTGGACTCGTCTAATTGCAAAGAAAAAAAAAGGACTACTTTTTATTCTTTCTGTAAGTTGATGCTGTATGTCTGAGGCCATGTCCGCGATACGATGACTCACAGTGTCGTTAGAGAGTGGGATGGTCAGCAGCTTTTTTGCGGCGTCCTCTCCGATTAGCTCACGGCACATATCAACAGCGGCAGGCAGAATCAACTCCTCTGCTATGGTGAATGCTTTCTTACTCTGTGCCACACGTCTGGCTACGAGGTAGCTGGCTTTCAATGCACATTTAGAGTTGCTTGTCAGTGACACAACAGACCTTTTCTGCATCTGCAGCCCAATTTCCTTCCTCCTAAAATATTCCACCGGCTTTCCCACGAGCATCGGGTGCTTGGTCTCTAGATGCCGCTGTAGTTTTGAGGGCTTGAGAGCTTCGTTGGACAGCATTAGCCCACACTCCACACACTGGGCTTTTAGCACTGCCTCTGTTCCTCCATTTACGAAACCGTATTTAATGAAGTCGAGATTGTATTTCCGCAAAAACTTTGTCTTTTGGGTTAGGGTTAGCTGTTAGATAACCATGATAGTCTTTCTGAGTGTTACTAAACAGTCGAAGGGTGAAGCTATGGATGTTTAAGCAAATAACGAAGTTTCACAAATGGTTTGTTTGCATTCAATCCTGACAATAACTATCAGTATGGTACTTGCACTTACAAAACTCTACGAAGTGCTGACGATGCACACGTTTGCATATAATCTAAACTTTATTTTGTTTCCAACCCATTTTTGTTGCAGATGCTATAATGGATTTTAGTGGAGGCGTGTTGACCGTTTATGGCCCAAATGAAACAGCATCTATATTTGCCACGTATCCATCTGAGTACCTCACGTTAGGCAGGAGTTTCCTCGATCAAGTATGAGTTTATCAAAATAAAACCATTGCTTTCACAATTTTCCACCAACACAGGGTGAATGTATAAATCTTCCTGTCATCAGGTGGTGGGGACTGGCACATTGATGCTGTGCATCCTAAGTTTGGATGAAAAGAGGAACACGCCTGCTCCGTCTGGTCTGATACCTCCCATAGTTGCCACGATTGTCCTGGGGATCTCCATGTCCATGTCAGCTAACTGTGGTGCTGCAATAAATCCTGCTCGCGACCTTGGACCACGCCTCTTCACCCTGACTGCAGGCTGGGGGACTGAAGTCTTTACGTAAGAACTTTATCTTGGTTCGCATGTGACACACAGTTTCACGCACAGAGGACTCTAGGCATGTAAAGTGCGTAGAGATGACATGTGTAGTGAATTGGTGCTACATAAATAAAACTGAATTGAATTTAAAAGAACTTTCCAAAAAAGTAAAAAAACAAAACTGGAGGGTTTTTTTACGAAGTTTGAAGACGTTTCGCATCCTACCCAGAAAGCTTTCTCAATTCAAAATGTTTGGAGTAGTGTCCAGTTCCAAGCTTTATAGTACTGCCCAACAAAGGCCTTGTAATTGTCTAGGTTTGCATGTGACACAGCATGTGATGGTTTGAAAGGGGCGTGAAGGAAGCCATTTACGTTAAGAGAGAAAAACCAACCTCAAACAGAGGATGAGGACTTAGGTTACAACTCTCAAAAACTTACAACACAGCAATGGGGTTGATTCCTTTCAATTATCACATCGAACCTCACCTCCACACAGGTGATCGAAACATCCACATTTTGAACTGAGAAAGCTTTCTGGATAGGAAGCGAAACGTCTTCAAACTTTTGAAAAAAAACAAAGTCCAGTTGTTTTGTTTTTTTAACTTTTTTTGGAATGACCATGGCCTGGATGACTGAGAATCTTCACCAGCACAATTTAAAAGCACATATTTCTACGTTCAAAAAAACACATATTTGAAGAGCAACACCATTTTTTGTTACTAAGGAAACAATGTCTGTCTGGAAGATAAATGTCCCTTTTAACAGTACAGATTATTAATCTGCTGTTTCTTCGACAAATAAGTAAACTCTTTACATGATTTTAAGGAGCCTGCAAAATATGTTCTATTTAAAACTGCACATATAGCTTTTTTTTTCTCCAACAGAAGCTACGATAATGAAGCTTTTTCTATGTTTCTTTGTGATTGCTCCTCAGGTGTAAAAATTACTGGTTCTGGGTCCCACTCGTGGCGCCCCTAATTGGAGGCCCTTTAGGCTCTTTCCTTTATGTGGTCTTCATCGAATGGCAGCTGCCTGATCCAGAACCCCCACAGAACCTCTCAACAGTTTCCACCAACAGCGACAGCATCAAAAAGCCTGCCACCATGTGGGGGACAGGAGGCGATTTAAAGTCCACATATTTTTGATTGACTTGGAACAAAACCACAATGCTTTAAGTCTTTACGACTGGCACAGAAGGCATATATTGGACAATCTGACTGGTTGGTTGGAAATCAAAGACCTTTATTTATTTATGCTGGTGAAGAACACACATCTGAAGAGGGTCCGTTAATAGATTTGTAAATAACTTCTAGGAGCTACTACGAATCTATAATTTTTTAACTCCTCATAGTTTTCAGAAAAGCTTCTGTTCTTAGTTTATTTGTGAACTTTCTATCACTGTTGCAGCTTTACTAACTTTCTCAGGGCTAAGGCACTAGTTCTTAAATTCAACCATTTCAAATGTCCAGTAGTCCACTGTATAAAACACAGCATTCACCTTCAAAGGTTGACATATTTACACTTGAATTTGATATTTAAGGTTAACAAAAGATTATTGCTAAGGTTTCTTGATTTTCAGATCAAGCTAAATAGGATTACTGATTCAAGAAAAACTGTAACATGTACTGACCGACATTTAGAATAGAATTAATAAAGCAGATAGCCTTTGAAGTACCTGTCCTGAACACATTGAGCTTCCTGGACACAGACAGTAGAGGAGGAGGCAGCTGAAAGGGATGTTGAAGAAATAAAGTTGTTTACGTCAATGTCACCGTTCTTTATTGTACTGATTCATTATATTAGTGAGCTGTTTACGCTTTAATATATGCTTAAGTGAGTATGCATATGTCAAGCAAAGATAACAAAGCTGTTGCTAAAAGCTGAGTAAGTATATTTACTTGTCTGCTGTGCTATAATGCTATTCTTTACGCCATCTTCACATATGCTTATGTACAGATTCACTGATTTCTGCCACTACGTGTTTTGATTTTTGGGCAGTATGATAGGCTTGCAAATACAACAGTGTAAAAGTTTAAAACCATTCAGTTTTGTTCTGATAAACCCAGTTATGATCCAAGAGACCTGAAGGTGTTACAAAAATGTGATTTGCACTCCAAGCATACCACACTGTTTTCATCTGTTTCATTTAAAGTATATACATAAAATGTCTTATGAAAAAAATATATATTTTATTGTATACTGTACATCTCACCCAAACAGCTTTTGCATGTAATAATGATCATTTTATGAGGGACAAAGTCTGTATTTTATCTTTAGTCATACGTTTTATTCAATCTAAATGCGGCTTTTGACACTAGTCTTTTAATGCAAAGCATAGGACATTCAACAAGAAGTGGATCTGTTGATAGGGGGTTGTCCTTTTCTTGCCCTTTCAATGCAAAAATAGACACAACTGAAACTAATTCTGATTACCAGCAACAACATCTTAATAGATTTATGATTTTTATAATTAATTAAAAAGGATATTTACTATTGTAGTATATAATAAATAATTATGTATAATGTATAAAGAAAATATTAATGTGGTGATGATGAAATGAGTGACGACAAGGGAATTGATAAGGAAATACATCATGTATAAAAGGTAAAAAGCATATGTGTACACACCGTGATGTACCAAATCTAAAATTAAAGTTGCAACCACATTACTTCTGTGTGAATAGGGAGTAAATATGTTCGACTTCCCACACCTTTTTAAGCTAAAAGTGTAAAACCTCTTGTTTATGTATAAACATACATATACTATAACACGGTGACTTTTCTGGTTTGTACTGCATGTGTATTTATTGCCCACACACACATTATATATATATATATATAGCATGCATTTATTTATTTTTCTTCTTTTTATATGGTTTGATATAAAAAATAAAGCAATAAAGTAATTTACAGAAGTGAAAAAATGACTGTCGATTAAAAAAAAAAAAAACTGAACATGCCCATATCTACAATCAGAGCAAATAGTTACAAGGTTTAAATTAACTGGAGCTGTGATAAGCAAAGCTGAAAGAGGACCCGAGCTGTGTTGTCTCCAAGCATTGTGAGGAAAACGGTAAGGAAGGTGGACCAGGAGGAAAAATCTATGGAGCCAGTTGACTTTTGGAACATCAAGGACCTTCTTTTAATTGGCAAAGGCAAAATTTTGTGTTTGTATAATTTAAGATTGTTTTTTATTATATTTGGTATAATACACCAAATGTTATATATTATTTGCTTGTTTTTTTCGGATGTGTATTTGGGTGATGTTTGTGTTTCTTGTATTTACTGATCTAGAATTTTTCAGTAAAAAAGGAAAATCTTAAAATGAACCAAAAAAGGTAAGGGAGGTTTAACAAAATCACTTTTACAAAGGAGCATTTTTTTTAGCTTGTTTTCAGAGTGACATGTTTAATAAAAAAGATTTTAGTTTTGTCCTACAAATAGTTAAACACATTAAAAAAAAAAAGATGTCCACAACAGGCTGCTGTTATAGACAAAGTAAACGGCAGAGGGCGCTATGGACTAAGCAGACAGGTAGATAATGCCATGATAAGTGTTTCGCTTCTAAATTAGTTATGTATAAATTAAGCATGATAAAAAAGCTAATTAGTTTAAACCAGATAATACATTTGTCTTCTAAGCTGCAAATGTAAGGCACAGTGGGAGAGAGACGTGAAACTTAAATTTAGCTCCTTGGCAGCAGGAAGTTCAGATGGAGATCAGAATCAGAATCACATACTTTAATAATCCCAAAGGGAAATTACTTCCCTCTGGGATTGTGAAGTATGTGAAACCCTTCCTCCCACCTCTGCTCCTCACCCTCCCACCTCTCTCTCTCTCTCTTTCTCTCTCTCTCTCTCTCTCTCACAGTCTCTGTCCCTCCTCCAACTGAAGGCAGTCCTCCCTGATCCTGACCCACTGAATGTGTCCAGATCATCCATCACTGCTTCTCCTCTCCTCACCGAGTCTGCCTCTCACCGGGTCCTATCTAACGGAAGTCATCATGACCTTAGACTTTCCTCCACAAACATGTTTCTGATGCAAAATTGAAAAAAGGTAGGATGTTTCTTGACAGATTTTTACAGAAAAAGCCTGTACACGTTTTTCCTGAATGTCCCTCTTCCAGATCTGTCCCTTTTCAATAATGTCACCTGGTTTCTGAAACTACAAAATGGCCTCTTGTTTGTTCATGGCTCCATCTGCAGGTAGAAGTAACTTTTGTTGTTGAAGTTCATCCCTTCTAATTGGTCCATCTCAGTTTGTTCTTCCTCACGTTCCTCCTCTTTTTGTGTGTCACTCGGTGGACTCTGTTTATAGAGCTGAGGGCCAGAGCCAGACACCAGAGCTTCTTGTTCAGGGGCTGAAGGGATAGAAGGGGGAGGTGGAGACGACTCATCACTGTGGGTGATGACACTGAGACTGAGGAGTTTGGACATAAACCTTTCTTTGTGTCTGGAATAAAAAAGCAAAACAATGGTTCAAATAAATAAGCTGGCTAAATCTATTTGATGAGTCCTAAAATTGATCAAATATATACATTTACTGGCTATTGTGAAAACATATTTTTATTTAAAAAAAAAAAAAAAAAACTATTTCAGATTCTCCAACCTAAAGATGTAGACGGCCAAAAGGACAGACATGACGGCAAAAAGAGCCGAGATCCATAGGATGTGATACTTTGGTTTGCATAAAACGTCTGCGCTGGTGCACATCTCTGTTGTCGTACCTGCAGCAAAAAGAGAAGAAAACCACACGAAATTGTTACGGTTACATATACAACTGGGTGTTATAAAAATGTTTTATTTCAGGAGAAGCGTCTCTCGTGTGGCTTGTTCAGCTGATGAGTCTCGGTTATTATGACGTCATGGTTTCCTGTTAAAACCCAATGGGATAAAGGGCAGTTTCAGGGTGTTTCCTCCTACTTCTTCTGCTTTTCTGTCAAAGCTGCATTCAGAGACAATTTACTGACAGCTCACTAACCATCAATGTAGTGATCATCGGGAAAACCAGAGCCGAAGTCTTCGGTAGTGGGCAAGCCATCCTGATAACAGATAAATTAAAGATTTAAAAATAAGGAAAGAAGTATATGGTAAATTAAAGGTGAGCAAGTTTTGCTTTCTAATTAGAAGTTAAAATTCCTACCATTGTGGTAATCAGGTCAACCTCCTCTACTACATTAGCTGAAAAGAGACATGAACAGGTAGCATGTAATCAGTAACATATTTTCTATAACAAACCGTTTTACTCATAGAGTTACATTTGTGAAAAGTCAGCAGACATGGTAAATAGCTTGTACTTGTTTAGCGCTTTATCGAGTCTGAAAACCCCATAGCGCTTTAGACTACAATCAGTCATTCATCCACACATTCACACCCTGACGGTGGTGAGCTATGTTTGTAGCCACAGCTGCCCTGGGGTAGCCTGATAGAAGCGAGGCTGCCATACATTGGTGCCGGGCCCTCTGACCACCGGCAGCAGGAAATGCAGGTGAAGAGTCTTGCCCATGGAAAACGACTAAGACAGTCAGAGTGAGGGACCGAACTGGACAAACTCCCTAACTCTTGTGCCACTGTCATCCCCATTTTGTAGATTTTGCTCATGATGGCAAGGAATCAGTATATATGTTAAAGTACTTCTGGATTCTGAGATCGACCAACTCGCAAATACATGCATTAGTAGCCATATTTTCAGAAAATGTGGCATTAAAATTGTGATTGCGCCGTTAAAGGTTTAAGGACTAAAAATTGTCCCTTGGTGACCGCTAGGCTGAAAATCCACAATTTGGGTCATGTGGTACGATTAAGTAGTTTGTTGATGTAGCTCAGGCTACGCTACAGAGAGTACACAACGACAAGTTCAAATGCGTATTCACAAAGTGATGATTTTAACACGAAAGAAAGCGCAAGCGTCTGTTACGATTTGGGTAAGTCTGCGAAAAACATTTTAGGAGTATAAACGAAATGGGTTGCTGTTGTATAATTGGAATCGGGGCTTATAATCGCGGTTCTGGCTGACAGTTCGGATGTAAACACAGAAACAACGCGTCAAAGCCCGATTGTTCTGTTAGAGTGCCTGGAAAACTGGGTCGGTCTTTCTGGTACAGTACTCGAGTGGTTTAAATCCCACTTAAAGTACAGGGACTTTTTCGTGTCAGTATCACATGCGGGGTTCCCCAAGGGTCCATCCTGGGTCCCATCATATTCAATATCTACACGCTCCCTTTAGCTCAGATCATAAAAAACAACATCAGCTACCATAACTATGCAGACGACACACAGCTCTATATCACCATGTCACCAGGTGACTATAAACCCATTTAAGCGGGTTTATAGTGTAAATGCTTAGAAAAGATCAATGCCTGGATGTGCCAACATTTTCTCAAGTTGAATAAAAACAAGACGGAAGTAATAATATTTGGACCAATGGAAGAGTGATCAAAATTTAGCACACCGCTTAAGCTACTTCAGCTAGGAACCACTGATCAGGCCTGAAATCTGGGTGTAGGGATGGACTCAGATCTGAACCTCCAAAAGCATCAAAACACAATTACAAAGTCGGCCTTCTATCACCCGAAGAACATTTCCAGGATTAAAGGACTAATGTTTCACCAGGATCTTGAAAAACTAACCCATGCCTATATCTATAGTTGAATTGATTACTGCAACTCTGTTTTTACAGGTCTGCCAAAAAATTTGATCAAACAGTTGCAGGTGATCCAGAACGCTGCTGCCCGCGTCCTCACCAAGACTAAGAAAATAGAGCACATCACCACGGTTCTAAAGTCCTTATACTGGCTCCCTGTATCTCAGAGAATAGACTATACTTCTTAGTCTATAAATCACTGAATGGCTTAGCACCTAAATACATCACAGACTTGTTATCAGCGTATCAACCCTCCAGACCACTCAGGTCTTCTGGCTCAAGTTTACTCTCCATACCCAGAACCAGAACGAAACATGGAGAAGCAGCATTTAGTTTTATGTTACACTAATCTGGAACAAATTCCCAGAAGACTGTAAAATCACAGTCCCTTTCTGTTCTCACTGACAGGGTAGCGGTGGGAGGCTGCTGGAGAAGAAACGCCTCTAGGTGCTCAGCTTGCTAATCACACATTTTACCATCTATTCTGCCGCTTTGTCCCACTGGCAGAAAGTGTGGGAATTGTAGGAATTTGACACAAGAAATGTAGGCAATAGTACAGTCAACTGTGAAGGGGAAACATCCGCGGAGAGTCAGTGAGTCCACCAAAATCACAGTATGCGCACAGTACGCCCGAGTATGTGGAAGCCTTTAGGCAGCCCTTGCCCGGAGTACATGCTAGCAACAATAAATCTAGTAAGTTAATTCAATATAAAAGTGTAACATATCTTGGCCTTATGTAAGAAACAGGGCAGTGTAGTCCAACTACTCTGTCCTCCCAACAGAGACGGATAGCACTCTCTCTCAGGAGAGAGCTGTTTACGTGAAAGGGCGGAGTGATATTACACACTTGGGAAGAACATTTAGAGCGCCTTGTAATCTGGGTGCCTTATATATGGAAAAAGACGCACAAACACACGTTAATTCACTGTGCGCCTTATTATCTGGTGCTCCTTATGGTCCGAGAAATACGGTATAATAAGGATTAAGATATGCACAAACCTTAAGAAACAGTCTGATTCTGCACTGTTTAGACGTGTGTTTTTATCTACCTTTCCAACTCCTGGCGAAGACAGGTGAAGTCCACTCACTCCACTGACCATCATATTCTTCTTTAGTTCTGAGTTGAATCAGGTAATCAACATCAGGCAGAGCATCTTTGATTATATAGTGGTGATTTCTGACCACAGTTCCCTGTAAGGACACGTACAAAATGATTAAACAAGTCATCAATTGGCAGAAACAGTCCAAATTCCTCAGTATTTAATGCATGACTGAGATGTTCACGAATTAAATTTACCTTTTCACTTGAGGAGGTTAAAGGTCTGTAGCTGATCTCATAGGTTATGTCATAAAAGTAATCTTGCTCCTTCCACGATATTGGTAATTTCCAGGTCACCATTATCGTGTTCTCTAGCCTCTCCACTGGGTGGGCTGACACGTTGGACGGGGGGTCTGGCTTCACTGGAGTAGCAGAGTGGGGTTAAAGTTATTACAAAAACCTTATTATGAGTGAAACAGTCGTGTAATAACTTACAAATATCCAGAGGTGTGAAATGGATCAGGGGACTGGTGGTGTTGCCTAAGAAGCTTCTGACACACAGGAAGGCCTCATGGAAAGTCCTCAGCTCATCGTCGTCGTGCTCCACAGCACACCAACAGCAAGCGTGCCGAGACGAGTACGAGCATTGGATTTGGTCAAAATTCTCTGGCTTTCTATGAGAAGGACTGGAAACAAAAAAAGAAAGCAGTGACTTAGAAAATATGGAAAAATACAAGGGATGAAGTTACAGACAAATAGGTTTTGCACAAAGAAAGCTCACAATTTTAATCCCAGTGACCAAAACACAGTTAATTATGCATGAGCTAACAAACTTCAACCCTGTATAATTTTTTAACTGTTAAATGTGTCATGGGGAAAAAACATGGGCTACAACATTTCCATCCAGAATTTGCTAATTTACAGAGTTTGTTTAGCAGAACTATCTGGTTTTAATGTGTTAAGCCTGAAAACATCAGTTTCATTATATGCACAAATGATTAGTATCTAGTTACAATTACTCAGATACATTTACTTAAGAAACTTTGGAGAAACATTACTTCAGGGGTCATACTTTTTACCTAACCTTAAATATTATTTTGAAGTACTGTTACAATTTCTATCCTCCTCTCTTGTGACTTCACAAATAATCAACAAACACATTTTAACCAAAGATACACAAGACACAGAGACACACCTTTCATGTGACTTTTGGTTTATTGTTGTAATATTTTCTATCTACAGAGCTTGCTGTGCCATTCGGATTAGAAGAGATTACAGTTAATGTAAGATATTGTCAGTGGAAGCCCTTTACCATTTCCTAACATATATACATTACCTACTGTCTGTATCAGTTTCAAAGGTTTTATGTTGTGGAAAACTGAGATTTGGAAATGTGTGTTTCTGTCATTTATTTTGATGTTAATTATTTTTACTAATATTACAGATACAAACAATCACCACCATATCCCACAGGGCCAGAGATAGGTGGCAGGGCAGGGCAAACTGAGACCAACACCACCTGACCCGTGCATCCACCCTCCAGACAGCCCGGGGGGAAAAAAACTCTGGTTAGCCAGCCCGCCCGATCTTTGCAGACCCATGTTCCCTGGACAAAACCAGCACGAGAGCCGCCAAGAACCAGATCCAAGACAAGGAGCCGGACATGGAGCCATTCAAGCATCCCCACCTACCGAGGAAAGAACAATTTAAACCCACCCCAACATTCAAACAACTACCACACCACAAACGACAATAGACATCCAGGCTGGGTTCATCCCAGCCCAGTGGAATGCACCCCCCAGAAGGGAGAGCATCTGCCACGAGATGTTAATGTCCATACCCCCCTCCCAGCTCGACCTCTAACACACCAGAGGCCCTGGGTAGGGCCAGACACTCGGGCATACACCGGCCCAAACCCCCAGCGATATACTCCACAGTAACCAAGGCCCCAAAAGGACACCCGCCCAAGGACGACACACCTCAGAAACCCAGAGTCCCGAACCCACCGCAGACCCACTGAGCACACCATGCCAGCAACCCACGTCCGCCGGCGCAGAACCCCCCCCAAGAGCATCGATAGCGGCCGCCCTGAGACCCCCCAGCCGGGGACCACAGACCCCAGCGCCACCAGACACCCCACTCCGGGCACCCCCAGAGCCCCAAGACCCAGGCACCACCTGAATCAGCTACCACGCCCTACAGCACACATCCCACAGCCCCCCACTCCCACTAAGTGATGCAGCCGATCAAAGGAGCCCAGAGAGATCAATCTGATGTGAAGGCAGATGCCGTCTCAAGACTAATATGGTCCAACAAAAGACCTCTTTACTGATTGATACTGAGAATTTTATTTTTGCTTTTCCAATTTATGAGGATAGTTTTTTTGCTATACATAAGGCAGTAAAAGACCTGCAAACTGATTTTTTTCTCCAAAGTTATTGGAGCTTAAATTTATTGTTCATTTTAAATTTAATTTGTTGATATTCTAAGATTTGCATGCATGTTGTTTTATATTTAAGCTAATAAATGGCAAATCAGAAATCTTGGTATCATCACATATCTTCTGTTCTGTGTCTAGCCAGGGCTCATCGCAAGGATTATGTTTTATCCATTTTGAGATGTACTGTGGGGGGTATCTTTCTAAAGAAATTTAAAGATGGAGGGGTCCAGAGATTTAAACCAGTTGAATGTTTGTTTATTGGGGATCATTTAGAATAAATAATTAATTCTAGGTAAAACTATCATTTCAATTGAAGCAACCCTACCCATAAGTAAAAATGCTTCAGCAAGAGTTCTGATCAAAATCAACAAGAGGGGTCATATTTCTCCAATTTTAGCTTCCCTTCATTGGCTTCCTGTTAAATCAAGCATAGAATTTAAAATTCTTCTTCTAATGTATAAAGCCCTTAATAATCAAGCTCCATCATGTATCAGAGCTCTGATTACCCCGTATATTCCTAACAGAGCACTTCGCTCTCAGACTGCAGGTCTGCTGGTGGTTCCTAGAGTCTCTAAAAGTAGAATGGGAGGCAGATCCTTTAGCTATCAGGCTCCTCTCCTGTGGAACCAACTCCCAGTTTTGGTTCGTGAGGCAGACACCCTGTCTACTTTTAAGACTAATCTTAAAACTTTCCTTTTTGACAAAGCTTATAGTTAGAGTGGCTCGTGTTACCCTGAGCTACCTCTATATTTATGCTGCTATAGGCTTAGGCTACTGGAGGACATCAGGGCCTATTTTTCTCACTCTGAGTTATCCTACTGTTCTCCAGTTTTGCATTGCATTGAAATGCCTGTTGTCATTTCAGGTTTTAACTTTTTGTTCTCTCTCTCTCTGTTTTATTCATAGAAGATACACCTGGTCTGGCGTTCTGTTAGCTGTGACATTATCCAGAGAAGACAGATCATCCGCTATTACCATCTAATGTAGAACAGATTACTAGATCAATGTGTGCTTCTGTGCTTTTTTGTCTCTTGTTGTGTCTCTGCTCTGTCTTCTGTAACCCCAGTCGGTCGAGGCAGATGACCATTCACACTGAGCCTGGTTCTGCTGGAGGTTTTCCTTCACGTTAATGGGTGGTTTTTCTTTCCACTGTCGCTTCATGCTTGCTCAGTATGAGGGATTGCTGCAAAGCCATGGACAATGCAGATGACTCTCACTGTGGCTCTAAGGTTCCCCAGGAGTGAATGCTGCTTGTTGGGACTTTGAAGCAATCAACTGGTTCCCTTATATAGGAAGTTTTTTAACAAACTGTATAATCTGACCAAATCTGTATAATATGATTGAATTTGACTTTGTAAAGTGCCTTGACATGACATGTTTCATGAATTGGCGCTAAATAAATAAAATTTAATTGAATTGAAATTGGTTGCCATTTCCATCTGTCAAGATCCTCTTTTGTCTTCTTTGAAAGAGGGATGTGGTTAAGTTTTGTTAAATTTGCCAATTTAGACGACACAGTAATACCCAAATATTTAATATTCCCTGACTGTAGTCGTAAATCTAGGAGGTTCTGTAAAAAGCAGTTAATTGGTAGAACTGTAGATATGGACCAATTTATAGAGTAATCTCAGACTTCTGAAAAGATTCTAGTAATCTAATTACATGAGAGAGAGAGGTGTTTGAATGCTGGAGATAGAGTAATGCATCATCAGCATAAAGACTAATTTTATCCTCTATTTTCATGCATTTATACCTGTAACAACATTAGTTTGTCTAATTGTTTCTGATAGTGGTTTAATAAAAATAGCAAACAGCCATCGGGGCCCTCTGACCCCCACCAGCAGGCAATGAGGGTGAAGTGTCTTGCCCAAGGACACAACGGCTGAGACTGTTGGAGCGGCCTCCCTAAATCTTGGCTGCTGTCACACCTATTTTGAATCCTTACCCTTTGCTCAAAAAGAGATGGCACTCAGGTTGCTTGATTACTGGGTTCTGAGGCCTCCATTCACAACGGATTTTACCACTGGGTGACTTCTTGTAGCAATGGATGCTTGGAGTCTCTGGGGGATCTAGAACATAGAAAAAAACTTTCAAACAGGCATGCAGCAGAGTCAGGTTTTGAGGTGGCAATGGACTTTTTAGGAACTAGAATTTTAAGATGCAGTATCTTAAATTTACTACAAGCATGTGTACATGTCACTCCTGTTGTGCTGAATCAACTCTTCAAACAATACAACACAGTATCAACAGAACCACAAAAGCCAATAAACAAACTACAAACAATGCCAAAACATTGAAACTGACGGCTCACAAGTTTTAGACCACAGCTTTTCTATCTTACTACAGTTTAAAGCTGTACCGCAAATGCTAAAGCTAGCTTGTATGTAAAGAGGAACAAAAAGAGGAGATGGACTTTGAGTGTTGTTAATTGGATTTCTGAGCTGTACGGCTACGGTTCTTGTATAAATGCTACCCTGAGTGAGCCCATTTGTACACACCAACCCACTCATGTTTGTTTACACCATGATAGTTCTAGAGCGAACACAGGTGAATTCGGATTCTTTAGAACAATTTTAGACTTTAGCTTTTAACAGTGTAATTAGATATATGTGCGCTATAATCCAAGGAAGCTATATTTACTGTTAATGTTCTTCGCCTTTAATACAAAAGCTTTGAAAAATACATATGAAGTCCAGTTGAAAGTTTACCTGCAGAAACTCTACATTCACACAGCAGGGACATGCGACAAAAATGCGATCTTTTTTGCCCATATGCAACCCATATCTGTCTGTTAAATGGTAGTGTGACCTGGCCAATTCTGACCTTTTCACCTAGAAAAAAAATCTGATTTGTGCCACTTCCACAAGTGGTACTAAATTGGATTAATTTCAGTCCTTGCTCCCACTACACATCCAAACAGACTTCTGTACGGCAGTAGCAGTCACGGCTCCACAAAAGACCATTGTTAATAACTGTGCTATTTTCTTCTTATCTTCCTTCTTCTTATGATGTGGTCTTAACACTGTTGTCTCCCATTACTCAACTACTTCATAAAAACACAAGAGACACCGGTATCTACTCTTAATTTTTTTTTCTATACAAAGCATTGTTGAACAGTTCTAGTAACAATAACATCCACAATTCCATCCATAAACGGTGTGCTGCTTTTTTGCATCTTCTTCTTTTATCTGCACAAGCGGGTCACTTTGTGGTCGTGAACCGTTCAGACAGAAGTCTGATGGCGGTCACAATTAATATTAATGACGACACAAAAGAATCCGACTTCAGAACAAGGAACGAAAAGTCTTCTGTCTACTGAGTGCTTTCTGGGTTCTTATGCACTCTGCTGAGATGACAAACAAAATGTCTTATCTAAGTGCTAGTTGTATCCCCATGTCATGGTACCAAGGGTGGAGAGTAATATTACCGATTTTTGAAAAAACGGACACCGTCTTCAACAATAATACGGCATTATAATTTAGAATGTGTTTGTTTATATAGAAGAAATGGAACATAATCTAATCTTAGAAGCTGTATGTTCTCATGTAATTTAGTGATTGTACCTGCTTCCATGTACATGAAATATTCAATAAATGAAATATCAATCCATCAGGTGAAACACATTATGTAGATTAACTGCTCACACACTGATATTTTTAAACCTTTATTTCAGTTAATTATGATTTCCTGCATACAGCTAATGAAAGCCCAACATTAAAGATTACAATATGTGTAAGAATTTGGCTGTAAATAATTTATTTAAACTCCAGGGAATGACAAGAAACCTTCTTAAAGTTAAACATTTAATCAACTTGATGATTAGTGTTCTAATTTGACATTTATTTTTAAGTACGCAGTTTAGTTTTCATGTTTGTTAGTTTTATGTTGACTTAGGTTGATTCACTTAATAATTAGAGAGCAGGCCTCAAAATGGTAATAAACATCATGAGGTACAATTTATTTTATTGAAATTAAATGTTTTCAATATTTATACAGAATCTGATCACTTATTGTTTAAATATTGAGTTAGATCACTCTCTGATAAGGAAGGATTTAACCCTCAGATGGATTTTTCAAAAGATACGTGAGAATGATCAGTTATATTAATTAGATATGTTTAAATAGTTAAACTTTGCCATCAGTTACTGCTGATTCTTAGAAGTCAGTTAGTTCACTCACATTTGCAAATCAATAGGGTGTGAATGGGTGATTGACTAAACTGTAGTGAAAAGTGCTTTGGAGGTCACGAGACTGGTTAAAGTGCTATACAAGTACAAGCCATTTATCATCAATAAGCAATGTGCTGACTCACCTGCAACAATCACTTTAACACCGAATGTTTCTTCTCCCCCGTGATGACATGTGTATTTCCCAGCATCCTTCCGTCTTACTGAACTCAGAGACAAACTGCTCCCATCACTCAGAAATGCAATTTCCCCCCAGTCTCTGTCCACAGTCTGCACCAGCTGTTTGTTCCACTTCCAACAAGGCCTCATTTTAAGCCCTCTTGCTACCCTGCTGCCTTCCTCATCTTTATATTCACCTTTGAGTTTCACCTCTTTATCCTCCCTGTCCGACTCTCCCCTCATTGTGGTTTTGCTTGGAGGGGTTGGTGTGACCACTTGTGGAGAAGTGTTGGGTTCTGTGCCTAGATATCCAAGGCTTTCTCCTTGTACAGTGCTGACTCCAGCCGTGGTGGGAGAGTGATATCTCCCACTTACTGTAGAAGTTTTATCAATTTTATTTGGAAAAGTCCCGTTTCTTGTAAATTGCTGTGTGGTCAGGGTTCTATCTGATGAAGATCTTCTCTTGTTTTTGCTTGGGACATCTCCAGTTAAGCCGACTTTCACTCCATTCACCTTCACTTGACCAGTGCAGGTCAGTTCCAGTCTGCTTCCTGGAGATACAACCAGCACACCAGGGGGAGGGTCTGCACACAAACAAGCAAACAAAGATGTTTGTTACAAAGATACAAACCAGCCTGGATACTGGCTATGTTTCCTCATGCAAGTTTAACCAGTGCAATATTGTGCATGAGCACTGTATCTTTAAATGTTCTTAAGGCCGGAGTGCTGGTCTCAGATCAGTAAGTTTAGCACAGATAGGACGAAGCGTTGCATAACAAAAGTTACAGAGTGCTTTAAAACTTCCTCTTTTAATCTGCCTCTAGCCTACACAGTTGCCCTTCCTTTATGAACTTTATCTTCTCTATATCATCACACTTATTTACATGAGTAGTTCCTCTAACCTTAATGATACTTTGATTTTTCTGAGATTTGTCATTTTTTTGTTATATGTGTACAGCCAATCAAGGAACTGTCAAATTAAATGAACTGTCAGAAAAACGTTCTTTTCTAGAGCTCATGAATGCATTTGATCTCTATAGTGCGGGATACAAATTATTTATTACCTTTTATGTAACAAAACATTTTTTGTTACATTGTACCCAAATTAATTTAGGGCTCGAAGTGTTTCCTTTTTTGATAAAAAGAAAGATATCAAAAAATCATTTTTATCCGGTTAACATGAACAAAAAAGACCAATAGTGAAACTAAAAGGAGCTCATCAACTGGTTCAACGTACAGGTAAGTCAAGAAAATAATAATAATAAAACATTGTTTCATTAATTATTACTGGAAGTTTAACACCTTTCAGGAGAAAAAGGTGAATGCTGATAAAAGTAGGGGCTATACCAGGCAGTCCCATAGCACTTTAATTTTGAAATCACAACTGGGTATATTCTTTAGAAAATAAGTTGTAAAAAAAAATTCTCAAATACATGTAATTTAGTTACTGTGAACTCACCTTTTCTTGGACAGACATTGTCAAAAATGCTGCAAACTGGTGTGACGCACAAAAAGCACAGCAACAGGAGCAAAACATCCATTGCTGGAAGTGGTCCCCTCATTAACAAGTCCTCAAACCATCACTGACACCTGCAGAACGCCAAGTACCGTTTAACTTCATGAAGCCTGAGAAGAAACTGATTATTAAAGCAGGTCTCAACCGTGTGCTGTCCATGAGACCCGTTATTGTGAAATGCCAATGCTCTTCCCCTTGTTCAGTGCCGTTACACAGAGGAAATCCTCCTCAGCGTAAAAACAAAAACAACAAAAAACTTTGAGAAGCTGAATTCAGGTCTATTCAGTTCAATTACATTTTATTTATCTAGCGCCAATTCATGAAACATGTCATCTCAAGGCACTTTCCAAAGTCAAATTCAATCAGATTATACAGATTGAAATTTCCTATATAAGGGAACCAGTTGATTGCTTCAAAGTCCCAACAAGCAGCATTCACTCCTGGAGAACCGTAGAGCCACAGGGAGAGTCGTCTGCTTTGTCCATGGCTTTGCAGCAATCCCTCATACTGAGCAAGCATGAAGCGACAGTGGAAAGAAAAACCACCCATTAACGTGAAGGAAAACCTCCAGCAGAACCAGGCTCAGTATGAACGGTCATCTGCCTCAACCGACTGGGGGGTTAGAGAAGAAAGAGCAGAGACACAACAAGAGAGACAAAAAAAGCACAGAAGCACACATTGATCCAGTAATCTGTTCTACATTAGATGGTAATAGCGGACGATCTGTCTTCCCTGGATAATGTCACAGCTAACAGAACGCCAGACCAGGTGTACCTTCTATGGTTCTACAGAAAAGGAGCCTGATAACTAAAAGATTTGCCTCCCATTCTACTTTTAGAGACTCTAGGAACCACCAGCAGACCTGCAGTCTGAGAGCGAAGTGCTCTGTTAGGAACATACGGGGTAATCAGAGCTCCGATATATGACGGAGCTTGATTATTAAGGGCTTTATACGTTAGAAGAATTTTAAATTATATTCTTGATTTAACAGGAAGCCAAGGAAGGGAAGCTAAAATAGGAGAAATATGATCCCAGAATATTTCTAATTTTGGCAAAATTCCAGAGGTGAAAAAAGGAAACTCTGGAAACTTGTTTCATATGGGATTTAAATGGCATGTCTTGGTCAAAATTTTTTTTTTTTACTTTATTACCAGAGGCCAAGTTAATGC
This sequence comes from Fundulus heteroclitus, assembly GCF_011125445.2. NCBI lineage: Eukaryota > Metazoa > Chordata > Actinopteri > Cyprinodontiformes > Fundulidae > Fundulus > Fundulus heteroclitus. The sequence continues at coordinate 24,846,441 of NC_046363.1, read as the reverse complement.
CATTTAGATTAAGTGATTGATTAAGAAGTTTATTTTTTGAGGACTCTAGTCCAAAGATTACAACTTCTATCTTGTCAGAATTTAAATGCAGGAAATTTAAAGGAAATTCTACATGCCTGTAGTCAAAGTGATTGATTGGATTCATCAGGATTTATGGATAAATATAGTTGAGTGTCATCGGCATAACAGTGGCAATCGGAAGCATGCATATTGTAAAGAGAATTAGCCCAAGGACTAAACCATGTTGTACTCCACAAGTGACCCTTGAGTTTGAAGATTTATTATTAACATGAACAAACTGGTATATGTCAGACAGATAAGATTTAATCCATCCTAATGCTTTCCCCTTAATCCCTACAGTATGCTTAAATCTTTGTTGGAGAATATTGTGATCAACTGTGTCAAATGCAGCACTGAGATCTAACAGGACAAGTATAGACACAAGTCCGTTATCTGAGGCCATGAGAATTTCATTAGTGACCTTCACCAGAGCCGTTTCAGGGCTATGATGAGCTCTAAAGCCTGACTGAAACTCTTCAAATAGGTCATTACTTTGTAAATGGTCACATAGTTAATTAGCAACTACTTTCTCAAGAATCTTAACAAATTAGATATATAATTTATTAAGTCATCTTGATCAAGAGAAGGTTTCTTAAGTAAAGGTTTAATAACAGTTACTTCAAAAGCCTGTGGTACATATCCATTTACCAAGGATAGATTAATCGTGTCCAAAATAGGGTCACTGATCAATGGGAATATCTCCTTAAACAACTTGGTTAGGATTGGGTCTAATGTACAAGTAAAAGGTTTAGATGAAGCTCAAATTTTAGATAGCTCAGAAAGCTCTACTGCTTCTAAACAGTTCAAACACCGCGCAGGTTCTAGCGATTCCTCCAACACTGCCTCACTTACTGTATAATCATGTTTGGGAGGGTGCCAATTATTTTTATTTTAATGGAATCAATTTTATTTATGAAGATCCCATAAAATAATTACTGCTGAGAGCTAAGGGAATGGATGAATCAACGGAGCTGTGACTCTATAAGTTTGGCAACTGTACTGAAGAGAAATCTATGATTATTTTTGTTCTCAATTAATGATGAAAAATATGCTGCTCTAACACTGCGAAGGGTCTTTTTATACAACGGTAGACTGTTTTTCCAGATTAGGTAGGATTCTTCATGGTGTGTAGAGCACCATTTCTCTCCAATTTCCTAAAAATGTGCTCCAAAGAACGCAGCTCTGAATTAAACCAGGGAGCCAGCTTCCTGTGAATAATCACCTTCTTGTTCAAGGGAGCTACATTGTCTAATGCAGAACGCAATGATGAAGTCATACCGTTAACAAACGCATCTATTTGTGAATGGGAAGAAACAGCATTGCTGCTATCTGGAGGGTATTTCTGCAATACTGGTGATATTAAAAGGGGGACAGACTCTTTAATGTTTGATACAGTATTATCTGATAAAGATCTACTATGATGAAATCCTCTTTTTTGGGGGTGGAGAACTCAGATTAAACTCAAATGTTATTAAAAAATGATCAGATAGGACAGGGTTGTGAGGAAATACTGTTAATTCTTCACAATCAATGCCATATGTCAGCACAAGGTCTAAAGTATGGAGCCAAGAGTGCCCGGTTTATGCACATTTTGATTAAAACCAATTGAATCTATGATAGTTTTAAAGGCTACACTAAGGTTATCACATTCAGTGTCAATATGGATGTTAAAATCACCCACTATAATAACCTTGCCAGTGTTTAACACCAAACCAGATAAGAAGTCTGACAACTGTTCCAAAAACTGAGAGTAAGGGCCCGGTGGACGATACAAAACAACAAACAGAAGAGGTTTTATTGCTTTGCAGTTTGGATGAGGGAAACTGAGGGTTAAATGTTCAAAAGAATTGTAGTTATTGATTGGTCTGGGACTAATTAATAAATCAGGACCGAAAGATGGTTGCTACTCCTTCTTCCATAGATCTGGGAATCTGGAAATTTAAATAATTGGACTCCCTCCAATTACTTAAATTTGACTCAATTACTACCTGGCTACGTAGTCCTCTTGTAGCCAGGTTTATGTGAGACAAAATAAATCAATCTGATAATCAGAAATCAAATCATTAACTAACAAAGCCCTTGGAGGGAGAGACCTTATATGTAATAGACCACATTTAATTGTTTTATTTTTTTGGTTCAAGTTGAGTCATATTGATTTTTATGATTTGCTCCTTTTAGATTTGTTTTTGATGTGTTCAGTTTTGGCCATGGGAAAGACACAGTCTCAATAGGTTAATGGGTGGGTAACAATACAGAAGCTGCAGAGAGGTGTGTTAAACTACGGCTGTGCTTCCTGGTGTGGACCCTGGGTTGTCAGCATTTTGGAGAACTAAAAAATCCTGCCAGATTCCTAGAAAGAAGAGCTGCACCATCCAAAGTGGGATGGATGCCGCCTCTCCAGAACAGACAAGGGGCCCGTTCTTCGTACGTCGCTAACTCAGTTAGCTGGATTTGATTGTTGACGATTTGGCATGATCTCGAGAGCAGGCTTATTTCATGTAAACAGGATTAGATCGCAGCTGTATAAGCGGAGGAGATAGGGAAGTCTGTCATAGCCATGTCCATTTTTACGACAGCAACCTGTTGCGGAAGGTGCAAGTTTTTCGAATTAATCGCGTATTGCACAATAGACAGGATCCTTTAGCGCAGCGCGACAGTGTAATTGTAGAGGGATTTTTTTTTGGTGGCTGTTATGAACAGACAAACACATCATTTAACAGTGGCTTTTAAAGAGGAAAAAGTGGTGTTAGAGCCATAAATAGAAAATATTTAAGTTATTTGTATGATGGTTTACTTTTTATTTTTATCATATTCAGTAAGAAGATTTGTTCAGGCCATTTTATTGTGAAGTTGAGTTTTACTTTGAAAGGCTTGCTTCCTGTCGAGCCGTATATTGTATTAGAAAAAACTATGGATGGATTATTTAGACAAGGAGCAATACAGTTTTACCGTGTAAACTGCAGATGACTTGGAAAAGGAAGATTTTCATTTTTTATGGATAAAGATTTTTTTTGTTAAAATTCCCAGTTTGCACGTGTCCTTTACTTCCAGTGTCTAAGGAATGACACCGAAATTTGGATCTCTTGATATAACAAGTGCCTTTTTAAAATTAAGTATAATAATTAAAGGCTATCATTTTGTAGAATATTCTTGTACTTCACTTGTACTTGTCCCCATGTTCTAGTAGGTCCCGTGGAGGCTCTGATATAAAAGAACAAAGTAAATATGAAATTATTAAAATGCAAAAATTCATACTGTAGAAAGTGATAGAAACATCTACCATGGACAGTATTTATGCATGTCATTTGCATTTTGCCAGCCCTCTCTCCTGGCTTTTGCAGACTTTGAGGTGTTCCCTGTCGTTTTAATTAATGACTCAAATTCGGCATAACTTTCCATTAAAGCTCATGTTCTGCTTGGGAGAAAAACTGTGGAGAAAAACAGCCAATAGCAGCGTTGCTGATCATTGTTTCTACTATCAATACATTTCCCCTTTTAAACAAACGCATGAACGCGCAGTTATCTCAGATAACTCAATCCAGCCATACTAATAATAAACAACAGTGTTGGAAGAACCCAATTAGCAGAATCATGATTAGCCGGATGAAATCATCTTGGATGTGTCAGTTGATCTCGGATGTTTTAAGCAACGTATGAAGAACGGACCCCAGGTTTTCCCCAGTTATCAATGTAGGCCACGTTGTTTTTAGGACACCACCCAGACAACGAGCGCAGACCCAGCTGCAGAAACAAATTAGAGGGGGGTGGGGTGGGGGGGGGGCAATTCTGTTTTTTTAGGTGGGCACACTTTTTCAAAAAATATTGCATATGCTTCAGGCTGAACAGTGGCTTTGTGTCTACTCCTACAGTGCTGAGAAAGAAATTCTCAATAAAATCCCAACTCCCAAAAGCAATAGTGTAGTCCGTGTTGCCAAATTGGGTGGTTTCCACCCAATTAGGCTTCTTTTGAACACATTGAGCTGGAACAAAAATAGCTTATGGGCAGGTTGTAAGAATTTGGGAAGCGTTTCACAACATTTGTTGGGCTTTTAGAAAGAATTACTAACAGAGTATATCAAAATAGTTGTCAATGTCTGGTAGAAAATTAAAACCATTTAATAAAAGGCCATCTCCTTGAACTCATTTTACCGATCACTTTATTTTTGAAAGGAGTCGAATCTTTCGACATGAAAAGAATAATCATTAATCAACTGTCACTACGAAATTGCATTGGTCAATGTAAACGATCCAAGAGGGGTTGAGTTCTACTGATCAACTTAAAAAAATATTTCATGGCTGTGTGAAAGAGAAATGTTTAATTGAGCTATATTCTGTAAAAGAAATTAAGTTTATATTAAGGTAGCTATGTTGATCTTGTGTGTATTTGCCTTGGCCACTCCAAGGTAAAAAAAACAACAACAAAAAAAAAAACAGCTTCCAGTCCAGGGCGGGCACGGCCCCCCCAATGCCCGCCCATGCCGCCAGGTCTGAACAAGCGGTTGAATGATGACATGCGGCTAAACATGTCATCATTGGGCAGACAAGGCAGGGGACCAGAAAAAAATACCGAGTCCGACATTGTTTTGGCAAACTTACACACCGATCGGCATAACCTGGTGTCATTACCACCAGCGTGAATAACAATTCAGTTTCTTACAGTATTTACGCGTATCCTTAGCCAGCAGTTTCAGGTAGGATTTAATGTTGCCCATTCTGGCCACTGGCAGGAATTTGACTATGGTCCCTGGTGTCTCTAGTGCCACGTTTCTGACTATGGAGCTGCCAATCACCAGAGGCGGCTTCTCAGCTGGTTTCTCGCTGAGTAAGGAAAATCTGTTATAAACGCAGACGAGTTGGTGGTGATTTGGGGGCTGGAATTTAGAGCTATGCTTCCAAGAAACCGTCACCCAGCCGGCCTTGTTACCTGGCTGCTCTGATGCTGCTGCTGGAGGACCAATACATAAAGTTACTCTATGTGGCTACGCGCTAGCTAAGGGCGGCTATCAGCTGTTTTTTCCAACAGCACGGAGCCGGGTCTCCAATTCTGACACTCTCGCCTCCAAAGCTACAAAACACTACATGTATTACAAGTACCATTATCACTGAAGGAAACAAAAGAAATAACTAAACATTTAACACAGAGTAGGAGAGAATGGCAGGCTTAGACATAGAAGCTGTTGGAAGAATAGGGGAGAAAGCCATTTTGAGGCTGAAGCTAGGCTAAAGCTAGGCTAGCGACCTCTTTACCATCCCGAGAAAAGCAAACCGTGCGAAACATGAGAAGTTCTCAAACGTGAAGGGCAGCAACAGAGTGTTTTAAAAGTGCTTATGTGCTAGAAACAGGTAGATATCCCAGCAAAGACAGTAAAGATAAAAATGACAGAGTCTGGAACACCAAACCGCAACACCAGGAAGTGACACATTACGCCTTACCGCAAACAGGAAGTGACGCACATCACAAGATGATTACGCCCTTTATGGCAAGCCGTTTTAACATAAATTCGGTTTTACCGACCTTACATTCCAGATATCTCAAATTGTTTACGAGTCCGTACTTGCGTACACAAGCACGCAGCACGTATCTTTTTTTTTCTTCTTTTTTTTTTCTTTTCAACAGTTTATAGAAACATTCCTCTCCATTGTAAAAATAATACATTGAGCAATTTCCAACATTACGGGGTTTTAACATAAATGAAGATTTACATCACATTCTGCCAATGACAAATTTACAAAAAGATATTAAATTGTTTACACACATTCACAGTTTTTGTTGCCTTTTTATTAAGAGAATACTTAATCAAGTTCACATATTGGTTGACCTCCTTGTTAAAAGCAATAAAAGATGTTTTGGAATGCGCAAACTTACACTTATGAATGTAAAAATTTGCCAAAAGAATAATCAGATTAATAATGAAGGTTTCATTTGGCCTAGTCTTAGTTCTGCTGAGGTCATAAAAGCCAAAAAGGACATCATTCCAAAATAACTTGAAATCTTTCTCAATTTTTCTGCAATAAAATTACAAATGTCAGACCAGAGATTTTGGACAAAAGGGCAATGCCAAAACAAATGGGTTACTGTTTCAAACACTCATAGAACAGAAAGTGCACATCAATGTCTTGTTTTAAAAATTTTGACAATATGATCATTAGACGGGTAAAACTTATGAAGTATTTTTAAATGATATTTCTCTAATTTTGTTGGTCAGCAAAGTTGGTCGGTTGGGTAAGAGCCAGACCTTCCTCCAGTCAATGTTTTGCACAAATATACTCCAGTATGGAACCATATATGGTACTGTAATAAAATCTGCTTTGAACAGAGATCTAATTATTTTTATTGTTCTTACCATTGTCACAAGAAAAATAAATCTTACCAACTGGAGTGTCAGTCAGTAATGATAAGGTTATTTGTTGTGTGTCCAATCTTGGTTGAGCTCTATATAACATGCAAACGCCAGAAGAAATTGCTCCAAAGACTTTGGCATAATCTGCAGGAGACACGGGAATTTTGTATTCTTCTAGAAACTCTTTATAAGAGAAAAGAAAACCCTCCTTGTTAAATAATTGGTCAACAAAAATAATGTTATTATTAAACCAGTAATCAATAAATAAAGATTTGTGTTCTTTGTTGTTCCATATTAAATATTTGTTGGGTGAAAAGTTGTGTTTGAAAATAAGAGACCATGAAAGGAAGGCCTGGCGGTGAAAGGCTGACATTTTTATCGGGACTTTAGCGATATTATAATTACAGGTTAAGAAAAAGCTCAAACCACCCAGTTTTGACAGCAAATGATATGGTATGACATTCCAAATAGAATTAGGGTTTTTAAAGAAGTGTTTTAACCAATTTACTTTAAAAGTATTATTAAGAGCACAGAAATCGATAAAGTTTAATCCACCCTTTTCATAGGGATTTGTTAGAACAGACTTTTTTCACATGATGAGTTCTATTTTTCCATAAGAAAGTAAGAAGGATTTTGTCAATCTCAGTTTTTTATCCACATGGAGAGAAAGAGCTGGATATGTTAACCGTGATAATCCTTCTGCCTTAGACAGTAGGGTTCTGCCTCTGAGGGAGAGATCCCTTAACAGCCACTGGCTCAGCTTTTTTCTATTTCTTTGAATAATTGGGTCGAAATTCAATGAAGTTCTTTTATTTTTTGGTCCTTAGTACTTGTATTACCTAAGTGAACAAGTTCACGTTTAACTGGGATATTACAAATGGAAGATTTCATACAGTCCTTTATGGACATAATTTCACACTTATTAATATTCAGCCTTAAGCCGGAGGCCATAGAGAATTTTCCATGGTATTTATTGCAATAGAGACTTGATTTTCATCTTTAATAAAGAGAGTGGTATCGTCCGCTAGTTGAGATATAATAAGCTGTCTACCTAATATATTGATGCCGTTTATCTCACTTAATTTAATATGATTAGACAAAAGCTGGGCTACCAACAGGAAGAGGTAAGGCGAAGCCGGGCACCCTTATCGGATGCCTCTAGAGACGTTGAACCTGGAAGACATACCACCTGATAGTCTGATTGAGCTATTACTATTGTTATATAGACTTATAATCGCTGAGGAAAAAAACTCACCAAATCCAAAATTTTTAAGGGACTGCAGGATGAATGGATGTTCAACGGTGTCAAATGCTTTGTAAAAATCTACAAACAGCATGAGCCCACCCTCCTCTACCAAGTCTGGGTAATCCAAAATATTTAATATGAGCCTAATGTTATTTGCCTTTTGTTCATGAAGCCTGATTATGTTTCATCTATGATGGAGTCCAAGACAGAACGTAATCTTCTAGCCAATAAGAGAGCTAAGATTTTAAAGTCATTGTTGAGTAAACAAATTGGGCGCCAATTAACTAGAAATGATTTGTCCTTGTTTGGTTTAGGTTATTCCCTGAGAGGTGGGAAGGCATTCGTTTTCAATGGATTCTATGAATACTTTTAATAACAAAGGGGATAGTTCAACAATAAAAGATTTATAAAATTCTAAGGATAGCCCATCACACCCCGGCGATTTGTTATTTTTTAGTTGGTTTACAGCTTGCTGTACTTCTTCGAGTGATATAGGCATGTCACAGTGCTCTCTATCCGTTTCACTTATCATCTTTACTGACAGGGAGTTTAAAAAATTATCAGACGCTGTTGGGCTAAATTGAGAGCTATACAAGTCTGTATAAAATTTTGAACAAAACTCTGAAATTTTGAGATGATCTTCAGTGATAACTCCATTAAAATGTAACTTACTAATACTGTTGTTGGTGGAATGAGGTTTCTCCAGACTAAAGAAATAACAAGAGTTTTGTTCACATTCTTCTAAAACTTCCTCTTATAATCTGCCTCTAGCTTACACAGTTGCCCTTCCTTTATCCGGAACTTATCTTCTCTATATCATCACACTTATTTACATGAGTAGTTCCTCTAACCTTAAAGATACTTTGATTTTTCTGAGATTTGTCATTTTTTTGTTATATGTGTACAGCCAATCGATGAACTGTCAGAAAAACGTTCTATTCTAGAGCTCATACATGCGCTTGATCTCTATAGTGCGGGATACAAATTATTTGTTATTACCTTTTATGTAACAAAACATTTTTTGTTACATTGTACCCAAATCAATTTAGGGCTCGAAGTTTTTCTTTTTTTTGTTAAAAATAAAAATATCTAAAAATAATTTTTATCCGGTTAACATGAACAAAAAAGACCAATAGCGAAACTAAAGACAGCTCATGGACTAGCTCAACGTACATGTAAGTCAAGAAAATAATAATAATAAAACATTGTTCAATTAATTATTACTGGAAGTTTAACATCTTTCAGGGGAAAAAGGTGAATGCTGATAAAAGTAGAGGCTATACCAGGCAGTCCCATAGCACTTTAATTTTGAAATCACAACAACTGGGTATATTCTTTAGAAAATAAGCTGTAAAAAAAATTCTCAAATACATGTAATTTAGTTACTGTGAACTCACCTTTTCTTGGACAGACATTGTCAAAAATGCTGCAAACTGGTGTGACGCACAAAAAGCACAGCAACAGGAGCAAAACACCCATTGCTGGAAGTGATCCCCTCATTAACAAGTCCTCAAACCATCACTGACACCTGCAGAACGCCAAGTACCGTTTAACTTCATGAAGCCTGAGAAGAAACTGATTATCAAAGCAGGAGTCAACCGTGTGCTGTCCATGAGACCCGTTATTGTGAAATGCCAATGCTCTTCCCCTTGTTCAGTGCCGTTACACAGAGGAAATCCTCTTCAGCGTCAAAATAAAAAAAGAAATAATTGAGAGCTGAATTCAGGTCTACCACTGTGACGTCTATTTGGTAGTCCTCAGACTCAAGATTCCTGTAGTTGTAACATTAATTTTATGTACTGCTGATGCTTATTCATGCTGTTTTTTTTTGTTTTCTTTTTTTAGATTTTTCACAGCTCTAGTGGCTTGCTTTTTAACACAGTAGGCTGACAGGAAGGGGGTGGAAGAGGGGCAGAGACATGCGGCAAAGGATCGCGGGTCGGAGTCGCACCGCGTCGAGGACTAAGGCCTCAGTACATGGGTCATGCTACCCGCTGCGCCACCAGTGTGTCTGATGCTATTTTTTTTAACTGATATTTCAAATTGGACACAAAAGTCAGACAAAGAGTGTGGCTCTTGGAAATTATTTTACAATTATTTACAACTCATGAAGCAAGAAGGAAGTACGGTAATTAAAATTTTAAATCATCCCTTCAGGATTCATATCTTTGAGAATTGATTATACTCCCTGATAAACATGAGGAAGTACCATATATCAGTTTTTGGTTTAACATAAAGATGAGGAAACTTCAAGCCGTCTGGTTTGTCACATATGCGCCGCAGTTCTTGGTGTGTTGTCATTACTGCCGTCTACTCCGACTTTTAAAATTTAAAAAAAGTATTCAAAGTCTGGTTCTCTATTCTTGCTAACCATCATTATACAGGTGCATGGACAGATTATTCCTCTAAAGAAATGTCATTATAAATATATATGAAATGCAGTGAAAGTTATGCTTCTAATGTGACAAAATGTGGAATAATTAAAGCAAAAATAACACTTGTGCAATGGATTGCAGTTCCTCTTGTGATCTGCTTTAAGATCAACTAAACTCAAAATGGGTTAAGGGTCAGTGCTTGCAATAAATACTCAACTTTACCAGTCGGACGGGAAGCAAAAAGACAGGTCAGAATTTGGCATTTTATTTTCCATTTTTATTTACAAGTAAAAACAAACAAAAAAAATCACAGGATTGTGTGTTTACAACAAAAATAGGATTTTTAAAATCAGCTTCAGCTTTTCTTATGTCTTCACAAAACTATTTTTGCACTCTGCCCAGAAACAGTCATGAGTTTGCCTTTTCATTTAGCTTATTAAGAGATACATAAAAAATGAGCCTTTGTCAAAACCAAGGCCTAATGTTAAAATCAAAGCACTAAATGCTTCACTGGAGGTGCAACTCAACCAGGCCTTTAAAAACACATCAATATGATGCAAAAAATAGGTACAGAAAAGCAGATCAGTATGATAAAATAATACAAATGTTGCAACAGACTTGTGTTTAAATTAAATAGCGTTCTCACTGAGAACTTTAATAAACAGAGTTTTCAACAGACAAAGCTTTTACAGATAGCAACGCCAGTACCTCATCTCCCTCTCACTAATTCACCGACTCCTTTTAAAGGCAGGGCATGTGAAGTATGTAGGAGAAACGTGATTAATAGCTAGGTGTCTTGCCATCAGTTTTAAAATCTGCTGCAACTCTTAAACACTTTAGATATCATTCTAATATCACAGAATCGCTGACGGGAAGGTCAAGGCCAATAGAGTTAGCCACTTCCTCGTGTAGGATAATTTGAGACAAGAGCTCCATGTTGGTTATGTTTTTATGACAATCTGTCTTTGCAGGGATTTAGAAAAACACTCCATGCAGTCTGTGAGGAGAATGCAATCTCATGCATGAGCTTTACTCAATGTGGGGGTTTCTCTGGCATTACATGGAGGGCTCTGGCTGCAGGAGGCACTGGCAAAGCCCCTTCGACCAAACAGAGCTTCCTATAGAGAAGGGAAAGGACATAAAAGAGTTAACGTGTGTAGATGTGCAAAACAGCCATACTCTGGGCATTTTTAATTGCACAGGCAATTTGAAATAGCCGCTGACCTGCACAGTCTCCAGAGAGCGTGCCCAGCCTCCAGGTGAGTCTGTCCTGGCTGCAGCGGATGCTGAGCTGTCAGGATTAGCGACCTGAGCAGAGGCCCCAGGTTCGGCTGGTTCTAAGGCTGCTGGATGTGACGATGAAGACAATCTAATTCCCGTGTCGGTTTCCTCCTCGATTGGTGTGTCTTGGGAGCCACCCAGAACAGAAGAAGAGTTTGATAGAGCCGGACCCATCCCGGACATGTTACCGGGCGCTGGGCTGCACTCCCCAGATGTGCTTGGGGGAGTGTGAGTGTTTTTCTTCCTTCGAAGCGTTTCGATCCAGTTAGAGCTGTGTTTGGAAGCAAAGTTTGCTAGCGCCAAGGAGGAGAGTCTCATGTTTTTTCCCGAGGTGATCAACTCGCCAAAGCCTTCCTGATGGGAGAAGGCGTAGCCTGACCTCCTGGAACCACCTCGGGCGCCGAGACGTCCCTCAGAAACACTGCCTGTGCCGCGCCAAGCCCCTCCGATGGTGCGGCCTGCTGGTTTCCGCCTCTTCTGCCTCACCAGTTGAGTGTAACGCACCTATAGATGTACCAAGAGTAGAAGATAGACATCACTTTTGATTGTTAGTGATAGTGTTAATTGCATCTTTAAAGATAAACAGAGATAACATGTTTTGTTTTGAGGTCACATTGAATTCTGGACTCGGAGGTTTTGGTAACTGTCTCGGCAAAACTCCAAATTTAATAAACTGTAGAGAACCTAACTTCAAACTAAAGAGGAACTTAGTCACAGCATCTTGATTAAAGCTTCACTTGGCTGTCTTGGTGACTAACCCCCCCCCCCCCCGGGTTCAACCTACGCAATTTTAGAAAGCAGCTCTCGATACTGGCCTACACGATATTTGCTGGGCATTCAGAGTGCATGAATGTTTTTCACCCACAGTACGCAGTTAATGATTGCCTTAACCCGGTTTCAAACCGACATACTGGAAAGACACTGGCACATGTTGCAACGTGAGAGAAAACATTGTTTCTGGACACTTTGTGCTTTCTCACCGTGTCTGAGAGCTGAGGCTTGAGATCCAGCTTGAGGAAGCGGAATGCCAAAACTGGAACTACGCATATTGCTGTCGCTAGTGCAATAGTTAACCACACAACTGGCTGCAATAGTGTGTTGTGGGCACTACCTGCACTCAGAAAACACACACAAACACGCACGCACAAACATGAGGTCTATAATATTTGAAGTATTTTTCACAATTTCACAAATGAAAAATAATTCTATAAGAAATTCAGTTCCTAAAAATTATAATCTTCTTGCTACCACATATTTACAGTTACAATTTAAGCTGTATATGATGATACAGATCCATAGGAAAATATGGAAACACTCATTTCACATGGGAAGAAAAATGCAGTACATTTTTAGATGTTTTCTTCAGGTAAAGTGCCTTGCAAAAGTAATCTTATACATTCATTTTTTTTTCACATTTTGGACTGCTAGAACAACAAAACTTCAGTTTATTGTATTTGGATTTTCTGCGATATAAACTAACACAAAGTAGCGCTTAGCTTTGAGGTGCACAGCAAAGGGTATGTAGTTTTGTTAAAACACAGCAGAATCTAAAAAGAAAGACATGCTCTTGCATTCGGTGACTGCCCAAGCATGGAGAGAGCAACCCTAAACAATACAGACAGAAATACACAAGCCTGATTAAAATCAAAGCATATTAATGCGTTAGAATGGCCCAGTCAAAATCTACGCCTAAAATCAATCAAGGTCTGAAAAAAAAACCTTCAAAAAGGCAGTTAGCTGATGTTCTTCATCTTATCAGTTTGCCTGGCCAATTTTTCTAAGATTTCTTTATTTGTAAAAAAAAAAAAATTGTTTTATTTCTAATATAGAAACATAAGCTACTTTGTGTTGGTTTATCATATAAAAACTAATTAACAGACACCAAGGGTTGTGGTTGTGGCACGATAAAATGTGAGAAATTTGAAAGGGCATGAATATTTTTGCAAGCTTCTGTATGTTGGAAACCAAGGTCAGAAGCGGGGAACCAACCTACGAAGCGGAACTGATTGGGAAAGATCCTGAAGAGGGTCTGACTGTGCAGCGCAAACATGATGGTGAAATAGGAGCCCACAGAGCCCCAAACGAACATGTGGTTAAAGACTGTCCAGAAGCCGGTATCTAGAGCGATCTGCAAATAAAGGCACAACGGTTACTTGACAACAGAGGAGTGAGCAGCTTTAAAATAAGCTCAACCTGGTCAAGAGACCCTCACCTGTACACTGACAACTATAACAAGGGCTGTCGCTGTGGTGACTGCAAACGTCTGGTAGTCGGCGAGGGGCACGCCGTTAATCTGAGTGGCGTTGGACAGCACGGCGTAGGGCACAAAGAAAAGCACCACTGAGGTGTAGATGCCCTGGGCGATGCAGATGAAAAACTCCTTCTTGTTGAAGAGGAGGTTGAGTTGCCCGGGCTCATACAACTTTGGATACTCCAGACTTCTGTGATCTGGAACATCCTGCAATAAAAGGGGAAATGAGAGACGTTATTTGCTAAAATAAGAATGTGAAAAAGTCAATGAACGAGCTGATGGCTTGGTGGTTTGAGCAAAATACAAAAAATATATTTGCGGGAAGCTTTAAATATGGATTAATGGCTTATTTGCAAAACTCAACACAATGGGTAACATGTAACATGTGTGCAAAGTAATGATAATCAAAAAGACCTGGTCAAAAACCCCCATGGCCAGCACAGGGAGGGAGGTGTACACAATGTTGTAGAGTGTGATGAAGTACTGATCATACACCGTCTACAACAAAAGAAGACAAACACAGACATAAGGTGAAAGTCACAATCAGCTCATCCCCTCCCAGCAGCCCGCGTTCTTAGCACGTTGCTCTGCTCTGACCTGGGCAGAGAAGCCACAGAAGAAGCCGAACCAGAAGTGCACCATGGTGAAGGCGAAGTTCTTGTAGAAGAAGTAGCAGAGGAAGCGGCACATGCGCAGGTAGGACCAGCGGCCGTGGACCAGCAGGAGACGCTGGAGGAAGCGGAACTGGGCGAAAGAGTAGTCGCTGGCAAGCACGGCCTGGATTCCCTCCTGACCGGAGATACCAACTCCAATATGAGCACCTGTACGAACAAAGAGACAAGACGTAGTTCTTCACATTTTATCATTTAAACCTTGCTAAATAAATCAAACTAAACTAAATAAATATGGCATCAGATGAACAGCTGTAACCAAATGTTCACAAGGAGTCATCATGGCAATCGAGATAAATCCATTTGGTGTTTATACTCTGCATTTGCTAACGTTTGAATTCATGGAGCAGTTGGAATCAGTGTCGTGTTTGAATACCCAACTATGTCCAAGTTTCAACCAGCTGACCCACCCATTCACATGGACAACCTAAATCTATTCTTGGGAAAGGTTTTATTGTCAGCGGAGTCAGAAAATTAGCTATATGGCCACGGGGCAAAGAATTTTTTTTTTTTGAAAGAGCTAATAAGAGGGTTTCAATCTTGTACTGTATGAACTCTCAAGCACGGAGGTGGTTGCATCATGCTGAGGTTCTGTTAAGTTGTCCGTGGTTCTGGTACATTGCTGGATGTGACAGTGAGCCCAAGCCAAGCAGGCACTGACCAAAGTGTTCAACAAAAGGAATGAATGATGTGAAATAAAAAAATAAAAAATAGAACAAATATGATAGTAATTAAAAATAGAAACGAAATAAAACAAGTAAAAGTAGCAACATGAAATACACCACTGACGAGAAGAAAATAAAAAAAATTTGATCAACACCTCGTACCAGTTCAGAGGCGGGTCTTAAGAGCAGATATAAAAATGTTTATTAAAGAGGTGTTTCTAATTTGCAGCGGCAAAGCGTTCCATACGGTAAAAGCCTGATCTCCCCTGAGCTTCAGCCGTGTCCTCGGTATCTCCAACAAAAGCTGGTGATACTACTCAGCTCGTACTACTCAGAACAGGTGCCTCAATGAAACCATGTAACCATGTTTCTGTACCTCCAGCAACAGCTGACCGGCTGATCTGAGGGACTGAGAAGAGGAATACAGGTGGACATTCTGAGAATAGGTGGTAGTACGACAGTAATAAATACACGGTTACTGTTAAATAACAAATAAAGGCAGTGGACTCTACCTCTAGGCTTTCAAAAACAGCCTCAGATCAAATGTTGGTTGGTTGAAACGTGGACAAAGCAGTTGAAGCGTTCCAACAAAACAATGATCCCAAATACACCTTATACCTGTTTTTTTAATGGAGATAGCAGGCTACCATTAATATTCTGTAGTTATTGTCCAAGCTTAAAAGTCAGCCGTGTGGCTAAAAACAAGGTTATTTAAATAAACTTTACCATTTCTGTCCAGACACTGGACAAATATACAACCAGATATCCCAGAAGCTTATTAATGGCAAAATTTCATCTCAACTTGCTACAAGACATTTGTCAAAATATCAATGTGGTATATCTTAATATATGAGCCATTCTGAACGTGTACAAATGACAGAAAATCCTCACCTTTACTACCCAATTTTTGTTGTACACAATCACTTATGTTGTTTGTTAGAATATCCTCCAACTTAAAAACAAGAAGAACATAAATCAACAAAAGGACAAAATTGAATTGCCATTTGTGCGGATGCGAGCATGTAAACGTCTGATCAGGCAGTTTACAAACTATTGGACTTTTGGACCTAGGAGTCATATTGTCATTATATTTATTTGGCGAGAATAACTTCCTGAAGGATTCATGACATGGCATAAATATTCTTGTTTCAGATGTTATAAAGCATAATCAAACCTTTCCTTTCCCAACTGCTACTAGTGAATTCTTACATGAATATCTTTAAAAATCTAAAGCATGGCTTTCTTTTTTTCTGAACATAGGCCTCACCAATGATAAATCAACAAATTAATTTGTCTTTTTGAAGTCCTAATTTTGAATATGTTGATAGGTTGCTTCTCATGAAGAAAATATACATTTCTAGCTATGGACATGAAGTTTGATCTTCTTTCTCGACAGGGATGATTCGCTACGTCCATGTGCAACTACAAAACCTCTTACAAACTCTCTCAAACTCCTATGTTCTCATCAGTTTAATGCAAAGAAAACAGAATCTCCCTGAAAACTTGAAAACATTAGCAATCACAGGAACAAACCACACCCGTCACTATTGCACTGATTGCATTTCTGCTTTAAGCTTGCATAAATCCATTTCATGCACATAAACGCAGACAAAAACACAACAGGTTGTGAAACCCAAAAGACAGAAACGATGCTGAGTTAACTGGTAAAAGAAAATGCCGTTTCTCCATCTGGTTTTATGTAACTCAAAAGACACGCTGCATTCAACACCAGAGATCAGTGCTTGAGAGTTTTTGCGAAAATAAATTTGGACGTTTTGCACATTTATCCATTTCAATGTCAATAAACCCAAAGTAGACAGTGGAACATGTTCTCCAACCTCATAAACGCAACGTGACCAGTGCAACACACATTTCAACATGGCCTCTGTCACAGCTTGTAACACCACGTAGGTAAACAACTCTTACAACCACCACTTCTGCTGAGAATTTCCATTGCTTCAGGGTAGACACGGTCATCCCGTGAGCAGACCTGACCTGTTCTCTATTATTTCTGTCCCTGCTGTAATCCTGTTACAACTGCCTCTCCTATTCCTCACGGATTGATCTCTTCTGCACAACTCACTTTTGATCATGCTGACGTCGTTGGCGCCGTCTCCTATAGCCAGAGTGACGGCCTTCTTATGTTTCTTGATGAGCTCCACCACCTGAGCTTTCTGCAGCGGAGTGACTCTGCAGCAGATAACTGCTTTGCACGCACACGCTGTCGACACAAACTCAGCTTCCATGTCTGCCTCAAGCGCATGTGCCTGTCGTAGGACATGGGGGGAAAAAAAAGACTAAGATGTTTATGGAAAATATCAAGGTGAAAGCTGCAGGAATTAATACAGATGACTGCACATCCTCGCTACTTGCTTTGAATCTGTGTGCACTGGGTCAGGGTGTGTTATTCTTACCAAACTATGGCCGCTGATAATGAGGGCAAACTCCCCAGAGATGTTGTCCATGTCGCTAGAGGGAGATGAGGGGAAAGAGGAGCAATGCGGCTGTTTCGACCCTCCTCCTGTTGTACCGTCTCCTTCTTGTCCATCTTTCAACCCGTTACGTGTGAAACTTGCCTCGGCCCAGCCCTCCATCCCTCCATCCTTTCCTCCATCTTTAGCACGGGACAGCTCAATCATCCTCTCCCTTGCCCTTCTGAAGAGTAAGAAGAAAAAAAACCTCTACATCAACAGGAGCTATTCTTCTTTTGTTTCAAAGTCAAACCAGAACTACTGTAACTATGTTATACTGTGTGTGTATAGGTCTGTATAAAGTAGAGAAAATTTGTTTTCTTTACGTCGCTATTGAGGTTAAACTCAACAGGAAACTTCTCACGATAGACATTTTGAAAATAAACTGTCAAAAAGCATTTCAGGAGCGCGGTGGTGGAGCAGGAGCTTAACATTCAACCCATGTTTGGGGGACTGAGTCCTGAACGTGGGCGTCCTGGGGGTGAATCTAATGGACCTTTGCTTGTCGGAGACTTTCTGTTCTCTCAGGGGGACGCCGGCTTCCTTATCTGACTCCGTCAGATAGATTTGCTCCGCATATCCATCTGGAAACCTTTCATTAAAGTAATTTTGGGAAGGGGCGAAAATACTGGTTAGCTGATTGGCCTATGTTGGTGATAGACGGGCCAAATAAACCAATCAGAAACACAACCACAAGCCAAGCTACTCTTGCTGCTGCAGGTAAAGGCTCGTTAGCTCAGCAAAGAAATACTCTGTAATTCCGATAAAACTTGCTCGATAGCCACGCTAACGCTAGTTTCATCGGCTGGAGCCACCATGTTCTTTAGACTGAACTGCCGCGCTTCTCCTTGCGTCACACCTCAACCCGCCTCAAAGCCAACGCTGATTGGACGTTCGTTTGGTGAACGGCTCCAAATTTTCTTTAACGGAAAGTAGCCAGACTGATCTGCGAGTGAAACCTTGAAAGCTCGCGAGATCAGGATGGTCTCACGAGGCTACCGGCTTCCTCCCACAGTCAAAAAACAGGACTGTTAAGTTAATTGGTTAATTGGTCTCTCCAAGTTTCCCTTAGGTGTGAGTGTGTGCATGGTTGTTTGTCCTGTGTGTCTCTATGTTTCCCTGTGATAGACTAGTGACCTGTCCAGGTTGTACCCCGCCTCTCGCTCGTTGACCACCGGAGATGGATGCCTGCATGGATAACTGAGGATGGATGGGTGGATTTTGAGGTTTACAAACAACAACTGACCTGAGTTCTTGCCGTACACTCTGAACAGTGTGTCCACTGATGATGAACACCTCAGTCATCTCATCTGTCAGCATTTTACACGAGTAGCCAATGTTGACTGCTGTCTCTGGATGAAAGATAAAGAAGTGGGTGAGCACACACTACAAACAGTGCTTATTACTCAAGTGTTTAGTTTTAATCATTTCAAAAAACTAAATTCTTTAAACACTTTTAGGATGACAATTATAGTCATTCCCTTACTTCTTGCATTCGTCTTACTCAGTAGAATCACTACATCTGTCTTAACTGATTAATTTGGCTTATGAATTGTATTTTATTAAGCCAAATCTCAGTAAAAACAGCGTTTGTGTTTGGATTTGATAGGTTTGTCATCAGTGGCACAGGATTAGTCTTTCAGGTAGGGGGCTGTGGGGGTGTTTCATCACCTTGCACTCTCTTTCCACCCTGACAATCAGGCAAACATGCTAATTTTTGTCATACACTAATGTTCATGTGTAGCTTTTTAATCACAATCATCAGAACAAATCAAAAAATAACTTACAAGAATCTTCTTAGAAATGGAAACATTTTATGTAATGAAGTGCAGCGCTCAAGGATATGAAGGTTCTATTTTTTTTTTCCAGAGAAAGGAGTGGAAATGTTTTTATCTGTGTTTATCAGTGATAAAGTGTGATGTAAGTAAAATAAATTGCTTCTCTCATTGTCGCTGTTCACACATCTGCGGTGCTGAAAATGCATCGGCTAATTGTCACCTGCCATTGTTATTCAAGTCATTTATTAGGAATGAGGATCATTAATACAAGCAACAGCTTTATAAATAATAACCATGACAAAAGTAAAAAATCTACACTGGCGCGAGGACGTAGTTTGATGCTGCGGTGCAGAAACAAACTTGCGGTGTAACCCAATTTTCTTACACAGGAGATGGTGAGTAAAGAAAACGATTGCTGCCTGCAGCTGTATGACTGTACGGACCATGCGTAGCATATGGGATTATGCTTTGATTTAAAAAAAATATTATAATTATTTGACTTTTTATTGATTTTTTCCTTTATTATTATCAAAGCCGTGAAGAAACTAAAATTGGAGATGGTCTTTTGTGTCAAAGGCTATGGGCCTAAGTCCTTAGACAATTTGAATTGTTAAGTTTACTTTTCTTTCTAATTACTAATTACTTCTAAATTACTAATTAAGAAGAAATTACTAATTACTTCTAAATTAGTCAAGCTAATTTCATCTCATTCCACATTCTTTAAGATGAACTTTGGTTCTCTAACTTAGATCAGCAGTGAACCAGGATTCACTGAATCATTCTAAAGATGGTTTTAAACTATTTTATTTGTCTTTTTGTTTATTTTGTGTGTACACAGTTCCTTAGCTTATTTTTGTCTTAATGTTGCTTAATAGAGTAGTTAGGTTTCACAATTTTTTCGATTGAAATATAGTGTTAATTTAGATCAACAGCATTATATAGTGTTGTTCTCTGGATGTTATTTTCTATATTTTATTTCTGTTAATAAATTCTTAAACTTGAAAAGAAGTTGTCACTTACTTATTCTATATGTGTGCAGAGTTTGCTGTTAAAAGAATGCCAGTGCTCAAATCACCCTTTCAACTATTGTCCTAATATGGTGTTGGGCAGCTGTTTGGACCGATATTCATCGGACAATAATTAACAGACCGAGAGTTATTTCATAAACATTGAATAACTTAAAACAGTGCATAATGGCACAACATGGTGTAAGAGAAAGAAGCGACGGAGAGAGAGAGAGATATGACACATCCACAGCATTTCTGATGCTTCAATGAGCACCAGTAGGTAAAAGATCTGAAAGATCTGCTCTAAAGTGCATGCATCTCACCCTGCTTGTCTCCAGTCAGAACCCAGATCTTAACGTTGGCCAGAGAGAGGAGAGCAATGGTCTCTGGAACCCCTTCCTGCAGCTTGTCCTCAATAGCTGTGGCACCTAGGAGCTGGAAACACAAAGACAAATGTGTATACATTTGACAACATGCAAAATTATGAATTTTAATTTTGTCACACCGGGAAATGCATGGAAGTGAGAATAACCGACTAACAATCATATCTTGTTCTATCTTGTCATAGGCTGCAGCCAGCCTGTCCTCCCTGCAGTCAGTGGCCTTATCTGCGCAGCGTTGGCTCTCTGACCAGGCCTCCCACTCGTGCTCAGAAAGGTCCCTGTAGGCCAGGGCTAGAGTCCGTAGCCCATCAGCTGCATACTCCTGGAAACAAAAAATATACATCTAAAACATGTGTAAACATATAAAATGTAAGCCCCCTGAGCATGCATGTGAATAATATTTCAAGGAACTCCAAATCCCCTCTAGACAGCAGGAATAAGGATTTGATTAAAAAAGTAAAATATACCTCTTTGAGACACTAGGTGGCACTGCAGAGCCATCAAGTATGTTCATAAACAACTGCATTTACTTACATTAAGGTGGTCTGAGGTGATGGTCATCAGTTCCTGGTTGCAAGGGTGGAGTCTCTCTAAAAGTACCGTGTCAGCACCTTTGCAGTACAGACGGATCCTGCCTTCTGGGTTACGCACTGAATTCAATTGACAAAAGACATTTAAAAGAAATCATGAAATAAACACAGCTCTTCCTTTACCGTCAGACACCCATATTCTTGTTTCATGGCTGCTGTAGCAAGACTCATTGCTCCATAAAATGTGCGACATACACACGTAAAACCATTACACAATGCATATGTATCTGTTTTCACTTCAGGCAAAAGGACACAATGAGAATAAAACTCACTAAAATCACACCAAGAGATAAAAAGCAACAAACAACCAGGATCAAAACTGATCAAAGTTCAGTCAGTGGAGGAACCGGCAGTAGCGTTTAGGTGAGCAAATTTAAAGTCAAGCGAGTACCCAACTTTAAATATCTAGAGGTGTTATTTACCTAAGTGAACCTACATTTTCTTTAGATAATTTAGTTCTCATGAAAACAATTTAAAAGTTCAAAAGTATAGTTAAATACCCCCCAAACATGCACACAGATACACATTTAGGCATAAAAAAATGTATCTGCCCTTTTTGTGTTGTTGGAATCTAGAATATCAAAGAGGAGTAAATACAAATATACATTAAAAAAAATATGGTGACAAGCTATGGTAAAAAGCAAAGCCAATGGGGTACCGCGCACGTGACGTCACCGTCTCAAGAGCAACGCCCCTTTTGCCGCTTAGGTAGGGCATACAGGAGAGAACGCACGGATAACCCAGCTATTACACGCGCAACAGAACCAGCGATATGACCGACTTTACAGCCGTTAAACTTTCCCAAGACGATGTCCCAGGCACACGGTTTACTGGTCGCACTGTCGAAGAACACACCAACCTTCAGCTCAAACGATGGCTTGAGGTTCGATGGCTTAAAAAGACTGGAAAACTGGCCGAGTTGATCGAACGGTAAGCTTTGTTTTTTTTTCCCTGCCCGGCGATCATGGCAGCATCGGCCGTTTTTTTTTTGTTGTTGTTGCAATCACCGTCCTGGAATGGGTATATGTTTAATGTTTGTCTCATTTGAAATGTTTTTGAGTAAGCTATCCTGGTAGCAGGCTATCATGTTAGGGCCTGCTACCATGATAGCCTATATGCTGTCATGGTAGCAGGCGCTACTTTTTTAACATGTCGGCCACCAAAATACTCTTACCTTGACTTGATGTCGCTGGAATTGGGTCAGGATGTTCTTCGGTTGTGCCCTTTCCTCCGACAAAATGCTTGCTACATATGTACTTGAATTTGGTAACTTTTCCGGGTTGAACTGTTGTGTAGGCCGACCGCCCCGGTGTACCCAGCGCACACATTTCTCCTTGGCAGTCTTGAAGAAAACATCCTTCATATACGGCCGATCAGCGTAACTCGAGTCGCTGTTGCACGTTCCATAGCAACAATGTTTAAAAACCATGGTCTTAGATTTGGAAAAAGCAGTCGTTTACCGAGTAAAACCAAGGCTAACGCACGTCTCTTTTACAGCAAAACAGCGGCGGGTTTCCGGAGTTTGCCCCACTGCGTACCACGTGATGTGACGTCATCGTGACGTTGTGTTTCTAAAAATTGCTCGCGCGCGGTACCCCATTGCCTTTTCTTTTTTAAACATGCTCTATAGACCAGTGAAAAAGAGTATTTGCTAACAGGTTTCTTCTGTTTTTGCTTTGTTGTCACACCTAAATATTTCTGATTATTAAAAAAGTATTTACTATCAGGAGATAGGGACTCCTGGGATAAGGGATGCAAGAGATCCTTAGCTATCCAAGCCAGCCTGGAAACATGTGTAAAAGTAAAAGCTCACTAAACCTAATAACTGGTTATGGCCCCCTTGACAGAATTAACTAGGTTCTTCAATGACCTCCTGAATCAGTCATTAATGCACTTTTGGGGTAATTTAGGGAAGTAGGTCACTCCTAGGAAGGTCCATCATTGTTCATGCTTTCTGTATTTGGGGATAACAGGTATTACTGTGGTCCAAAGGACCAGAAGCGTTCGAAATAACTTTACAACTATTTCCAGACTGATAGATGTCAGTGACTTTGGTTCTTATCTGTTCTTAAACTTCAGAAGAGTGGGACATGATGAGTTATTTGATATAATTTAGCCTACTTCACGTTGTTAGAGGGGTTCTATTTAAAGGGGACATATCATGCTTTTTAAAGCCTTCTTTTTCACATTTAAATCCTTCAGTTGTGGCCTATATAAAGTGTTCCAAAGTCCGTCTGAGAGCAACTCGTTTTGGTGCTGTTTCTTTAAATGTGAAGGAAGCAAGGAAACTTCAGAACTTCTTTAATAAATGAAATAATTATTTTCTTTGATTGCTCTTTTTGTCCGATATAAATATAAATGTCTGATAGATGTCTTTGTGAAAAAAGCAAAAACAGCAGAAGAACAGCACTAAGGGGGGGTCACCGTTTTTACAGCGCTGTAAAATGAAACATTTTGTTTCCTGTACCACAAATATTTTTTTGTGTTCCAAAGAAAACTAACAAAAATAGATAAAGAATAACGGAATAATATAGTTTGCAAACCTAATTTTACTAAGGGAACTACAGTACACAAACCCAAGAGAAGAAATCTATGGAAAACAAAGGGAAGTAGGAATGGTTGGTTAGAATATATAAAAGTTGACAAGTTGATACCTCCTCACCTATAACAGACATCCTCTTGCGGATGTTGTTGAAGTCCAGTATGGCGAGCAGCGAGTAGGTGACAGTTCTACCCATCTCGGTTGTAGTAATTGTCCCAGGCGTTCGAGAGCGAAACACAAATCCAAAGTTTCGAGCGGCTGTCACCAGAGCGCCCTCGTCTGGAGACTGAGCCTTATAGACCAGCTCTCCTGGGCAGACAGATGAAAAACTGTTAAAAACACAGGAGTTAACGGAGAAACAGCATGTTGATGTGATTGTTTCCCCTCCTCCTGCTCACCCTCGCTCTTCTCCTCACTCATAACGGTGTGACAGAGAGAAAGCAGACGGAAAAACTCATGCGTGTGCAAGTCTCCCACTTTCACCGATTCCAGCAGCTTTTCGTCGTAGAAACAGAAATCTGGATCTGCCAGCGGGTTGAAAGGAGTGAAATCTAGCCTCTGAAGAGTAACAGGAGAGAGTTAGACCTCAATGTGAGAGAATATCTTACTTCCAAAAACAAAAGAAATGTGTACCTTTGGCTGTTTTCCCAGCGTATTCATGACTTCACCTGGCAGAAAAACAAACGACAGATAAGAATGTAGAACATAATGAATATTTTTACATGTATGATCCTCTGTTCATGGTTTGTTTGAGTGTTCTCTCTTACCAAAAGTGTGACCATTGATGGAGCACTTATTAAAGCTCATAATGTTCTGAGTTAGAGTTCCAGTTTTATCACTGAAGATGTATTCAACCTGAATAAAAATTAATACAAAGTTACAGAATTTTATTTAGAAACAAACTCACAACAGTGTGTTTGACATCACTGGACTTTGAACGATCATCCAGTAAAATAAACATTCCTGAAGATTAATGCAGCCTGTGCAAAGCTTTCTTTCAGCCTGCATTTATGCTTCACACATGGTAAATAGATAACTATACTATGAAACTACTAGAAAATACAATGATAAAAGTTCAAAACAATTCATGTGTAACTGAATCACCAACGCTGGAGCAAGATATAAACAAAGTCTGCAACAGCTGATGGTCCCTCAAAGCTCCCAGTGCACAGAAACTTACACAGGAACTCACCAGTTGTATAAATGTTAAAGAAATCCTTAATATTTTGAAACTTTCATTAATCACATCATATTTTTATGTGAGCTGCATAGTTGAAAAGTGGTTACCACTGTTGCCTTGCAGACCCTAAAGACTATTTTCTTCTGGTGGTTATTAGTGAACAACCCCCTTACTCCCTGACTCTCCTAAGTCTGTAATAATTGAGGTAATAATGATATTCTATCCTGAGCCTCATAAAACCTTGGGCCAGCCCCGTTAATAACATTTATATAAAGGTGATAAACAGCCCACCTGACCCAGCTCCTCATTGAGAGTGGTGGTCCTGGCCTCAGCCGCTGTGTTACACCTTGAGCAAAACATCTGCCGGTCCCAGTTAATGAAGTAGCTGTGACCCAGCCTGATCACCTCCACACTAGTGTACCAGCAGATAAAAAAATAAAATTAAAATAAAGAAGAACCAATGCATGTGAAGACACGTGGATGATTATGTTGTCTTGTGCACAGTGGAACCAGTGTATAAAAATGTTGCCATAGACAGCTGCTGGATTATGACACTGACTCACTGCTTTCTATTTGGTGATTAATTAAGGCACACTTATATTTCTTTTAAAGGAGTTTAACTGAATTTGATCCACTCTAGTTCAAAATCTGAAAATATTTAGAAAATTAAAGATTATTTTATTAAAAAAAAACATTTTAGAGAGTTATGAAACAAAAAGAGTAGTTTCAAAGCTTTTTTTGAAATCATACTTTAGACTGATACGATTAAACTTTGCTTGAGGTAAGGGTAGCAGGAGGCGATTTGCAGTTCTTGATTTGTCCAATCAAGAACTGCCACTGCTTCGGAAAATTGCACCAAACAATTAGCCAGAGATCAGCCGATTTCTCCTTAATCAGCATAATCTGCCTCTTTTCTCCATCAGAACACACAAATGGTAATACCCAAATACTTGTTAGTTTTCAAAATCACTGCCTCTATCAAAGAGCTTGAAAGATATTCTTTTTTTTAGCATTTAGTAAAAATTGTAATTGATCATGATTGGAATCGGCGGGTCAGACCTCAAACAATATCATCTCTATCATCTTCTCCCTAACCTCCAGAGATTTTATGAAAAACACTGTTTAAGACACTACAAGCTAAGCAAAGAGTAATGTCAGTGTATCATAGCTGAAGATATCACTTTTAAGGCTTGGGTATGGCTTTACATGCCAGATAGCTCGAGAGGATTTGGGCGTCACACATGTCCCTGTTCAGGTCCCTCACTGCAGTTCTCTGTTTAAACACCAGAATGAGCTGCAGATAAAAATCTGCAGAACAAGAATGTACAGAGGAAGAGCATTCCTAATGCACAACTAACTGCACAGTTTTAACCTCTTACTGGAGTAAATGTAACATGTTGCAATAAACAATCCTTCTGTTTTTTTTTTTTTTAGCTAATTCTGCTCTTGGTTGTAACAATGTGCCTTCAGACTCTATCCTGCTGCTCTTCCTGTTTGCTGCCGCTCGCCACGCGCTGAAAGTTACAAAAAGGTGGAGGTGCGAAACCGACTGAAATGACAAAACAAGCCCGCCCCCGACCCCCGAGAAATCTGTTTGTGAAAACAGAAACAAATGGCATAAAGCAGGTGTTAGTCTCCACATATTCTTACATTTCTTGTTATCTACCTCCTATGTACATATGTGCCTTTGTGATTTGCTGCACTTCTTCTTACCTGACGTATAGAGAAATAGGCACGACTGTGTTAAGAATGATGACGTAGGACCAGAAGGACAGGAAGGCAGAGAACATAAAGTTGTCCACAGGAGGGTCCCAGGGCAGGTAGCTCTGAAACAAGGAGCCCACCTCTCTCTCCCACACAGCGTTGCCCACAGCCAGGATCAGACCCATACACACCAGGAAACCAAAGATCTGGCAGGAATGCACACAAAGAAACCACAAAGACTTAGAGTTAGGTTTGTTGTGTTTTTGATCCAAAATTAGAAGGAGTCCATTCCCAGCATGTGCAGATGTAAAGAAAGCCCCTGAGATGATATCCTGAAATAGTTTGAGGCAGTGAAAGCGAGAGGTTTGGGGTGTCTTACCCAGAGGACCAGAGTGTTCATCAAACGATCAATGCTCGTACGTTTAAACTTGGTGCGACCGCTGTTCTGCATTAGCTTGGTATCTGGACCTGGGGACAGCAGCAACAGAGTCAAACCCACCTTTTATATGCACCGCGTGCATCCATCCATACGCAAATAGAAATAGGCAGACCTGCAAAGATGACCAGGCCGTAGCAGGCCTCGGTGTTGCGGAGGACACAGCCTCGCAGCAGCATGTTCTGGTTGGTCAGCGGGTATTTCTTGTCTCGCCAGTACAGAGTCCCACAGAAGCGATCCAGCTTGTTGTTGGGAGGCTCACACACCACTTCACCTTCACACAAGGAGTCATTTTGGCGAATTAAATAAAATTACTCACCCCTACATGACATTGCAAATCATCTACATGAGAGGCAACATGATCATGAGCTGAATTTATCATTCTCATGCTGCTGTCACCCTCAAAAACACAAACACAGAGACATTTTTTTCTGTAAGATGATATCAGGCAGAGTGTGGGTTGAGCCGCTGCAGCAATGCATTTTCCTCAGCAGGTAAGCAGTGTGTGCGTGTTTGGGGGGTGGGTGGAGGTTTTGCTGACTCAAAGCTCTTTTGCTGGTGGGTGGGTGAATGGTTGATGACGGTCTGTCATTCAGCAGCAACAGAGGACGAAAAGTGTGTTGATGTGACTGCTTCAATTATTCATTTGCCAGAGAGTGAAAGGGGATAAAACATCCGAATTACACAGTTGGATGCACACTGAAAACCATCGCCAAGGCGACCCGATCAGGAAACGGAGAGAAAGTGACATCATTCTAACCAAACTCACCGTCAAACAACGCCAAGTTGTTCGGATCACCGAGCTCAGCCGTCACTGACACCGACTGACGCACCTTCATATTGGTCTCTCTGCAGGTTCACAGGAAAACAGCTTTTTTAAAGAATACCTTTTCCTGTACCCTGTGGAGGTTAAAAGGAACTCTGAGTGGATATTGATGTGCAGGGGGCTTTCTGACCCGTCAAGCTCGGCCGTCTCGATGTAACACAGGCCGTGAGGTTCAGTGCTCGATAACAGTAGCAGGTCGGCCTGGAAAGAAATGGCTGACGTTAGCATTAACTGGAAGGTACATGCAGAAAAACTGAGTGCAGCACTGATGAGACGGAGATAAAAGTATGCCTCAGTCATCAACGCAATCAATGATAATCACATGTGGAGAGAGAGTTGGAGATTTAATGTCTGATTATAACAACTTCTATTGAGGAAGTAAAACACATCCATTTAGAGTCTTATGATTTTGTCTGCTATAAACAGCTTTCTTGAACAATAATAAACCTAATTATAAGCGAGACACTGAGTCCTGGGATTAAAGCAAACCTTAGTGAACTGGTGCTGACTTTGTGTTTTTATGTAGAAGCAAGCAAAAAAAAATATTTTGAGATTTATTTGTTAAGAGATTTAGAGATTTCTTTCCTAGAGTAATATTCTGCTTTGAGTCAAGTTCCCTTTGAGTTGTGGGATGTAACAAATCAACACACTGGATGATGTATTTCTGTTCAACAGGAAATTCTGGTTAAATTACTTCATGCTGAACAATATCAGGAAAACAAGCAACCATCCATTGTCTATACCCGCTTATCCATGCGGGGTTGCTGGGTAGCTGGTTCCTCTCTCCAGCGGTCATTGGGTGAGAGGCGGTGTACACTCTGTACAATCTGTAACCTTGCCTGCAAGCTGAATTCTTGCACTATTTGTGCGTTCACAAACACACAATAATCCATCTTGTCCCGCTCCCATCTTCAACCGTTCGGGCCGAACCGAAAATGGTTCTGGCCAATCATGTTGCAGTATTAGGGTTTAAGGTTGGTCATACCAGCTGTGACGAAAGCAAGAGCTGCTGAGCCCACAGCCGAACCAACATAAACATGGCAGCGCAGGAGGACGCAGGCATAGCTGCTGCGATCACATCGGTTTTGTCAAAATTCACAATTTATTCTTTGAAAGAAGAACAGCAAGAAGTGCTTTGACTTGCGTAACTTTCTGTGGTCTCTCATGGCGCCTGCTGCTTACATTTTCATTTGATATCGTGATTGGCTAAAACCAACCTTTGGTGGGCGGGCACTAAGTGTCGCTTCACCCAATCAGCTCTAAGAGTTCTGCTGAACTTCCTTCCTTTCCCCAGACGGATTCGGTGGGAGCAGACCCAAATTCATAATATGCAGTACGGAGAGTGCTACATGTCATCAATCTGTCTTGCACTTATCTCACTTTTTATTTTAGTTCACCATTTGGACTCTAAATTTGAGCAAACTTAATTTTGTTTTGACTTTATAGATCAAACCTGGTTTATTCGGCATAATTGTTTTGTTGTTCTTTTTGCACTGTCACCACTTTGGACCAGAGAGAGAGGAAGCACCAAGATGTCCAGACCAACAGTCTCCCTTCTGTTTGGAAGACGTATGAAGCTTGTCAGCATTTACTAAAAACATCTGTTAGAGGTTTTGAAGGCTAATAGATGCTCCACAATGTACTGAAGCTGATGATTTAACTACTGCACATTCAATCAAAGACTAAGATTTTCATTAGAAATTCCAAGTTAAATCATCTTGGGCTGTTAGAGTAGCCTAACTCCTAAATATCTTATTTATTAAAGTTTTTTCCATTTACTGCCATTATGTTTCATCCACATCACTGCAATTTATTTTGAGGTGAGCAGGCTGAATATTCCCTGTTGCAGCCGAATGTGTGAAAATGAGAATCACCGTGTCGCTCTCACTTACTGCCACAAACTGGTTGTTTTCTAGTTTAATGATGTCCCCCACTTTAACGTTCATCCACTTTTCATTCTGCAGCCTGCGACACAAAGTCAGAATAACGTGGAAAAATCACACAGCAAAAACTGGGACCGTTTGAATCAGCAACAATCATGCTCACAGGTTTTCATATGCTAGGACTTACGAGCCTCGGATGAGGACCTGAGACTGACGATTGTTCACTTGGTTGTCGCTCTTGTGGCGAAACTGCAGGGGACAAATGTGGAAGTGTTGTATTAATGGGAGGCTTCTAGTGAGCCTAACTTCAGGGTGTGTATAACCAATGCTCACATAGTCATCTGTGGCATCCTTCACTGCAGTGATGCTCAGCACCAGAGCCAAAGGCACAATGGTAGTGAACCAGGAGAGGGAGGAGATCTGAGGTATCAACTAACAAAGACAAGAAACCACAACATTATTCTCATTAGTATAAACAGGGATAGAAATGCAGTGCATCATAGAGAGGTAGCAACAACACCTTAAAACCTTTTCATATACCTTCCACTTTTTCACTTTTGTCATTAATTTTATTGGTCATTTATGTGATGAACTAACGCTAAGTAGTTTATAGCTGTGAATTGGAAAGGAAATTATACCTGTTGCTTTAATTTTCCACTTATACAAATTTGAAAGGTGTGGTGTGCTTATGAATTCAGCTTAATAAAAGCCAGGGAAGTTCAGACAGTGAAAACCTTTGTTAGAATTACAGCTGCAGGTCTGTTGGGGTATGTCTCTATTAGTTTTGCAAATCTAAAGGCTGGAAAGTTTGTCCATTCATCTTCACAAAATAGCACAGTAGTGTATGTGAAAAACTATTTTTAAGTCTAGTCACAGATTCTCGAATGGTTTTGGGTCTGGGCTTTGCCTGCGCCAATTCTAACACACACGTAGATACAATATGTTTTGATCCAAATCATTAAATTTCAGTTCTGCATGTATGTTCTGCTGGAAGGTGAACCTCCACCTCTGTATCATCTAACAACAGCATGATGCAGCCATCAACATACATCACAGTGAGATTGGCATGTTTAGGGTGTTAGTTGAAGTTTTTTTTTTTGTAAAATGTGGAAATTTTCAACATTTATTCATATCTTGGGGCAGAATAAATTTTAGAAAATGTTGGTCATGTTTTAAAGGATGTTGGTAAAATAAATGTCCAAAAACATTTGATAAGTGAAGGCCTAATAAAACATTGAATCTATAACATAAACACTGTTTCTGATTAAATTTGTAGCCGTGATAAATCAACGTCTAGATTTATATCCATATTATAATAACGTGAGAAAAACAGAAGCGGCATACGGTTTGACTGATCAGCTGCTATCAGATGCAAATACACTGAGAGTTTCAGATCTAACTCCCACTGAATACTTCCCGTTTTGAAAGACCAAGACGGCAACAAATAGGCTTTGAAAACACCAGGTGACACCGCAGTGGTTCCACCTCTCTGTTTCATGTAGTGGGAAGAATAAAACTATATTTTGGCTATAAAAAATCTGAAACATTAGACATAATGCAGATTTAAACTATGTTGCTTGTTATTTTGGCGTTTAATGAAGAGAAATGATTTTGGTAACCCTAACTGACCTTGAACAGAAAAAGTTTAAACTGATTTAATACTAGACATTGTAAAAAAAAGCAAGATTACCGGTATGTCTTTTTCAGTGTATATAAATATATGGCTTCAATTGTAAATGATTTGTCTAATCGTCTGCTACGTGTTGTGATATGATTAGTACCTGTCTTTTTGGACTATCTTTCATACAAATTGTCCTCAATTTGTTTATTCTATAAAGATTCCCATTTCCCCCTTTGTTATTCACCTGCAGAATGAGCAGGAAAAGGAAGTAAGTGTTGGCTACTTCCTGGAACTGCTCAAACAAGTTGACAGGCAAGAAGGTGAGGATGTTGTACTTTGATGTCATGATGCAGTTACTCTGTGTTGAGAGGAAAACACAGGAAAAATTATTATTTTAAATACTACCATTCATATTTTGGAATATATACAGAGGAAAGGCCCAGATATTCTCACCGCATACTGAAACTTTTCATTGTGTTCTCTGTCATTGGCTTTGACCTTTCTCTCCTCCTCTGCAGAAAGATAAAGGTAAAACATGATGAGTCATAAAACAAGGAAATTAATTACAATGAAGAAGCAAAATAGATGCATTAGCATCACACAGCACAATATAAAAAACATTCAACAAACTTAAACATCTAGATTTAACAAATGGCCTCTATGGTTTAAGTCTCCAGTTCTTTGTGTTTTACCAAAAATAAACACTGATCACACTTCATTAGATAGAAATAGATTGAATTTTTTTCTTTGAGTCCTGACACTCTCACCCTGTCACCCTGCAGTTTATACCTTTGTTCTTTTTTAGATGCACAATCAGTCCAGTGTAGACATTTTGGGAATTTTCTCATTGCCAGAATTTCTCCTCTGGAAGATGGCAAAAATAAAAGCTACGATAAGAAAGCCACAACAAGTACTGCTTACGGTTTGCCACAGGTAGGGTGCAATTACATTAAATAAGGGCCTCTGGTCAGAGGAGGTCATAAATTAACCCTTGAGCTTATATAGTGTGGCCTGAACACACCATCCCCAAACATGGTGGTGGCATAATGCTGTGGAGACGCTTTTCATTCAACAGGGACAAGGAAGCAGGTCAGAGTTAATCAGAAGATGGATGGAGCTAAAAACAGGGCAATCCTGGAAGAAAACCTTAAAGCCTGCAAAAGGCTTGAGAATCAACATAAACATAGGGACATATCCTGCTGTTTTTAGACGTGTGTATGCTTCAACGCATCTGAATCAAATCAGGTCGTTGGCAGGACTCTGTTGTATTCAACAGCCACGTTACACAGATTTGCTGGACAAGGAACACACACATCTAATAGTTCCAGAAATTATCCAAAGTCAAGGCCAAAAGCCAACTAAGAAAATGTGGCAACACTTAGAAATTGCTGTTTACAGATGATCTCCATCCAGTCTGACTGACTGAAGTTATTTTGCAAAGAAACTGCAAAGAAAATCTCAGTCCCTAGATGTATAAAGCTGCTAGCTGGAGCTGTAATTGCAGCTAAAGGTGGTTCTACAAAGTGTCAACTCAGTGTGCATGGTTCACACTTTAGACAAATGGAAACTACGTATAATTTTTACTCCACCTCACAGTTATGCTTTGATAAAGTCTCCCTTCCAAGTGAAATGACACAGCTTCAGACAGATACGTGATACATCTCAAGACGAATGCATGTTGTTTGCACTGGGCTGAAACACTGCTGGACTGAGAAAACTACATCCTCGACAAACTTTTGACAAGTCTAAGGCTCTACAGGAAGGGACATCACACAACACAAGCCATTAACTCAATAATAAACATGCACACACAGACCATGAACAGAGACTCTGTGGTTTCCTGTGTATTTGCAGCTCTGTGAAGCTCTCTCACACCAAATTGTGCCCATAACCTATATCTGGTCCCCTGCTGTGCTGAGCTTCAAAAAAACAAACACAGGCCAATTAAAGAGTTCCCACCAGGACTCTGGTTTGCCGTGAAGCTCTAAGACCGATGTGTTGAGACAGAAGAGCAGCTCGTTTGTTGGAGAGGTTTTCAGAAAATGAAATTGCCCCCCAGTATGAACGCCTTTACAAATATTGTTTATTTTGATTCACGCTAATGCAAAATGAAAAGATAATTGAGTTAATATTTGCTTCACTGTAGCATTAGTTCTTACGAGAACACTAAACAAAAACATTGTTTGACAAAGCTTTAGCAGGTAGTTCCTTCCAAATGCATCTGAGAACTAGCCACAGATCTTTTGTGGAAGCAGACTGGTTCAGACATTTCTTTTAAAGGTATATAGCCACATTATATGCTTATTAAAAAAGACAGAAAACCATTTAACCATAATAAAATAAGGTTATATACACCAAGCGTCCATCCTGATAATGTTTTGATAGTCCTTTTTGAGCCTAAATAGAAACCCCTCACCAGGCGCGATGAGCAGATATAAACAGATGTAGTGCCATCTACTGGCAGTACCGCAGAACTATCAGAAAAATAACATGTTTGAATTTTTGAGAATTCTTTATCAATCAGTATGATTTCTATTTTATCAAAATGCTTTTTTTCCCTATATCTTCCAGCCCTACCTGACCATATACCTAACTCTAATTACAGAAATAAAAACACAAACCAGTAAGGAACCATCACCAGGCTTAACTGTTAACTGTGGGTGGAGCTACTCAAATCTCCAGCTCTTCTGACAAAAGCCAAATACACAATATGGCCAAAAGCATTGGTATCTAATAAGCAGGCCCAGGAGCTACCAACAGCAGGCCCAGGAGCTACCAACAGCAGGCCTAGGAGCTACCAACAGAAGGCCCAGGAGCTACCAACAAGCAGGCCCAGGAGCTACCAACAGCAGGCCTAGGAGCTACCAACAGAAGGCCCAGGAGCTACCAACAAGCAGGCCCAGGAGCTACCAACAAGCAGGCCCAGGAGCTACCAACAACAGGCTCAGGAGCTACCAACAACAGACCCAGGAGCTACCAACAGAAGGCTCAGGAGCTACCAACAGCAGGCCCAGGTGCTACCAACATGCTAGCTGTTATCTCTGCTTGCTAAAAGACTTCTCATCTTATTACATTGGCAAAATTCCCTGACCTCCAAGAACAATTGAAGAGAGGACATGTCATTTGATCAGATAAGTACAATGAGATTCTTTCTGATATTGCTCTTAGGTGTTTACACCTTTGAAAATGCACCAAAGTCTTCTGAGGATTTATATAATAACTTAGCTCACTCCTTCAAGAATTACTCCAGATTCATGACATTCGATGAGACAATTTGGACTCCTTCAGATTTTATTACCCACTGGCACGACTTAAATCATATACCAACAGATAACTTAGTTCCCTTAATGTGTTTGTCTGTTTTAAGGAACTGTTTTGTGTTAAATGAATTATCTCTTATACACCTTGCTCAGAACAAGAGTACCAGCCTGGTATCAAATGTAAATGGTAAATGGAAAAGACTCATTCTTCTCTTACTTTTACTGTCAGGTAATGTGCAACCGAATCCAGGTCCAACTTTCAATAACTTTGACACACCTGAAGAATTCAAAACCAGATCAGGTCTTGGTATTTTACATATTAACTCTCGTAGTCTCTTGCCCAAGATAGACCTAATTAAAATCTGGATTGAATCTACCAATACAGATATTTTAGTCTTGACGGAAACATGGTTAAACAAATCCATTACAAATAAAAATATTTCCTTAGAAGGTTACAATGTTTTTCGCTGTGATCGCCTTAAGAAAGGTGGTGGTGTTGCCATCTTTGTAAGGAGCAATTTTCATGTCACACTGTTATCCTCTGTATCTATTCCTAAACAATTTGATTTTCTAGCCCTAAAAATTGAATTCACTAAGGCTCAAAATATTACAGTTATAGGGTGTTATCGACCACCTTCTGCTGTCTGTGATGCACTTCCAAATTTGTACAAATATCTAGCTGACCTAAATAATAATGAATTTGTTTTATTAGGAGATTTAAATCTAGACTGGTTGACAGCATCTTCAGATAGTTTAAAAACTATCTGTGATTCTTTAAATATCACCCAGTTAATAAACTACCCCACTCGACCCAATAACAAATGCCCATCAAAATCATCACTCCTTGACTTAATTATGACAAATGCTCCGCATAAATATACAGGGACAGGAGTTTTTGCAAATGATCTTAGTGATCATTGTGCTGTAGGTATAGTTAGAAATCTCAAGTTACCAAAATCTAAGCCTCGTATTTTGAGCAAAAGAGATTTAAAACACTTAAATGAGCAAGCTTTTATTCATGATTTGATACTTTTTAACTGGAATAGGGTTTCTCTTTTTGATAATGTAGACCTTGCCTGGCAGTATTTTTATGAAGAATTTTTAAGACTAATAAATAAACATGCTCCTGTACGTAAAATTAGGGTGAAGGGAAGAAATAATCCATGGTTTTCCCCAGCTATTGGGGCTCTGCTTAAACAAAGAGATACAGCTTGGGCTAGAGCAAGAAAATTCAATACTGAGGAGAGCTGGCTTTGTTTTAGGAAATTGAGGAATAATTGTACATCATCAATTAAGAAAGCAAAGTCAGACTATTTCCTTGCGGAAATGACAAAAAATTTAAATGATCCAAAGAAATTTTGGAAAACAGTTAAATCAGCTACTGAACAGGCGCCACTGAGTGACTTTCCTAATTTTGTTTGGAAAAAAAGTAAAATGGTGTCTGATAAATTAGAAATTTTAAATTATTTTAATGAGCATTTTATTTCTGTAGGTTCTCTATTTGATGACTTAAATTCATTCGGCCAAAATGCAAATAACGATGAACTGTTTTCGAATAATAATGGTAACTCCACCTCTTTTAACTTTTCCCCTATTTGTACAACTGAGGTTCTTAGAGAACTGAGGAACATAGACACCAGAAAAGCGGCAGGGCCAGATAACTTGGATCCATTTTTTCTAAAGTTGGCTGCAGAGTTTATAGCAGAGCCATTGTCTCATATTTTTAATCTAAGTCTAATCACTAATAAAATCCCTAGTGTCTGGAAATCAGCATTTGTTTTGCCTCTATTCAAGGGTGGGGAGTCATCGCAGGTAAACAATTACAGACCAATTTCTAAATTATGTATCCTAGCAAAAATTTTTGAAAAGTTAGTTGCAGATCAACTAAAGAATTTTTTAGATTCCAATTGTATTTTACAAAATGTACAGTCCGGTTTTAGAAAAAAACATAGTACTGTTACTGCAACTTTAAAGGTTTTCAATGATCTGATCCAGGCTCATGATAACAAAAAACATTGTGTTGCTTTGTTTATCGATCTATCAAAGGCATTTGACACAGTAAATCACACGCTTTTAATTGAAATTCTACACAAAATTGGGCTTTCACATCAAGCTACCATGTGGATAGCTGATTACTTGTCAAACAGAACCCAGAGAGTCCAATTAGCTGGCTACACGTCTTCTAATTTAACTATTTTAAATGGCGTACCTCAAGGCTCAATTCTGGGTCCACTTTTATTCTCCATTTATATAAATAATTTGTGCGTCAACTTGTCAAATGCTTTTTATCATTTTTATGCTGATGACTTAATAATGTACTGCAACTCTTCATCATTATCACAGGCACTACAGTATTTACAGTCTGCTTTTAATGTAGTTCAAACACGGTTACAAACTTTGAAGTTGGTTTTGAATGTGGATAAGACTAAGGCAATGGTTTTCTCCCACTCTGCTAAACTACCAGAAATCCCTCTATTCCTTACCACTGCAGTAGGTGCACAAATTGAGTTTGTTAGTAATTATAAATATCTTGGTTTTATTCTAGATAATGAACTTTCTTTTAAAAATCATATTGCAAATCTATTACGAACATTGAAAATGAAGATTGGGTTTTATTATCGAAATGGACCGTGTTTCTCACTCAAAGCTAGAAGTAAATTGGTTGCAGCAACATTCCTGCCACTTCTGGATTATGGAGATGTTTTATATATGAATGCTTCAACCAAATGTCTGAAATCTTTGAATACTGTTTATCATTGTGCTTTAAGGTTTATAACTGGGAGTAGACGTTTGACACATCATTGTGATTTGTATGCAAAAGCTGATTGGCCTCCTTTAAGTGTTCGGAGAAACAATCATTTGATGATCCTGATCTATAAATCTCTACTTGGACTAACACCAACTTACTTAAGCTCTCTTTTGCATAGATCTAGTAGTTCACATGCTTTACGCTCAAATGACTTTATCCTTCTACATGTTCCTCGTGTTCGAACTGATAAAGGAAAGAAAGCATTCAGTGTGTTGGCTCCTATAGCGTGGAATCAGCTCCAGTCTGAGCTCAAGATGTCAGAAACTATTTCATTGGACTTATTTCGAGCGGTTCTTAAAGATAGACAACAAGCTTGTATGAAACAGTGTCACTGCTTTTAAATTGTTTTTATTGTTTTATATTTGTGCATATGTATTAATTGGTTTTATTTTTGTAACCAGGTTGTAGTGTTTTTGCAGATTTCTGCCCAGGTCCCCCTTGAAAATGAGATCCAGATCTCAACGGGGTTTACCTGGTTAAATAAAGGAAATAAAAAAAAAAAAATAAAAAAAAAAATAATTGTATTCAGGTGGTCCTTTTACTTTCATGACCACAAGTTCGGAAAATCCATCTCTCAGGGATTCTGTAAATTCCAGTGCAGTACCATAACAGGATCCCATCTACACAAGAAGTCACATTGTAAAATGTAATCATTGCTAAATATTCCACGGTTAACTTTTAGTGGTATTCGATCAAAGTGAAAGAAACTGGGATCGTCAGTAATGAAGTGATAGGCCACATAAAATCACAGAAGGGGTTCAGCAAATGCCGAGGTAAACAGGTCGTCAACTTCCTTCGCAGTGCTGACCTCAGCCTGATCGAGCAACTTTAAAATCAATTACAACAAAAAATAGGCATTTTTTGTCCAACATCAGTGTCTGACCTCACAAATGTGCCTCTGAAATAATGGGGTAAAAGGCCTTACATACCAGACCCTGAATCTACTGAAAGCAGAGAGAGCAAATATATCTAAATATATATCCTTTTTACTTCTTATTTTACTGTATTCTTATTTTTTGTCTGCACCATCAACACCAAGTGAAATTCCTTGTAAGTGCAAACCTACTTGGCGATTAAACTTGATTCTGATTCTGAAATGTTTCAGCTGTCAGAGTATGAAAGGGAGCAAACCCACCCCGGCTCTCAGTTAACATTATTTCAATGTCAGATTGTGGTTGTGTGGGCACTCATCCTCTAAAATCTATTCCACTGAAACTCCTGCACCTCCTCCGCTTTCCGATTCTCTCTTCTGCCCTTTCATTGCATTTAAAGGTCATCACGCTGATGTTGATTTGCTCACCCCGCAGTGCTAACACTGTGAGGAGAGCGAGATGCCGCCTTACATCCGGCCCTAGCCTGCCCTCTGCGAGCTGACCACCAACAAATGAGAGCCTTTAGCAAACTGCACAGTAAGTGTTTCATGTCTCTGACAAGTTCAAGGGCATCAGAAGACGTAACACAGATACCACGCTGCACAGTGGTATCAGTCTATAAAGCTGCATCACTGTGAAACTTTCAGTTGTAGTATAGCATTTCATCAAATACAGCGACAATAGGGAGTAAATAAATATTGATTCAGCGGGACTAAATCTAAAGATGCAAAAGTACACTTCTGATGCACTGTGCGTTCTGTCCACTTAAATCATTCCCCCAAATCCACGGCTCTGAGTCGCACAATGTTACCGTAAACTAAAGTAACTGAAATTACAACCGTAATGACCATATTAGTCATTCTGAGTTATGGGAAATGTTAGTCTGATTTAAACTATGAATCAGGCAAGCCTCTCCGGATGAGTGGTCATCATGGATGATCTAATTTGGAAAAAAATAAAAAAAATGGTGTTTATCCACAAATCTAAAGCTAATTGGCTGAAAAAACAATATTTGGCTGTGACAGACCGATGGAACGGGGGTCAAATGAAGGGGGACATTAAGTGGGATCTGTGGTCGTTACACTGAAGAATGAGGGTACAGGTGGCGCCTGGAGGATTGATCAGTGTCTCAGGAAGCAGAGGGAGGCACGTTGTGTATTTCAGGCTTCCTGCAAATTCTCCATTTCAAAATTTCATATTTTTCCAGGGTCAAATTTCTGGATTTTCTCTCAGTTTATCTGACATTCTGGACATTTAACTAGAAATAAAAATGACCTAGGTGAATACAGAGCATGTAACAATGCAATAATGGAGTTTGTTTCTGGTTTGGAAGCTTGATGAAAGTAAACGTGCATTCTCACTCTCTGGGCTAACTCAGATCATCTGTATTTCCAAACCTATAACATGCAGGCTTTTCAAAACAGAACTGAAAGCACAGATTGTGATTGTTGATACATTATTTTTATACCAATTCAGAATAATAGAACTGTCAATGCAAAGTTTGGAATCTAGTCACATTTCCAGATCTAATCCAGAAGAAAAACGCTAATAGGAGAGGGTATAGATAGCTGTGATTTTTATTTTCAACACGTAACTGCATTCTGTTAGTAACTCAAAAACCAAAGCAATCAAACAGTTGGAAAAAAAAAATAAAACCTGAAGACTTGTAAACGTTTCCACAGCCATTATTCTTTTAACCACCAGACTTATCCTGACCTGAGAAAATTACTAAAACAAATTGGAGACTTTTCTACACCAGTAGGAACCCTGTAATTTACTCTAAACTCAGATTCAAACCTGCTGCTATTAAAAAAGAACTAAAACAGAGCAAAGAGTCGTGTTTGGCAGTTTAACACTTAGATGAGACATAAAACAATAAACTTGTATAGCCCTAAATTACCAAAGGAACACAGAAATGACATGAAGATCTTTTAATTTCTTATTATAGTGTCAGGTACAGCAAGTACGTGCACAACCAGATGGCACCAACTAGACCAGGGGTCTGCAACCTTCAAAATACAAAAGGGCATTTTTGCTCTCAATCCAGCTAAATAAACCCCATAGATGTCTAACATTTGCAATAAGGAGATGGATAAATGTTTATTACATTGCTGGCAGAATGACCAAACAGAAATTACAGCCACTTGGCTCCAAGTGGCTGTCTAAATTATCCCATGAGGGGTTGTAGCAAATTCAATATTCAACAAATAATTTAGACTTTAACAGGCAATACAACAAATCTTAACTAACAGTTATGACATTTAATTATTTAATGTAAATTTACTAATTTAAGGGCTTGTGTCGCACATTTCTTCCTTCATGTGGAGGAGTAATAGGACGATGAAAGCAGATACAAATGACAAACACTGGTTTGGATGGAGATGGGATGAAACTTAAACTTATCTGAAATGATTATGATCTTTATTTGTAAAATGAGATGGGATTTGTACAAACAACCTCACACTCGTACCTGTCCGCTTCTTTTTCGATTTTCCTCCCCCAAGTCCTGCGTTTTTCTTTTTCTGAGTGGGGAGGAGAACCACTGGAAACCATTTCTCCGGGATTTCTTTCAGCACTGTCATCTTTTTTGGCTGCAGAAGAGCGCTGATACAGCCGCATATGGCGAATAAATGTGACCTTCAGATCTTCGCGGGGAAGAGGCGATGAAGCTTCCGAACCAACTTCAGTAGAGTTGGTTGACTCGGACCATCCCACCCTGCGTCTCCGCTCTCCTCTCTGCGTTCTTGAAGTGCGCGATCGAGCTCACGCACGCAGCGCGCCCTGCTCGGATTTCTCCCTCTCCGTCTGCACAAACGATGAGGTCATGCTTTTCCTAAAATGACCGACACATCCACATGCAGCCTGACCAGTACCTCGGCTCTGGCTCTGTGATTTTTTTGTCCGCTATTTTGTGTTGCAGAGGCTTCTCCTGCGTGTTGAGGCTCGCGTCGACTTTCACCCACAACATAAACACTGCCCAACGTGGGACATTACGTAACCCAGTTGCGATTACGACGGAAACCGCCACTGCAGGGATCCCACAGCTGAGCAAATCGCTGATTAAGAGGGACGTGCGCCATTTTGGCTCCGAAATCACTGACTGCGCTGCGATGATACTGAGTTGGGAGCCAAAATGTTTCCTGCACGTTTTTAGCCCGAGAAGGTGCGCCGCAGTGGGCGGGGCCAGGCAGGTGGCAAGGCACGTGCTGCGCCGCCGGCCTCGTGCCACGTGGGACACAAATGGCTCCCATTTGAAAAGCAATTATCATAAAGCTGTCTGAGACATGTAGATTAGCGTATCAATGACAATGTGATTCCCTAAGAGAAAGCTGAGAATAGCTAGATGAGCAGATGATGGTTGAGAAGAATGATGCATTTCACAGATCCTGTGAGGTCTGCAGGCATAAACTCCCTGATTCATAAAACACACACTGGAGAACATGCTGTCATGATCGGGTGCAAGGACTGGAAAGAAAATTTGTTATAAGCATCGGATAGACATTTAGAGAGCATGAAATATTGATAAAAGATAACAGGGCACAGAAGAAGGAGATGCTCAGTCTGCGTTGTGTGGATTGCAGTCATTGACGTCGCAAGAGGCACAAGAATCAAGCTGCTCAGCTGGCAGTGTTGAAAGCAAGTGACATCTTTCAGATTTCAACATATTCTGAAAAGTTTGAAACGTATTTGAGTTGCAAGCTGTTTAACTTTACGTGTCTGAGAGAAGACATTTTGAGGAGCACAGGCAGAGAAAACGTTGCGGAAGGAAAATCTACGCTGGAAGTTCTCAACCAACTCACAGCTGCAGCTACTGAATTTTTCAGATGTCAAGTTAAGTATTTCACGCACTGATGTCTGAGGATCAGTGCCTCCAAATCCAAGGGTGGTCTTGAGCCGGAAGACCATAGAGTGCCTTCTTAAGTTTGGGGAGGATGTCCTGCTCCAAGTGGAGGAGTTTAAGTTTTGTGGGATCTTGAATGAGGGTAAGATGTAGCGGGAGATCGATAGGCGGATTGCTGCGTCTGCTGTGAAGCGGGTGCTGTACTGGTCTGTTGTGGTGAAGAGAGAGCTGAGCCAAAAGGCAAAGCACTCGATTTACTGGTCGATCTACGTTCCTTCGCTCATCTATGGTCATGAGATTTGGGTCATGACCGAAAAACGAGATCCCGGATACAAGCGGCCGAAATGAGTTTTCTCCGTAGTGTGTCTGGGCTCTCCCAAGCTTGGTCATCTGGAGGGGACTCATGATAGAGCCTCTGCTTCTCCACGTTGAGAGGAGCCAGTTGAGGTGCCTAGGGCATCTGGTTAGTATGCCTCCTGGACGCCTCCCTGGTGAGGTGTTCCGGGTATGTCCCACTGGGAGGAGGCCCAGGGGAAGACCCAGGACACGCTGGAGGGACTATGTCTCTCGTCTGGCCTGGGAAAGCCTTGGGATTCCCCCGGAGGAGTTGTCCCAAGTGGCTGGGGAGAAGGACGTCTGTGCCTCCCTATTAAGGCGGCTACCTCCATGACCTGACCTTGGATACGCGGAAGAAGACGGATGGATGGAGGTTTTCTACTTAATAATCCTTGATTAATTGAGTAATTGGACAAACATGTTCTGTCTCATCTGTTACCAACGCTCTTTTCCGTGAACTGCTCCACTTATATTAACAGTATAGGTTGAACC
Source organism: Fundulus heteroclitus (assembly GCF_011125445.2). Lineage (NCBI taxonomy): Eukaryota > Metazoa > Chordata > Actinopteri > Cyprinodontiformes > Fundulidae > Fundulus > Fundulus heteroclitus. The sequence goes on along the minus strand of NC_046363.1, from coordinate 24,803,520 downwards.
CACCCCTTCTTCCCATTCAACAAAACCCAACAATTTAGGCCCTCTTCACACCATTTATCTGTATATTTGGGAGATTTCTGCACCTAAACTCCCAGTTTTGGCGTTGTTGAAGAGGAGGAAACACTGTTTTCATCAGCTAATATGAAGCAAGGACAAAACTGGAGAGTAGAGTCTGCATACAGAGCAAAACCTGTCATACCTTTATGTGTCGATGTCACTGTAGTCCAAAGTAATCATAGACAGAAATTCCAAGATATGTATGTTGTTGTTTTTTCATTTACCTCTGATAGACACTCAGATAGAGCAAAAAGACAGAAGTTATTTGTCCTTTCATGAGTAATTATATTCCTAGAGAGGCTGCTCAGGCTTTTTCCTCTCTTCTCATGGTAAAATATGATGCCAGGGATTCAGTTTTCCAGCTTTATCATTACATTTTCTGTTGTAACCACAGCCTGAAAATCTTCACACAACTTCTCCTGGGCTCCCAGAACCACAGCTATATGTGCAAATTGGAGGTCTGTTTGTGTTTCCCCAATCCAGCGCCTCATGCAAACCAAATAATGCCCTTTTTTTGCTAGTTACAGTTTCAACTGCTTGACAAGATCCTATTTGTTGCAGCCAAGCAGTGGCTGGACTGCAGGTTCACAGCAGTGGGGATTAACTGTACAATAACTTAAAATAAATAAAGTTTGTGATGGATGAGTGGATGGATTAATGAAGGTAGGACTGGATGAATGTGATTTTTAAGAGGAATGCTCATTGCGGCTTGTGTCAATACAGGATATGATGATGAACCCTGGTTACTTTTATCAGAAGTGGATCGCCGGATGCTGCATCTTGGAGCTTCAGCTGCCGACCAGACGGTTGCTACAGCATGTAGTACTTTATTGGGGCATATGTTCTTATATAAGCTTGGCACTGTATAGTACTTTTCCGTTTAGACAATGACTGCATGAATAAAGTCTGGAGATGTAAATGTTTTTCTACACTATGTTTTCTCTACAAAGAAAACATAGTGTTTACAAACCTGGAAACTCCTAAACTAAATTCCCAGATTTTCCAGAATGAAGCCCCTGTGCTTAAATTTGCACTTCAAAACAAAAGTTCTCTGAGCCAAGGTATGTTTCACTTCCTGTCTTTCTCATATGCTGAACGTGTTTAATGTGAGGTGCTGACCTGGAGGAGGCCTCTTTCTGAACATCTCCACTCTGCCGCCGTCCTTTTGCTAAGGCCCATGAGACTGTCTGCAGGGGTAAAAGAGAGGACAGTAAGGTCAACAGAAGCAGTGCTGTCACAACAAACCGATAACACACACAAAAAAAAGACAAAGAGTTGCGGCGATTCAGAATAGGAGGTGGGAGGAGAAAAGTGAGGACCAAAAACTCAAGTTGTCTGAAATAAATCACTTATAAACCGCTTTTGTTTCAGACCAAACTGTCACCCGTCGTTTCACATCATTTACTTTCAAGTGCTGTGGTAAAAGAAACAAGATGCAAATCAGTAATGCATTCACACCGTTGCACAACAGGTCCCACATACACATCCAGCAGGCCATCTCTGCTCTGTGAAAGCAGTAATGAGGAAATGACATTCAGCAGAGAGCCGCATCCGTCTCTGTCTGGCGGGGGGGGGGGATACTGGTGACTTCGGCCTGATCCGCTGTCGCTCTGCTCTCTCTGGCACAGGACACAGAAAAACGCCACGGCCCGCTCTGAACAATTACACCTCTTCTCTTTCCTGTCTTCCTCTCCTCCATTATGCTGGCTTGTTACTGTGGTACACCTCTTGTGCTTGTATTCGTTGTGTTTTATCTCAGTTAAGTACAGAAGCCAGGAGACAGAGGATGACAGATGAGCCATTACAAATCTTTTTTTTTTTTTTTTTTGTTAAGCAGTGCATACAATACAGCAGACACAGACTAAAAGGAGCAAATATCCAATCAATACTCTTTGAGACAGAGCTGCTCTGCCTTTCTCCATGCCAGCTGGGCAGATTATCTTTCAGCTACTGTTTCCATCATCGTTTTCTACCCCGCTGTACGTTTTTTTTTTTTTTTCTTGCATCATATCTTGTTACTCCTTGCACTCCACAACCCACAGAGGGATGAAAACATTTGGACACGACAGGCTAAAATTTCTCGTTGTGACTATTTCAACAAGCAAAGGATTAACATAGTTAAGCTTATCAGGGCCTGGTGTTTTGTTTTGGTTTTATGAAGTTTTGAAATAAAACAAAAAAGTATTTAGGTTAATCTAGCTGCTGTTGCTTGCTTTTGGAAATGTAAATTCTACCCAATAAGTCCCCAGTTAAAGAATAAAAAAGGCTACCAAACGAAAGCAAAGTGCTCTAAGGTAGCTGCTTCCTTGGTGCATAATGCAATTATCAAACGACTGTTACAGGAACTGTGGAGGTCAAGCTGAGGTCTCGAAACCCAAAGCAGAAACTAAAGGCCCTTTTAGAAAGCAAAAAGTCCTTACTGCCATTTAGAAGACTTTGGAACGGTCTACCAAAGTCTCATAAATATGATTATCTAGAAATAATGACGGCTATTCAGACGAACCAGAATGAAGGTGTGCAGAAAAAAAATTCCAAGCAAAGAATTGAAATAAAATTTCTTCAACTTCCTAGATAGAGTAGATCCTTTTGGTCCATGAGGCAGACACCCTGTCTACTTTTAAGACTAATCTTAAAACTTTCCTTTTTGATAGAGTGGCTTAGTTTACGCTGAGTTATCTCTGTAGTTCTGCTGCTATAGGCTGCTGGAGGACATCAGGGTCTATTTTTCTCACTCTGCTGAGTTTTCCTACTGTTCTCCAGTTTTTATTAGCTTGTTGTTTTTTCAACTTTTACCTTTTTGTTCTCTGTCATTTTTCTCTTCACAGCAGATACTCCTGGTCTGATGTTCTGTTAACTGTGACATCATCCAGGGAAGACAGATCACCCGCTATTACCATCTAATGTAGAACAGATTCCTGGATCAATGTGTGCTTCTGTGCTTTTTTTCTCTCTTATTGTGTCTCTGCTCTGTCTTCTTCGTCTGAGGCAGATGACTGTTCACACTGAGCCTGGTTCTGCTGGAGGTTTTCCTCCCTGTTAAAGGGGAGTTTTCCTCTCCACTGTCTGTCGCTTCATGCTTGCTCAGTACGAGGAATTGCTGCAAAGCCATGGACAATGCAGATGACTCTCCCTGTGGCTCTACGCTCTTTCAGGAGGAGTGAATGCTGTTTGTTAAGACTTGATGCAATCTGCTGGGTTTCCTTAGAAAGGAAACTTTTTTTATAATTTTGTATAACTTTTTGTATAATTTTGTATAATCAACTTTTTGTATAATTTTGTATAATCTGATTGAATTTGACTTCGCAAAGTGCCTTGAGATGACATTCATCGTGAATTGGCGCTATATAAATAAAATTAAATCGAATTGAATTGAATTAAATCTGTTCCTCCTGTGTGCCAGTCCAAATCCATTGGAGAAGGACTTAAGTGGTTTATTACAGAACATTAGTGAACAAACAGCATCATTAAGAAAAAAAGGAGCACAGTGGACGTGTCAGGGGGAAGTTATGGAGACATCTGAAGCGCAGTTAGTTTAGAAGACAATAGCCATAGCTTTGACAAAGAGAGCATCAATCATAGCAGCAGATGAGAAGAACATGCAAACATTGAAAGAGCTGCAGAAATCCCAACTCTGACATAATCGCCTAAATGCATTTTACAAATCAGATAGTCCTTTACTCATGTATCACAGCAAGAGAAGCCTTGACCTTTTGCTTGCTTCCTTCAACATGCTGCAGTGTTTGTTCAGGTACAACAATGTGAGAACGAGAACGGCTTGCAATGCTCTCTCACCTCTCTTCTCTCCTCAGCCTTTCAGTTGTCATACCTCTTCCCCTCTCTCGGGTTGTCCATCTGTCACTGACATCCTGTGTACACCTACGGACCCACAGGCCAGTTGAATTAAAACTGTCTCCATGGGGAAGTGAGAACCACCCGGGACATATATATTGTTACTAACATGAGAGTCTGGCTGATGTGTTAGAGGATTCAGCGTAGTAAAAAAAAAAAATCCCCAAAGAAATCTCTTACTTTGAACTGCAACAGCAGCAGCAAGACTCTTATTATCGCTGTAGTATGCACTGCTGTACATAAACTCATTTCATGAGACATAAACTCATTACATGAGTCTGTCACATTTCTTCAGCCTTCATGCAACACGCTACATTTTACAGTACAGTTGATTTCCTCTATTAGCATCTGTATTGTTCCTTTGTTCATCCATCCTTTATATGGTCTCTCCAGTGAGTTTTGGTACTCCCTTGGAGTCTCCTTCTAGTGTTTTGTGCCAGAAAAACCTTCAAACAATAAGGCGTCCTGCTCAAATGCCTGGACTGCCTCAGTTGACTCCTTTCAGTACAGAGCGGCGCTGTCTCCGCCTCTAGATAGTCTCCAAAGATCCTCGTCAGATGCCTGAATCCTTCGCTCTGTGTGGGGGTCTTTTCACCTTCCAGTTTCCAACCAGATTTGAATGTTATTTGCACAGAATATGACGTTTTCTTAACAAGATGTTGCTTGGTATATCCATCCATTCACTGGCTTCAATTTATCAGAGGTCGTTCCAAGGTCTCGGGCATGCCAGGGCCTTCCCAGGCCGGAGGGGACATATAATCCGTCCAGTCTATTCTGGGTCTACCCCAGAGTCTGAGTGGGACCTGCCTGAAAAACATTTCAAGTAAGCCATCCTGATAAGATGCGATAACCACATCAGTTCTTCCCTTCTAATGCGAAGCAGAAGCAACTCAAGTCCGGGCTCCACTCGGGTGATGGAGCTCCCGGCCTGATCTGCATTGGTGAGCTAACCTTTGCAGGACTTTTACTTCAGTCTCTTGTGTCCAGGACCTCCTTCTTTACATGACTGTCCATATTGCATTAAACCAATTCACCAAGATATCAGATGTTTTACACGCGAGGCAATCCTTCAAACACTGGTGGCCCACATACTTTAAAAAGTTCACTTGCTTTAACTCCATTTTTTTAAAGAAGGGGTAGGGATGCTATGATTTGGAAAGAGAAAGAAAAAGTGAGAATAAATGTGGGTTAATAATATATCGTCATAGCAGGATTCATTTCTAGAAATTAACTGTTTTTCTGTTAATATTTGACCCTAATGCACATCTTTTTATGGGTATTTGAGGTTGACCTGTCACAGCATCCAGTGATGGACTGGTGACAGGACCAGGGTGTACCCCACGTCTCACCCAATGACCCACTGACTGCTGGAGATATGCACCAGCTCCGCAGGTATAGACATTGGATGGGCAGTAATTGTCAATATCTAGCTCAAAAATATATAGACATCTTTCTGAATATACATTCAACCTTTGACTTTTCGACCACAGTTTCATGCTGTTTCGACATAAAAAACCCGACAGAAAACAGGGTCTTTTCTGTGGGTATTTACTGAAAGTTGACTTGAAGGTACCCCTAAAAACATACAGTATTTACCTCTTTTTGCTTAAAATCCTCTATTAATCCTCTATTTATAATTAATAACACTTCAAGGAGTGCATTGCACATACTTAAATTAGCAAGCATTTGAAACATACATCCAGAAAGAAGTCTCAATTCAAGCTACATGGTATAACGAGAGACATGCAATCCTTATGAATTCAACATGCACTGTAGGAACACTCTCTTCTTCTTGATGACAATATTACACAAAAGCCTTAAAGAAGAAGCCAAAATAGTTTTATTACAATCGTATACAAAAAGGCCAATCATGAGCTGCAAGATTGCTGTACGTAGAAACATTCAGAGCAAACACACGTTTGTGCTTAACTGTTAATGTAATTGACATGTTTGATGTTATTTGGATATGTACATTAATACACTGAACCTTACAGCCAACAATAATATATATTATTGGGATTTTATGCGATAGACCAAGACAAAGTAGAGCGTACATTTAAGGTGAAAGGAAAATCATACACGGTTTTTCACATTTTTAACAAATAAAAGTCTTATTGGTGTATCGGACATCTATGCCCAGTCCTAATACCCCTACATAAAACTCAGTGGAATAAATGTCTTTGCAAATCACCTTATTATTAAATAAAGTCCTCCTGTGTGTAGGTTTATCTCTGCATAAATGCAGCTGTTCTGTGAAGGAGCCCAGGAGTTTGTTAGGGAATATTAGAGAACAGTCAGCATCATGGGCACAAGGGGATGCAGAAAGCAGATAACGTTATGGAGAAGCTTAAAGCGGTATAAAAACAATAAAACAATATCTCAAGCTTTGGACGTTTGAAGCACTCTTCAGTCCATGACACCAAGACAACACTGTCTATCTAAACTGACAGCCGGGGCAAAGAGAGCAATGATCTGAGATGCATTAAAGGGATCAACAGCTCAGGTGGGAGAATCTGTCAACAATGTTTGGTGAAACTGAACTCCAAAAAGTTGTGATGTCTACAAATCTAGCCTTTATGGAAGAGCTGAAATAAGAAAGCGATGGAAAAAGAAGCCATAAGCTGTCATCTATAGATCCCCCCATCAGGATCGACTGTTTCCCTGTTGCCATGTGCTGAATTGGTAATTAATAGACCTCTGTAGAGATTGTTGGCATGTTGATGAGGGGATAAAATCATCTTAATCAGTCATGCTAAAGCAAGGATATATCTGCAACATAGAGGATCCTGAGAGCCAGGCTGTAGGGACCCCTGATGCAGGCATAACAGAAAACATTTCGAAGAAGGTTCTCCTGTTAGACGAGACCAAAATGTACCTTTTGGGTCTATATGTAAACCAGTATGTGTGGCAGGAAAACTAAAACTGCACACCACCCCAAGCATAAAACATATAGTGACAGCAGCATAATGCTGTGGGGATTCTTTTATTCAGCAGGAATGGAGAAGCTGGTCAAGGTTAATGTCAAGATGGACGGGAATAGACCTAAAAAACTTTTAGAAGTTGCAAAAGACTTGAATTTGGGGTGGAGATTCAACCTTCCAGCAGGGCTATGACCCTAAACACATACACAGAGACAGTACAATGCTGAAAACCATGTTTATTTTTCCTTCCACTTTATATCTAATTGTGTAACGTGAACAATTGTGAAAAAGGGGTATGAATACTTTTGCAATGCAATGTAAATAAAAATCCAGTGTCTAGTGTTTCCACCTGTGCTCCACATTAACACATCCTGTCACATCAACTAGAGATGTAGTTAGTTTAGAAAAGTATTTATTTAACTGAAGTGCATCAATAAATCAAAGGAAAGTCTGTAGGTCTGTAAAGTCTCTACAACAACAGGAGGAGGAACTCTGAGTTTCAGAAACATTATGACTCATAGAAAGCGACAGTGACTTTATTTAAAATCCCCTAACGCTGAGCCATGTCTAAACAAATCGCTTCTCTATACATGGTGACCTTAAAAAATACTGTTAGTACAACAATAGAAGCAAATCTCTTTAACACCGACACCAAACATTCACATCTCCAGCTGATAAAGTGCTGAAACATCAAAGTCAAAAGCCAGATCAGTTCAAAAACATCCTACCTTTTTTCAATTTTGCATCAGAAACGTGTTTGTGGAGGAAAGTCTGAGGTCATGATGAGGTTCAGACTTCCGTTAGATAGGACCCGGTGAGGAGAGGAGAAGCAGCGATGGATGATCTGGACACATTCAGTGGGTCAGGATCAGGGAGGACTGCCTTCAACTGGAGGAGGGACAGAGACTGTGAGAGAGAGAAAGAAAGAGAAAGCGAGAGAGAGGTGGGAGGGTGAGGAGCAGAGGTGGGAGGAAGGGTTTCACATACTTCACCATCTCCATCTGAACTTCCTGCTGCCAAGGAGCTAAATTTAAGTTTCACGTCTCTCTCTCACTGTGCCTTACATTTGCAACTCGGATGACAAATGTATAAGCTGATTTAAACTAATTAGCTTTTTTATCGTGCTTAATTTATACATAACTGATTTACAAGTGAAACGCATATCTTGCAATCATCTAGGTGCCTCCCTGTCTGCTTAGTCCATAGCGCCCTCTGCCGTTTACTTTGTTTATAACAGCAGCCTGTAGTGGACCACCTTTTTTTTATGTGCTTAACTGTTTTCAAAAACAAAACATTTTTTTTTTTGATTGCAGAAACATGTCACTCTGAAAACTAGCTAAAATATAATGCTCCTTGGTAAAAGTGATTATGTTAAACCTCTCTTACCTTTTTTGGTTCATTTTAAGATTTTCTTTTTTTACTGAAAATTCTAGATCAGTAACTACAAGGAACACAAACATTGCATAAATACACATGAGAAATAAACACAAATGATCTATAACATTTGGTCTATTATACCAAATATTATAACAAAATAAAAGACATGCTTACAAGGAACAATGCAAAAGAGATACAAACACAAACTATTGTCGTTACCGTTTAAAAGAAGGTCCTTGATGTTCCAAAAATCGACTGGCTCCATAGATTTTTCCTCCTGGTTCACTTTCCTTACCGTTTTCCTCACAATGCTTGGAGACAACACAGCTTGCGTCCTCTTTCACCCTTGCTTGCCAAAGCTCCAGTTTGTTTAAACCTTGTAACTATTTGCTCTGACCGTAGATATGGGCATGTTCAGGTGAGTAAATAGATTTGAAGTATAGGCTCTCTTGTGTTTCCCATTTTGAAGACTGGCAGAGAGGAAAACACCTCTGTGTTACATTTAAACCCCAGGGGAAAGGGAAGCTATTTATCACTCATCAAATGTGCACAGGTACATAAAAATAAAAATAAAATAATAGATTACATGCAAAAGCTTGTAATCTTACGATACATTTTACCTTTTTTCTGTATATAGTATGAATGAAACAGATGAAAACAGTGTGGCATGTTAAAATGAAAAAATCAAATTTGTGCAACACTTTTGGGTCTGCTGAATCATAACTGTGTACTTTACCCGCATAAAAAAACAAATGTCTTAAATTTTCATCCAACATATGCCATCTGTACCAATCAATTAAAAATATGTGGACTCTAAATTGCCTCCTATCCCCCACATGGTGGCAGGCTTTTTGATGCTGTCGCTGTTGGTGGAAACTGTTGTGAGGTTCTGTGGGGGTTCTGGATCAGGCAGCTGCCATTCGATGAAGACCACATAAAGGAAAGAGCCTAAAGGGCCTCCAATTAGGTGTGACATGAGTGGGACCCAGAACCAGTAAATGTAACAGGTAAGGAGCAATAACAAAAAACATAAAAAAAAGCTTCAGCATCATAGCTTCTGTTGGAAAAAAAATAAAAATAAAATAAAAAGCTGTAAATGCAGCTTTAAATAGAAAATATGTTGCAGTCTCCTTAAAATTCTTTAAGCAGTTTATTTATTTGATTTATTGAAGAAACAGCAGTTCAATCTGAAAAACTCACAGAGAAAGAAATGGCAATTAGAAGGATTTTATTGACACAATATTTTAAGTCTTTGGCGCTCAGACCTCGGCAGGAACATTAATGCTGAATTATACTTTAATATGCATAAGTAGATGTATGAGAACAGGGATGTCCCCCCCCCCCCAGGTCTGAAACTCGTGGTGGAGTGGAGATAGGATAGAAGAAGTTTGTTCAGTCCATATGATGATCTGTTTAAGATAGATGTCCAACTTGATAAACACAGGTTTGCATGAACTGTCCATGATGAGCAAGCTTGAAGCGACTGTAGGAAAAACTCCCCTTTGGGAAGAAACCTCTGGCAGAACCGGGCCCAACATGGTGGTCTTCTGCCGGACCAATAACAGGCGATAGGGAGTGATGAAGACTGAAGGGAGAAAACACTCTGATGGGTTGAGGATGGAGGAACGTCTTGGAAGCTAGATGAACTCAGCTACGATGGTGGAGAAGCGGTTGGGGGTGGGTTGAATAGGACATCTGATTCGAAATCCGACATGCAATCCGTTTGCGCTAAAAGTGACATTTGTCTTGCCACTGTGTTCTCAGTAAAAAAAGAAGGGCATCACTCTTCAAATACGTATGTTTAGATGTGTTTTTCTGTCTTCTGAGTGAAACTGTGTCACATGCAAACCGAGAGAAAGTTCTTACTTAAAAACTTCAGTCCCCCAGCCTGCAGTCAGGGTGAAGAGCCGTGGCCCAAGGTCACGAGCAGGATTTATTGCAGCACCACAGTGTGTCAATATGGAGATCCCCAGGACAACCGTGGCAACTATGAGAGGTATCAGATCAGACGGAGCAGGCGTGTTCCTCTTTTCATCCAAACAGGGCCGAATTTAGGAGGTGTTGTGTGTGAATGTGTGCATTCTGAGCCGGTGTCCTTCTCATCAAAAACTTCATTATGGTAACACGACCATAAAGACTCTTGAAAGCAGATGTCGACAACTGGATAACAGACTGGATCAATATGAAGCTAGTTAAAAAGAATACCAATGTTACCTATGTTGCATTTCTCTCTCTAAGGAAAGAACTTGTGCTCACTCTGGCTTTTTGCATATTATAAGAGCTTTTTTTACTGCCATAATACAAAGAGCAGAGTCAGGGAGGAGACATTTCATGTGCAGTGTTGTCATTTGGAGCTGCTAGGGCCTCATTTTTAAAACATTGCATAGAATCCATACACCATAAAACTGAAAATAGCATGTGCCAAAAAAAAAGAAGGTATAAAACCATGCGCCCGCTCACCAGCAAAAATCACAACTACACCTGAACATTTGAGTACAAGGTTCTGCCTTATGCCCTGCTCGCCCAGATGCAACCATAAATTAGCAATGCAAAACACGTGATGAATGTTAGTACATTTAATAAATGGGCCAGTTAACCAATGTTATTTCAGAGTTAACAATGCCAACCACAGGAAAGAGCAAATAATCTTTACACACACACACACACACACAAGGAGGATTTTCTTAAGAGAAATTCTGTTTTGTGACAACACTGCAAATCAAAACCACAGTATTGTCAGAAGTACTCTTAACAAGGTGCTTAGCAATCCCCCGTTTTAATATGCTCTTACTGTTTCTAGTCATCTGTTCCTCATAATGTATGCCATCATTTTGATCAATTGGCAAGCAAGAGCCTAGGGACAGAAAACCTTTAACACAGCCACACTTCTAAACCTGCTGAATCTCCATCATAAATTAGCGCTACATATTTGTAAAGCATAAAGTTAACAACTTTTGCAACAAACATCTAAAGAGAATAAACCATACAAACGTTTATACCAAAAAAGTCACTGTGCATAAGATGAGCATCCAAACACCTCCCATGGTCCCAGGTGAGACTGCTGCAGATGATCAAATCTTAATGGGTTCTCCTCTATCTTAATGGGTTCTCCTCTCAATGAACCAAAATCACTCTGCGGTCATCGCAATTCAGGGCATTTTTTGCATGAATGTAGTTTTTCATACATAATTAATGTTTGCCTTGACATGTTTTCCCGATTTAAGGCAATGATAGCTTTGTGAACAATTCTCAACATCAAAATTCAAGCAACATCACAAAGAAGTGCAAATGAAATGCTAAAAAGGCCTTTATTGACCAATAAAAACTATTCTCTACTTTTGTCCAACTGTATGGCTGAAAAGGGAGAAGTTACTGGAGTCATTATCATCCAGGGATTCTTTCTTATTGTTTCTGTAAATGTTAGCACCTTCTTTGCGCTCTGGGGGTTGGAGAGCTGGCTTTTAGCACCTGCGAGGGAGATTTAGCCACTTTCCCTTGTAGGTTATAGCAGAACACAAACACTCCTTGTCAAAATAATCTGTTAATCTGTGGAACACACAACCCTGGAGGAATGCAATGGTAGAGAATCCTGATACAATGTTGTGCAAACTTTTAAAATGGATTATGAGCACTTTTTTACTATTTGTTCTTGGTTTTTAACTGCACTAGTGGCTCATTTTTCACACAGTAGACTGGGAAAGAAAGGGAGCAAAGGACTTTAGGCCAGAATCAAACCCAGGTCAGCCACGTCGAGGACTAAGGCCTCTGTATATGGGCCGTGCCCACTATGCCTGCGCCATTGGAGCACGCACATGAACATTTTATTTATTTATTTGAAATGTCCCACATGTATACTTAAGTGTCACCGGCACAAAAAATAAATAACACTTTGTTTTTTAGTGCATATGATAAAATTGATCTATGATTAAACTCTGATATGGTGTGAAGTTTGAGAGGAATCCTCATGCAGTTTCACTACTTTACCATCTGCATCATCAATTTTTCCTGTCTCCAAAATGGAGACGGGAGATGCCAACTTTTGTGTGGAAAGTGATGTACGCAGGTTTCAGGCCTCATTTTGTGTACGTGAGCTTTATAAATGACACCCCAGGTCTCTGCTGTAATTGATAATAAAGTTGCTCAATCAGGCTGAGGTCAGGAAGTTGACAACCTGTGTACCTCAGCTTTTGCTGAACCCCCACTGGGATTTTACATGACCCATTACTTCGTTAATAACAATCCCAGTTTCTTTCACTTTGATCTAATACCACCAAAAGTTAACCGTGGAATATTTAGCAATAGCGAATTTTTATGATTGGACTTCTTGCGCAGATAGCATCGTGTTACTGCATAAGAAATGACAGCGACCCTTTCATTTAAAAAGGTCTGGATTTTTCTACATCTTTGGCCATTAAAGAACTGGACCACCTGAATTCATTGGGTTAGAGTTGTTGTGTATTTGGCTTTGAGGCTGGTTCATACGGCAGGATAATTAACCCCATTTTCTTCCCCGACCTTCCCCTTCCGTTTGAGTGGCTCCGCCCACAGTTAACAGGCCTGGTGAAGGTTCCTATCCTGTCTGGGGTTTTATCTCTGCAATTAGAGTTTGGTATATGGTCAGGAATTAATGGTATCCTCAAATATAAGAAACATATCAATTGAACTATCAGGAAAGCATCTGTTTGGTCCAAGATGTATTTATTATTTATAGAAACATATCCATAGCAGGTTTTTCTTGTATAAACAAGAGCAATGAACTCTGAAAGAGAGGATGAAGCTGCGTTTATTTGGGAACATATTAAAATATAGAAGTGTCTGAACCCGTCTGCATCCACAAAAGATCTGTGGTTAGTTCTCATATACATTTGGAGAGACCTCAAGATCTTTAAAACGTCAGTGTTTATTGTTCTTAGAAGAACTGCCGATTGTCGGTCTTAGAGCTTCACATCAAAACAGAGTCCTGGTGGGAACAATAAGTGGCCTGTGTTTGTTTGCTGAAGTGCAACACAGCAGATGTGCAGATGTAGGTTATGGGCCCTACATGGTGTGAGAGGGCTTCACAGAGCTGCAAATGCACAGGAAACCACAGAGTGTCTGTTCATGGTGTGTGTGCATGTTTATTACGGGGTCAATGGCTTCTGTTTTGTAAGCCTGTTTCTTGCCGTCTTGGTCTTTCAAAACGGGAAGTATTCAGTGGGAGTTGGATCTGAAACTCTCAGTGTATTTGCATCTGATAGCAGCTGATCAGTCAAACCGTATGCCGCTTCTGTTTTTCTCATGTTATTATAATATGGTTATAAATGTAGACGTTGATTTATCACGGCTACAAATTTAATCAAAAACAATCTTTATGTTGTAGATTCAACGTTTTATTAGACCTTCACTTGCCAAATGTTTTTGGACATTTATTTTACCAACATCCTTTAAAATATGACTAACATTTTCAAAAATTTATTCTGTGCCCAGTGTGAATAAATGTAGACAATTTCCACATTTTACCAAAAAAAAACTTCAACTAACACCCTAAACGTGTCAATCTCACTGTGATGTATGTTGATGGCTGCATCATGCTGTTGTTAGATGATACAGAGGTGGAGGTTCACCTTCCAGCAGAACATACACGCAGAACTGAAATCTAATGATTTGGATCAAAACATATTGTATCTACATGTGTGTTAGAATTGGCCCAGGCAAAGTCCAGACCCAAAACCATTCGAGAATCTGTGACTAGACTTAAAAATAGTTTTTCACATACACTACTCATCCAATCTGGCTGAGCTTGAGCTATTTTGTGAGGATGAATGGACAAACTTTTCAGTCTTTAGATTTGCAAAACTAATAGAGACATACCCCAACAGACCTGCAGCTGTAATTCTAACAAAGGTTTTCACTGTCTGAATTTCCCTGGCTTTTATGGAGCTGAATACATAAGCACACCACACCTTTCAGATTTCTATAAGTGGAAAATTAAAGCAACAGGTATCATTTCCTTTCCAATTCACAGCTATAAACTACTTAGCGTTAGTTCATCACATAAATGACCAATAAAATACAATGACAAAAGTGAAAAAGTGGAAGGTATATGAAAAGGTTTTAAGGTGCTGTTGCTACCTCTCTATGATGCACTGCATTTCTATCCCTGTTTATACTAATGAGAATAATGTTGTGGTTTCTTGTCTTTGTTAGTTGATACCTCAGATCTCCTCCCTCTCCTGGTTCACTACCATTGTGCCTTTGGCTCTGGTGCTGAGCATCACTGCAGTGAAGGATGCCACAGATGACTATGTGAGCATTGGTTATACACACCCTGAAGTTAGGCTCACTAGAAGCCTCCCATTAATACAACACTTCCACATTTGTCTCCTGCAGTTTCGCCACAAGAGCGACAACCAAGTGAACAATCGTCAGTCTCAGGTCCTCATCCGAGGCTCGTAAGTCCTAGCATATGAAAACCTGTGAGCATGATTGTTGCTGATTCAAACGGTCCCAGTTATTGCTGTGTGATTTTTCCATGTTATTCTGACTTTGTGTCGCAGGCTGCAGAATGAAAAGTGGATGAACGTTAAAGTGGGGGACATCATTAAATTAGAAAACAACCAGTTTGTGGCAGTAAGTAAGAGCGACACGGTGATTTTCATTTTCACACATTCGGCTGCAACAGGAAATATTCAGCCTGCTCACCTCAAAAGAAATTGCAGTGATGTGGATGAAACATAATGCCAGTAAATGGAAAAAACCTAGTAAATAAGATATTTAGGAGTTAGGCTACTCTAACAGCCCAAGATGATTTAACTTGGAATTTCTAATGAAAATCTTAGTCTTTTGATTGAATGTGCAGTAGTTAAATCATCAGCTTCAGTACATTGTGGAGCATCTATTAGCCTTCAGAACCTCTGACAAATGTTTTTAGTAAATGCTGACAAGCTTCTTACATCTTCCAAACAGAAGGGAGACTTTTGGTCTGGACATTTTGGTGGTTCCTCTCTCTCTGGTCCAAAGTGGTCACAGTGCAAAAAGAACAACAAAACAATTATGCCGAATAAACCAGGTTTTATCTATAACGCAGGTGCATAAAGTCAAAACAAAATTAAGTTTGTTAAAATTTAGAGTCCAGATGATGAACTAAAATAGTGAGATAAGTGTGATTCCTCAGGTTAACCTTACTCCAGTCAGATGAGACCAATATTGATGTTTTTGTCCTGCATGCAAAAGGTTAAGGCACAAAACTAAGACTACAAATCACCATGTATAAGTGTTAGTGGTAACAGTGCAAAAAACAGCATTTTTTACATAAGAAGCTAGATTTTTTATAAAGTAAAAACAAAATTAGATTTGCTCAGTTAGTGAACAAAAACAAAAAGCAAAATAAGTGTGATTCCTCAGGTTCATCTGACCTGAAGAATGTGCTCCGATCAGATGAGACCAACATTTTTTATTTTTTTTGGCCTGCATGCAAAATGTAATGCGTGGTACAAAACTAAGACTGCAAATCACCATATACACACCATTCCCATCATTTGGCTATTCTGCAAAAGAAATAAGTCTGAGGCAGCTTTTCCAAAGAAGGTCCTGGGATCAAATCCTGGTCTGTGGTTTGTGCTTAGGTTCGCTCTGTAGTCCGGCATCCACCCAAACACCCACCCACCAGCAAAAGAGCTTTGAGTCAGCAAAACCTCCATCCATGCATGCACACACACTCTGCTTACCTGCTCAGGAAAATGCAACCCACACTCTGCCTGTCCTGATATCATCTTACAAAAAAAATGTCTCTCTGTTTGTATTTTTGAGGGTGACAGCAGCATGAGAATGATAAATTCAGCTCATGATCACGTTGCCTCTCATGTAGAAGCTTTGCAATGTCTGAATTTGGGAACTGACTGTCATGTAGGGGTGAGTAATTTTATTTAATTTGCCAAAACGTCTCCTTGTGTGAAGGTGAAGTGGTGTGTGAGCCTCCCAACAACAAGCTGGATCGCTTCTGTGGGACTCTGTACTGGCGAGACAAGAAATACCCGCTGACCAACCAGAACATGCTGCTGCGAGGCTGTGTCCTCCGCAACACCGAGGCCTGCTACGGCCTGGTCATCTTTGCAGGTCTGTCTATTTCTACTTGTGTATGGATGGATGCATGCGGTGCATATAAAAGGTGGGTTTGACTCTGTTGCTGCCCCCAGGTCCAGATACCAAGCTAATGCAGAACAGCGGTCGCACCAAGTTTAAACGTACGAGCATTGATCGTTTGATGAACACTCTGGTCCTCTGGGTAAGACACCCCAACCCTCTCGCTTTCACTGCCTCAAACTATTTCAGGATATCATCTCAGGGGCTTTGTTTACATCTGCACATGCTGGGAATGGACTCCTTCTAATTTTGGATCAAAAACACAACAAACCTAACTCTAAGTCTCTGTGCTTTCTTTGTGTGCATTCCTGCCAGATCTTTGGTTTCCTGGTGTGTATGGGTCTGATCCTGGCTGTGGGCAACGCTGTGTGGGAGAGAGAGGTGGGCTCCTTGTTTCAGAGCTACCTGCCCTGGGACCCTCCTGTGGACAACTTCATGTTCTCTGCCTTCCTGTCCTTCTGGTCCTACGTCATCATTCTTAACACAGTCGTGCCTATTTCTCTATACGTCAGGTAAGAAGAAGTGCAGCAAATCACAAAGGCACATATTTACATAGGTAGATAACAAGAAATGTAAGAATATGTGGAGACTAACACCTGCTTTATGCCATTTGTTTCTGTTTTCACAAACAGATTTCTCGGGGGTCGGGGGCGGACTTGTTTTGTCATTTCAGTCGGTTTCGCACCTCCACCTTTTTGTAACTTTCAGCGCGTGGCGAGCGGCAGCAAACAGGAAGAGCAGCAGGATAGAGTCTGAAGGCACATTGTTACAACCAAGAGCAGAATTATCTAAAAACAACAGAAGGATTGTTTATTGCAATATGTTACGTTTACTCCAGTAAGAGGTTAAAACTGTGCAGTTAGTTGTGCATTAGGAATGCTCTTCCTCGGTACATTCTTGTTCTGCAGATTTTTATCTGCAGCTCAGTCTGGTGTTTAAACAGAAAACTGCAGTGAGGGACCTGAACAGGGACATGTGTGACGCCCAAATCCTCTCGAGCTATCTGACATGTAAAGCCATACCCACGCCTTAAAAGTGATATCTTCAGCTATGATACACTGACATTACTCTTCGCTTAGCTTGTAGTGTCTTAAAAATCATAAAATCTCTGGAGGTTAGAGAGGAGAAGATGATAGAGATGATATTGTTTGAGGTCTGACCCGCCGATTCCAATCATGATCAATTACAATTTTTACTAAATGCTATAAGACACAAAAAAAAAAAAAAAAGAATATCCTTCAAGCTCTTTGATAGAGGCAGTGATTTTGAAAACAAATGAGTATTTGGGTATTACCATTTGTGTGTTTTGATGGAGAGAAGAAGCAGATTATGCTGATCAAGGAGAAATCAGCTGATCTCTGGCTAATTGATAGGTGCAATTTTCCGAAGCAGTGGCAGTTCTTGATTGGACAAATCAAGAGCTGCAAATCGCCTCCCGCTACCCTTAACAAAGTTTAATCGTATCAGTCTAAAGTATGATTTCAAAAAAGCTTTGAAACTACCCTTTTTGTTTTATAACTCTCTAAAATGTTTTTTTAAATAAAATAATCTCACATTTTCTAAATATTTTCAGATTTTGAACTGGAGTGGATCAAATTCAGTCAAACTCCTTTAAAAGAAATATTAGTATGCCTTAATTAATCACCAAATAGAAAGCAGTGAGTCAGTGTCATAATCCAGCAGCCGTCTATGGCAACATTTTTATACACTGGTTCCACTGTGCACAAGACAACATAATCATCCATGTGCCTTCACATGCATCGGTTCTTCTTTATTTTAATTACATTTTTTTATCTGCTGGTACACTAGTGTGGAGGTGATCAGACTGGGTCACAGCTACTTCATTAACTGGGACCGGCAGATGTTTTGCTCAAGGTGCAACCCAGCGGCTGAGGCCAGGACCACCACTCTCAACAAGGAGCTGGGTCAGGTGGGCTGTTAGGGTTAGTTTTTATCTCTTGATGTGATTTTAGTAAGTTTTATTCTCATTGTGTCCTTTTGTAAAGGCCTGAAGTGTCATGATTTGGATTTGGTTATGGTTTTTGTTTGTTATTTGATCAACTACTTCACTCTCCTGCCTTAAGTTCAGTTTCTATTTTAGGTTCTGTCTTAGTGTTTGATTTTGTTTTAGGTTATACGTTTATCTGGCCTGCTCAGACCATTTCTGTCACCAGTCTAAACTCAGTTCACCCATAGACATAATATAAGAGTAGACGCGTCATTGGGCGGGTTCTGCCTATTCTGCGATGCGTCAGAGCGTCCGCCATCTTAAATGTGGCAAATCTGCAGTTACTCAGTCACTTAAACAGTATCGGAGGGACTTTAATCTCTGAATATACTTTGTATTCGTAGTATTTTGTTTGTAATATTACAAGTTTATTTTCGTATCCCTTTAGCTTCATTCTCCTGAATTTATTCTCCTAAAGAATAAAAATATTTAAAATAATCTAACTTGGCCCTATTACTCCAGGAGTGAAATAATTCTGCAAACTGTGATTATTCTGGAAATGTTCCCCCTTAATTCTCATAATATGATGTTTTTATCATAACATTATCACTTTTGTGTTTGTTTGTTTATTTTTACTTTATTGACCTAGGACTTTTTTTTCCTCATATTATTAATTTTACCTCTTTAATACTCACCCAAAAAGTCTGTTCCTAAAGGTTCACATGGGACACGGTTTTTATGAAATAATGAAGACCACAATGTTTGGATTTACCAAATTAATCCTTATATTCATAACACATACACACACAATATATATATATATATATATATATATATATATATATATATATATATATATATATATATATATATATATAAATGTGTGTGTGTATGTATATATATATATATATATATATATATATATATATATATATATAAATGTGTGTGTGTGTGTGTGTGTGTGTGTGTGTGTGTATTTATTGCAGCACAGGAATGAGGCATCTTCTCTGATCCACGTTCACAATAACAGAACTCAACTTTTTTCTGCCACATACAATATGGCGGTGACGTTGACGTGCGAACCTGCGCCCTATGACGCGTCTACGTATATATGTCTGTGAGTTCACCTGCCAGCATTCTTTTGTCTTCCTGTCACTCCCCTTCACCAGTCACCATCCAATCGGCTTCAGTTTTACTCCCAAGCACTGCTTTTTTGTTATTTTTGGGTTATTGGATGCAGTCCTCCCGTTTTTGTCTTGATCCCCGTTTTGACTTTGCTTTTTGGTAAATAAATGTTCTTTCACCTAACCTCTGCTTGTCTGGTTGAATACTGGGTCCACCTGTCTCTGATTCGTGACAGAATGATGTGGCCATAACCGGACCCATCGCCAGACAAGTACGTTGTTTTTTTTTTCTCCTTTTTTTTTTTCACACCATGACCCGACCACAGGAGGATCAGGCTCTATGGGAGAGGGTTTTTGCTCAGGTGGAATTCCTTCGAAGGCTGAGCAGAAAGCCTGAGAGGTTGGACATGGAGGCGATCCGGGCGGAGATCCCCTTCATCCTCCGTGAAGGACTTCATCCCCTGCCTATTCCCCGCCTGGTCCCTGCCTCACAACTTCGCCTATCAGCGCCCAGCCGGGTTTCCCCTGTGCCACCCAGCAGTAGTCCAGCAGCTGCATCACACGCCACGGGCCAAGTCTGCGTGGGTGCGCGCACTGCTGCTGCCTGTGCGGAGACGGTGCATGTCGGAGCATTGGGCACAGAGGTTCCTGCCGCGTACGCCACGGCCCAAGTCCCACCTCAGCCTGGGGTTTCTGACTCACCGGAGCTCCATGAGGGGGTCCAGGAGGACCTGCCTCTTCACAAGCCCCAAGAAGGGGTCCTGGAGGACCTGCCCTCAATCTCAGCCCCAGTGCCTGCTCCCCGCAGCTTAAAGACTGAGTGTCCAGTGCCAGCTCCTCGTGGCTTTAGAGCACTGTTGCCCGAAGCCTGTAGTCAGGCGCCAGTTTCTGTTTTCTCCCTCTCCAGGCGAAGGCCTCCGAAAGCCCTGCTCCGCCGCCATTCCCCGGGACGTCCGCCGGAGAACCTGAGACGCCGGGGCCGTCCTCCAAGACGTCCGCCAGACTTTTTGTTCTTAGAGATTTTTTTATTTTTATTTTTAAACATTTTCGGTTTGTTTTTCACCCGTGCGCCCTGTTGGTTTTTTTTTTTGTTTTGTTTTTTTGTTCTTGGTTTGTGTTTGGACATTTGTTTGATTCTGTCACTCCCCTTCACCAGTCACCATCCAATCGGCTTCAGTTTTACTCCCAAGCACTTCCCTGTTCCCAATTAGCTCCACCCATGTCACTAATTAGTTTCACTCCATTCACCTGATCACTCCCTTACTTATACCTGCCTCTGCCCCCTACAATCTGCCACATCATTGTTTGTTTTTTCTGTGCCCAAATGGTGAGTCTAGTCCAGCTTTCTTTGCCTGTTTATCTGACCCTGTTTGTCTCTGGATTTGTAAGTTAGCCTGTCCCCAGTTTTTGTTGATAGTTTTGTCAGTGACTGCTTTTTTGTTATTTTTGGGTTATTGGATGCAGTCGTCCCGTTTTTGTCTTGATCCCCGTTTTGACTTTGCTTTTTGGTAAATAAATGTTCTTTCACCTAACCTCTGCTTGTCTGGTTGAATACTGGGTCCACCTGTCTCTGATTTGTGACATGAAGTGAAAACAGATACATTTGCATCTTGGAATGGTTCTACAAAGTGTGTATATCGCACATTTTATGAAGCGAAGAGTCATGCTAAAGCAGCCGTGAAACAAAAATGAGTGTCTGTGGGTAAAGGAAGAGCTGTGTTTATTTCATGATTTCATTTAAATGTCTTTTGTCAATCGAATTCAGGGCGTAACCCAGAAGGTAGGATATGTCTGTAAAGGTGCTGACACGGTACTTTTAGAGAGACTCCACCCTTGCAACCAGGAACTGATGACCATCACCTCAGACCACCTTAATGTAAGTAAATGCAGTTGTTTATGAACATACTTGATGGCGCTGCAGTGCCACCTAGTGTCTCCTCACTCAAAGGGGCCTTTTTTACTTTTTAATCAAGTCCTCATAAATTCAGAGACTGTTAAAATGTCACATTTGGGGGTTCCTTGAAACATCATTCATTATTCATATGCTCAGGGGGCTTACATTTGATATGTTTACACATGTTTTAGATTTATATTTTTTGTTTCCAGGAGTTTGCAGCCGATGGGCTACGGACTCTAGCCCTGGCCTACAGGGACCTTTCTGAGCACGACTGGGAGGCCTGGTCAGAGAGTCAACGCTGCGCAGATAAGGCCACTGACTGCAGGGAGGACAGGCTGGCTGAAGCCTATGACAAAATAGAACAAGATATGATAATTTATAATTTAGTATGTAATCTAATTTGTACAGAGACCACTGCTCTCCTCTCTCTGGTGAACATTAGGTTCTGGGTTCTTACTGTAGAAAAGCAGAGTGAGATGCATGCACTTCAGAGATGCTTTCAGGTCAATATGTCTACTAGTGCTCAGGAAAGTGGCAGAAATGCTGTACAAATGACAAATGTTCTCAATTATTCATCTTTAACTTTGTGCCCTCAAAGTATAACATGACAAACCTATCTAATCCGAACTCATCGCTGTTTTTATTGGGCTTTAGTTTGTAAAATGCTGACAAATGAAATGGCAGAGGTGTTCATCATCAGTGTTCAGAGTGTCAGTTCTTGTTTGTATACCGCAAAATCCATCTATCCATCTTTAGTTATCCATGCAGGGTTGCAGGTGTCCATTTCCAGAAGTTAATGAACGAGAGGCGGGGTACACCCTAGGGCCTAGACAAGTCACCAGTCCATCATAGGGAAACATGGAGACACACAGGCAGTGGCATCACTAGGCCTAATGTTTTCAAGCCCTGCTAAATAATGTGGTGTATTTTTTTATATGTGATTTAAAAATGTTTCACAAAAACCTGCCAACAAATTCATTATAATGTGATCTGAATATAAGTTTAAATAAATCATCTTTCAAATTGTGATTATCAACTGAGCAATGGTCATATATATGTTTCCCTTTAAAACAGTGGAGGTTCTGATGGGACAGGAACATTCTTGCTCGGAAAACAGAGGCTGGATGTTCACCAACATATATGTTTGTTCACAACATATCCGCTCATGTGAAAGGTCTTTTAGTCCACTGCATCTTTTATTCTGTTTTTTTTCCCCCTATATTTTAATCATGTAAAGCACTTTGCATTGTCTTTGTGCTGAAATGTGCCTAGCCTTGCCTTGCCTTGCCTTGCGTCAGCGGCACTCCTGGCTGCGTCAAACAATGAGTCAGAAAAGACTCCACAGTCTTACAGTCATCAGTTGAAAAAGATGTGCTTCAGCATCTGACTCACAACAAAGTGATTCACACTTAAAAACACGCGCCATTCTTTGATGCTTCCCCCCAACTGGCCACAGTAGTTATGTTATTTACAATGTGTGTATATGTGGAGTTTTTTTTCCTGCTCTCGATGCTATAAACACACTTCCTGTGTATGTTGTGCTATTGCAATAAAATCTAATTGTTGTTGAAAACTTTGATACAGTAAGGTATCTCTGTTAAATGGGTTGAAAAAGGTGGAAATGCAGATGATTGAGCTGTCCTGTGCTAAAGATGGTGGGAAGGATGGAGGGCTGGGCCGAGGCAAGTTTCATGGGTGACAGGTTTAAAGATGGGCAAGAAAGAGATGGTACAACTTTAAATAGGGTTGAAACAGGTTGAAACAGACTTTTTGGGCAAAAGTCTTGTAGAACTGATTACACATTTTTTTTAGCCATTAACAAGCTTCTGGGATGTCTGCTTATTCGACCAGAATTCTGGACAGAATTGGTCAAGTTTATTTAAATAACCTTGTCTTCTGGCACACGTCTGGCTATTAAGCTTAGTCAATATGTTATTTACAGAATATAAATAGTAGTCTGCCATTTCCATTCAAAAAACAGGTAGAAAGTGTATTTGGGATCATTGTTGTAGTGGAACCCCTAGTTTTGTCAATGTTTCAACCAACTAGTAGTGGATTTGAGTTGGAGAAATAGCTGGTAGCCCACTAGCTTCATTTGTTATTTAACAGTAATTGTGTATTTATTACTGTTGTACTGTCCTCCTATTCTCAGAATGTCCACCTGCACTCCCCTTCTCAGGCCCTTAGATCAATTGACCAGCTTTTGTTGGAGATACCGAGGACACGGCTGAAGCTGAGGGGAGATCAGGCTTTTACCGTATGGAACGCTTTGCCGCTGCAAATTAGAAACACCTCTTTAATAAACATTTTTAAATCTGCTCTCAAGACCCGCCTCTGAACTGGTGCGAGGTATTGATACATTTTTTTGAATTTTCTTGTCAGTGGTGTATTTCATGTTGCTACTTTTACTTGTTTTATTTTATTTCTATTTTTAATTATCATATTTGTTCTAAATTTTAATGTTTTTATTTATTTCAAATCATCCATACCTTTTATTCAACACTTTGGTCATTGCCTGCTTGGATTGGGCTCATTACTTTGCACACATATTACATGTTACCCAATGTGTTGAGTTTTCCAAATAAACCATTAATACATATTCAAAGGTTCCCAGATATATATATATATATATATATTTTCAACTGTGTTTAAAGCTTGTTCTGCTTTAGGTTACTAGTTGCTTATGTTTGCATTTTCTCAAACCACCAAGCCATCAGCTCAGCCGTTGGCTTTTTCACATTCTTAATTTAGCAAATAACGTCTCTCATTTCCCCTTTTATTACAGGATGTTCCAGATCACAGAAGTCTGGAGTATCCAAAGTTGTATGAGCCCGGGCAACTCAACCTCCTCTTCAACAAGAAGGAGTTTTTCATCTGCATCTCCCAGGGCATCTACACCTCAGTGGTGCTTTTCTTTGTGCCCTACGCCGTGCTGTCCAACGCCACTCAGATTAACGGCGTGCCCCTCGCCGACTACCAGACGTTTGCAGTCACCACAGCGACAGCCCTTGTTATAGTTGTCAGTGTACAGGTGAGGGTCTCATGACCAGGGTGAGCTTATTTTAAAGCTGCTCACTCCTCTGTCGTCAAGTAATCGTTGTGCCTTTATTTGCAGATCGCTCTAGATACCGGCTTCTGGACAGTCTTTAACCACATGTTCGTTTGGGGCTCTGTGGGCTCCTATTTCACCATCATGTTTGCGCTGCACAGTCAGACCCTCTTCAGGATCTTTCCCAATCAGTTCCGCTTCGTAGGTCTAGACTTTGACTGGGCCATTCCAACACATGAATATGCTTTGATTTTAAATCAGGCCCTTGTGGTTCTGGCTGTATCTTTAGGTTTGCTGTCCTGGTGTATTATAGGATTGCCCTGTATTTAGCGCCATGTTCTCATCAATTTTGACTATAGTTTTGGTCTTATCTTGTCTCTTGTTGATGGTCTGCGATAGGCTCTCGTTTTCCCTACTGTTCTCTAACAAACCTCTGAGGCTTTCACACGACAGCTGTGTTTATACTGAGTTAAAATCGTGGTGGACTCCATCATTTTGAACTCCCTGGGACAAGTTCACCAGGTGGTGTTGCAATGCGCTCTCCCTCTCTTGGTCTTTCTGTTGAGGCCACCGCTGCAGGCTGGTGGCCCCCCGACGTGTTGGGATCTCTGGGGAAGGGGGGGGGGGGTTTCTCCATGCTTGGGCAGTCACTGAATGCAAGAGCATGTCTCTCTTTTTAGATTGTGCTGTGTTTTAACAAAACTGCATACCCTTTTCTCTGCACATCAAAGCTAAGCGCTACTTTGTGTTAGTTTATATCGCAGAAAATCCAAATACAATAAACTAAAGTTTTGTAGATGTAGCAGTCCAAAATGTGAAAAAAATCAAGGGATGAAATTACACTTGCAAGGCACTTTACCTGAAGGAAACATCTAAAATATTACTGCATTTTTCTTCCCATGTGAAATGAGTGTTGCCATATTTTCCTATGGATCTGTATCATCATATATATCTTAAATTGTCACTGTAAATATGTGGTAGTAAGAATATTGTCATTTTTAGAAACTGAATTTCCTGTAAGATCATTTTCATTTGCGACATTATGAAAGATACTTTCTGTATGTGTGTGTTTTCTGAGTGCAGGTAGTGCCCATATTGCAGCCAGTTTTGTGGTTAACTATTGCACTAGCAACAGCAATATGTGTAGTTCCAGTTTTGGCATTCCGCTTCCTCAGGCTGGATCTCAAGCCTCAGCTCTCAGACACAGTGAAACGATGTTTTCTTTCACATTGCACCAAGTGCCAGTGTCTTTCCAGTATGTTGGTTTGAAACCGGGTTAAGGCAATCATTAACTGCATACTGTGGGTGAAAAAACATTCATGCACTCTGATTGCCCAGCAGATATTGACTCAATCAGTGTAGGCCAATAACGAGAGCTGCTTTCTGAAAATGACTAGGCTGAGCCTCGGGGGGGACATCAGACAGCCAAGCGAAGCCTCAGTCAAAGGGCTGTGACGAAGTTCCTCTTTAGTTTGAAGCTAGCTTCTCCACAGTTTGTTAAGTTTGGAGCTTTGCCGAGACAGTTACCAAAGCCTCTGAGTCCTGAGTTCAACATATGCGTTCCCCACTGAGTAAAACTGGAACTGAAAGCAAAACCCAGCACCGACACAAAAAGGCCATATTAATATGTCTGTTTGTCTTTAAAACTGCAATCAATACTATAAATGTTTTGTTTTTTAACAACATTTTTATGTCACAACAATCAAAAGTGATGTCTATCTTCTACCCTTGGTACATCTATAGGTGCGTTACACTCAACTGGTGAGGCAGAAGAGGCAGAAACCAGCAGGCCGCACGATTCGGAGGGGCCTGGCGCGGCACAGGCAGTGTTTCTGAGGGACGGGTCAGCGGCTATTTCAAATTGCCTGTGCAATTAAAAATGCCCAGAGTATGGCTGTTTTGCACATCTACACACGTTAACTCTTTTATGTCCTTTTTCCTTCTCTATAGGAAGCTCTGTTTGGTCGAAGGGGCTTTGCCAGTGCCTCCTGCAGCCAGAGCCCTCCATGTAATGCCAGAGAAACCCCCACATTGAGTAAAGCTCATGCATGAGATTGCATTCTCCTCACAGAATGCATGGAGTGTTTTTCTGAATCCCTGCAAAGACAGATTGTCATAAAAATATAACCAACATGGAGCTCTTGTCTCAAATTATCCTACAAGAGGAAGTGGCTAATTCTATTGGCCTTGACCTTCCCGTCAGCGATTCTGTGATTTTATAATGAGATCTAAAGTGTTTAAGAGTTGCACCCAATTCGAAAAATGATGGCAAGATACCTAGCTATTGATCACGTTTTTCCTACATACTTCACATGCCTTGCATTTAAAAGGAGTCGGTGAATTAGTGAGAGGGAGATGAGGTGCTGGCGTTGCTATCTGTAAAAGCTTTGTCTGTTGAAAACTCTGTTTATTAAAGTTCTCAGTGAGAACGCTATTTAATAATGCCAAATTAGGCCCTTTCTTGTTGCTTCCCTTTGACTGGTAAAACTGAGTATATTTGGCAATCCCATGACCCCTGACCCATTCTCAGTTTAGTTCATCTTGAAGCAGATTACTACAATGAATTGCAAAAGTATTAGTTCTGCTTTGATTATTCCACATTTTGTCACATTAGAAGCATAACTTTCACTGTGTTACATTGGGATTATGCATTACAGGCCAATCCAAAGGAGTGCTTAAATGTGAAGTAGAAGGAAAATTATACATGGTTTTAAAATATATATTTTTTAAAAGTATGGGCTGCATGATAAAATATTATTGCCCATTCAGCATAATTGCTTATCCCCTCTAAGTCAATACTTTATAAAATCACTATCACCTGTAACAGCCCCTACATGTCCATTAAGGCAGGGGTTCCCAAACTTGGACTCCCAAAATGACAGTGCAAGAGACTGGCAACCACATTTTGCTAAGTGGATTTTTTTTCTTGGAAATTTTGAGAATAAAGTCATAAAATTACGAGAATAAAGTAATATTTTGGTAAGAACTCTTGCGCCTTCCCCCTGCATTAAAATGAGGAATGTGGAGCATCTTGTAAAATTATACTTTCATATCGGTTTCACTAAAAGCGCACGCTCAGCCTCCTTTTCTGAGGCTCTCTGTCACAGCAGCACTGTGCCAGCTTAGCAACCTTTGAGACCCCTGCTGTGCCAATTTATTCACTTATTTTTTTAAGGTGACTTGCACCTTTTGTCTGTGTTATTGGCAACTTCATGTCAAAGCTCCAATCCTTCTCCAGTTACTTGAGGGAGCCATGAGCCTCTTATCACGTCCCCAAGCGTTGTAGTCGTTTCACAGACAACTGCAGCTGCCTCGCCCTGTAAACCCCGTCTTCAGTCGGATCAAAGAGAGCGGAGAGCATAGCTATCCACTCCATTCTCTTTGCACTTTGTATCAAAAGCAATGCAAAGAGTTGTGCACCGTACCCCTTGTAGACCATGTAAAATGGAGAAAGGGAGTTAAAAAAGAAAGAAGGAACAGAGAGGGAGAGGCTAATGAAGTAAAAAGCACTGACAGCAGCAAGTGCATTAAATATAATTCTATAAATAAATATTATATATATATATATATATATATATATATATATATATATATATATGTTTTTTGAGATGTGAATATAGTCCATGCATAGTAGTCAAATAGTAACTTTGAATAGATGGATTCTGAACTTGTTTTTTAGGTGGTGAAGGGTTCAGTTCATTTCAATTTTATATATGGTAAATAAATGTTAAATGGCTTGTACTTGTATAGCGCATTAACTAGTCCGAGGACCCCAAAGCGCTTTATACAACAATCACTCATTTACCCATTCACACACACATTCGCACCCTGACGGTATATAGCATCAATTCATAACACATGTCATCTCAAGGCACTTTACAAAGTCAAACTCAATCAAATCATACAGACAGTTTGGTCAAAAGGTTTCCTATCTAAGGAAACCCAGCAGATTGCATTGAGTCTTGACAAGCAGCATTCACTCCTTCTGAAAGAGCGTAGAGCCACAGTGGACAGTTGTCTGCATTGTCGATGGCTTTGCAGCAATCCCTCATACTGAGCATGCATGAAGCGAAGTGCTCTGTTAGGAACATACGGGGTAATCAGATATTTGATGTATGATGGAGCTTGATTATAAAGGGCTTTATACGTGAGAAGGAGAATCGCTGCGGTGATGTGTTTAGTGTGATCTGCAGCACAAGATCAGAGTAAAGGGGGCTAAATACGAGTCCACATAAACATTTCAGATTTTTTGTAACAATACCTCAAATTATGCACTGGTGTGATAATCTATCACATAAAATCTCAATAGAATGATATCCTTGGCAGTAATGACACAAAATGTGAAAAGGTTGAATGGTGTGACTGCTTTAGCAAAGCATTGTGAATTCACCTTCTCAGATATGCAATATTAGTTCAAAACATTGGCTGGTTTGTGCAAAACCTTTTAATGAAACATATTTTTAATGACACATTTCTTTGAGGATAGTTAGCGAGAATAGAGAACCAGACTTTGAATATTTAAATCTAATTTCATCCAGAAGTCAGAGTAGAGGGCAGTAATGACAACACACGAGAACTGCGCCGCAGATGAGACAACCCAGACGGCTTGAAGTTTCCTCATCTTTACATTAAACCAAAAAACTGATATATGGTACTTCCTTTTGTTTATTAAGGTGTATAATCAATTCACAAAGATATGAACCCTGAAGGGAGGATTTTAAATTTGAATTACTTGTTTGTAGCTTCATGAGATGTAAATCATTTTAAAATCATTTCCAAGAGCTACACACATTGTGTGACTTTTGTGTCCAATTTGAAACGCCAGTGAAAAAAAAAAAAGATCATGAATAAGCATCACTAGTACATAAAATTATTGTTACAACTACAGGAATCTTGGGTCTGAAAACTATCAAATAGACATCACAGTGGTAGACCTGAATTTAGCTCTCAAAGGGGTTTTTTATTTTGACGCTGAAGAGGATTTCCTCTGTGTAACGACGCTGAACAGGGGGACGAGCATTGGGATTTCACAATAACGGGTCTTACGGACAGCACACTGCTGCGGCCACACGCAGTCCTGCTTTAATAATCCTGCCTGTATGGGAATACAGTCAGTTTCTTCTCAGGCTTCATGAAGTTAAACGGTACTCAGCGTTCTGCAGCTGTAGTGCAGATGTCAGTGATGGTTTGAGGACTTCTTAATGAGGGGACCACTTCCAGCAATGGGTGTTTTGCTCCTGCTGCTGTGCTTTTTGTGCTTCACACCAATTTTCAGCATTTTTGACAATGTCTGCCCAAGAAAAGGTGAGTTCTTAGTAACTAAATTAAATGTATTTGAGAATTTTTACTACAGCATTAAGATATTTTCTGAAGAATATATCCAATTTTTGAGATTTAAAAAAAAAACGACCTTGCAACTGCCTGATATAGATCCACTTTTATCAGCATTTACCTTTTTCTCTGAATGGTAAAAACATAAAGTAATGGAACAATGTTTTACTATTGTTATTTTTCTTGACTTGACTTACCTGTACGTTGAGTTAATCAATGAGACGTTTTTACTTTTACTATTGGTGTTGTTTGTTAATGTTAAAATAAATCTGTATAATCTGTTGCGTTCACTGTGCTGAACTCAGTCTAATGAGATCATTGATTTATGATTTTTAGATATTTTTATTTTTATCAAAAAATTTAAAAACTTTGAGCCCCAAATTAATTTGGGTACAATGTAACAGAAAATTGTTTTAGAAAAAAAGGTAATAACAAATAATTTGTATCCCACACTATAAAGATCAATGTATGAACTTTAGAAAACAAATATAGATGCTTTTTTTAACACACTGAGACAAAGTTTTTCTGACAGTTCCTTGATTGGCTGTACACATATAACAAAGAAATGTGACAAATCTAAAATAAATCAAAGTATCATTAAGGTTAGAGGAACTACTCATGTAAATAAGTGTGATGATAGAGAGAAGATAAAGTTCAGGATGGAAGGGCAACTGTGTAGGCTAGAGGCAGATTAAAAGAGGAAGTTTTAAAGCACTCTGTAACTTTCGTTATGCAACGCTGCATCTTATCTGTGCGGTGCTTGATGATCTGAGACCAGCACTCATGCCTTAAGAACATTTAAAGATACAGTGCTCATGCACAATATTGCACTGGTTAAACTTACATGAGGAAACATAGCCAGTATCCAGGCTGGTTTGTATCTTTGTAACAAACATCTTTGTTTGCTTGTTTGTGTGCAGACCCTCCCCCTGGTGTGCTGGTTGTATCTCCAGGAAGCAGACTTGAACTGACCTGCACTGGTCAAGTGAAGGTGAATGGAGTGAAAGTCGCCTTAACTGGAGATGTCCCAAGCAAAAACAAGAGAAGATCTTCATCAGATAGAACCCCGACCACACAGCAATTTAGAAGAAACAGGACTTTTCCAAATAAAATTGATAAAACTTCTACAGTAAGTGAGAAATATCACTCTCCCACCACGGCTGGAGTCAGCACCGCGCAAGGAGAAAACCGAAGCCTTGGATATACAGGCACAGAACCCAGCACTTCTCCACAAGTGGTCACACCAACCCCTCCAAGCAAAACCACAATGAGGGGAGAATCGGACAGGGAGGATAAAGAGGTGAAACTCAAAGGTGAATATAAAGATGAGGAAGGCAGCAGGGTAGCAAGAGGGCTTAAAATGAGGCCTTGTTGGAAGTGGAACAAACAGCTGGTGCAGACTGTGGACAGAGACTGGGGGGAAATTGCATTTCTGAGTGATGGGAGCAGTTTGTCTCTGAGTTCAGTAAGACGGAAGGATGCTGGGAAATACACATGTCATCACGGGGGAGAAGAAACATTCGGTGTTAAAGTGATTGTTGCAGGTGAGTCACAGCACATTGCTTATTGATTTGCAAATGTGAGTGAACTAACTCAGACTTCTCAGAATCAGCAGTAACTGATGGGCTAAGTTCAACTATTTAAACATATCTAATTAATAAAACTGATCATTCTCATGTATCTGTTGAAAAATCCATCTGAGGGATAAATCCTTCCTTATTAGAGAGCGATCTAACTCAATATTTAAACAATAAGTGATTAGATTGTGTATAAATATTAAAAAAATATTAAGAATAAGAATTCCTTTATGGTCCCTCAATGGGGAAATTGGTGTGACAGTGGCAAACACACAGACAGTTACACACAATTATTAGTGATGAGAAAAAAAGAAAGCAAACCGGTCTAAAGTTTGTTTTAAAAAAAAAAAACACCAACAGTAGAAGATAATGGTAAAAACCAGAGTAAATATTGGCCAAAGGAAAAAAAAATAAATAAATAAACTCCAGCTTATATATCTAACACACAATAATAGAATACGCAATATTTCCATAACATACAAATTCCATAACGTACAAATCTTAATACAATATGCAATATGTATGGTATTTCAGCAGCACCCTAGCTAAGGCATGTGTAAGTTACCTTAGCATTTTGGAGCAGTGTAAACAATTAATGGTTGAATCAGAACCTGTGCAGCGATTAGCATGATTTAAACAGATATTATGTCTGTTCGGAGCAGCCAAGATTATAAAGTCTGACTGCAGCCGGGAGGAACGATCTGTGAAAACGCTTCTTAGAGCATCTGGGATGCAGCAGTCTGTCCCTAAAGGAGCTCTCCAGCTCTGCCACAGCTCCATGCATGGGGTGGGAGACTTTGTCCATCAGTGATGTGATTTTCCTTACAGTCCTGTTGTCTCCCACCACCTGCACTGGGTCCAGATGGCCTCCCAGGACAGAGCTGGCTAGCCTAGTGAGCTTATCCAGCCGTTTCTTCTCAGCTACAGATAGGTTGCTGCTCCAACAAACCACACCCTAGAAGATGGCTGATGCCACCACTGAAGGTCTTCAGAGGCGCCCCCTGCACTCCAAAAGACCTCAGCCTCCTCAACAGGTAGAGTCTGCTCTGACCCTTCCTGTAAAGAGCATCAGTATTATGAGTCCAGTCCAGTTTATGGTTCAGGTGAACACCGAGGTACTTATAAGAGTCCGCTATCTCCACATCAGTTCCCTGGATGGTCACCTGTGTCAGTGGGTCTGCATGTGTAAAAGTCCACCACCAGCTCTTTTGTTTTTCCTGCATTTAACCTGAGATGGTTCTGCTGGCACACATGTACTAAGCTCTGGATCCACTGTCTGTACTCTGACTCATGTTCACCTGCTTGATGAGACCGACTATGGCAGGGTCATCTGAGAACTTCTGCAGGTGGCAGCCTGGTGAGTTGATGGAGAAGTCTGCAGTGTAGAGGGTGAACAGAAACGGTACCAGCACAGTTCCCAAGCTGGATAGCAGCTTGTCAGAGGCACAGCCCCGTGTCCTCACATACTGCAGTCGACCAGTGAGGTAGTCCAGTATCCACTGGGACAGGTGGTTGTCCACCCCTGACCGCTCCAGCTTATCCTTCAGGAGTCCTGGTTGAATTGTGTTTAACGCTCTGGAGAAATCAAAGAACATGATCCTCATCGTACTTCCAGGATTCTCCAGATGGGCCACAACTCTGTGCAAAAATGATGGTATCATCCACCCTGATGTCAGCCTGGTAGGCAAAATGCAGGAAATCCAATGAAGACCTCACCAGGGGGTGAAGATGGTTGAGTATCAGCTTCTTGAGGCTCTTCATCAGGTGCGATGTTAGTGCTACCAGCCTGTAGCTGTTGAGTATTTGGGGTGTGCGGTCTTGGACAATGGCACCACACAGTAGGTTTTCTACAGCTGTGGTACTTTCCTCTAATTATTTAATTTCAATAAAATACTAAAAAACTAAACTGCATATTTAAAAAGAAATGTCAAATTAGAACACTAATAATCAAGTTGATTAAACGTTTGACCTTATGAAGGTTTCTTGTCCTTCTCTGGAGTTTAAAGAAAGGATTTACAGTCTAATTTTGTCTGATATTCTAATCTTTAATGTTAGATTTTCATTAGCTGTATGTGGAAACTCTTCATAAATAAACTTATGCTTTGTTCACACTGCAGGTCTTGATTCTCAGTTCTGATTTTTTGCTGAATTCACATTTTTTGTGTGTGTGTGTGTGTGTCGTTCATATTAATTGATTGTGACTGGCATCAGACTTCTGTCTGAACAGTTCAGACCCCAAAGTGACCCGCTTGTGCAGATAACAGAAGAAGATGCAACACAGCAGCACGCTGTTTAAGGAATAGGGGATGTTATTGATACCAGAAGTCTTCAATAATATTTTGTTTAAAAAAACGTAATAGTGGATACGGGTGTCTATGTGTTTTTATGAATTTGTTGAGTAATTGGAGCCGATAGTCTTAAGACCACATCATAACAAGAAGAAGAAAGATACGAAGAAAATAGCACAACTATTAACAATGTTTTTTTGTGGAGCGGTGATTGCTACTGTCGTAGAGAAGTCTGTTTGGATGTGTAGTGGGAGCCAGGACAGTGACGTAAACAGCAGATGAAATGCAACATGACGGTTCAGACTGCGGACGCTTTCAAACATCCGCACAAATCCAATTTAGTACCATATATGGAGGTTGCCCAAAACAGATTTTTTCACCAAAAAAAATAAATCTGTCACACTGCCTTTAAATGGACGGATATGGGTCGCATATGGGCCAAAAGATCTGATTTGGGTCGCATTTGTTTGCAGTGTGAATGTAGAGTTAGTGTTACCATCAAGTTCAACAGGACTTCATATGTATTTTCCAAAGCTTTTATATTGAATGTGATTGATATTGGCAGTACATATAACTTCCTGGGATTACAGTGTTCTTCTATCTGGTAACACTGTTAAAAAGCTAAGTCAAACTTTTTTTTAAAGAATCTGGATTCACCTGTGTTCATTTTAGAACTATCATAGCGTAAACAAACATGAGTGGGTTGGTGTGTACAAATGGGCTCACTCAGGGTAGCATTTATACAAGAACCGTAGCCGTACAGCACAGAAATCCAAATAACAAAACTGAAAGTCCATCTCGTCTTGTTGTTCCTCTTTACATACAAACCAACGTTCGCACTTGCGGTACAGCTTTTAATTGTAGGAAGGTAGAAAAGCTGTGGTCTAAAACTTGTGAGCCGCTAATTTAAATGTTTTGAGATCGTTTATAGTTTGATTATTGGTTTTTGTGGTTTTAGTTCCTAAATAAAGCCCATTGCATCCTCAAAACCTGACACCTCTGCATGCCTGATTGAATGTTTTCTTATGTCCTAGATCCCCCAGAGACTCCGAGCATCCATTGCTACAAGAAGTCACCCAGTAGTAAAATTCGTTGTGAATGGAGACCTCAGAGCCCAGTAATCAAGCCTCCTGAGTGCCATCTCTTTTTGAGCAAGGGGTAAGAATTGAAAATATAGATTATGACCTAAAAGCTGCTATTTTAGAATAGGACAATGTATAGTTTCTTTACCATGTTCCCACTCAACAAAAATGTATGGGAAAATGGACAACAGCTTACACCAATGAAACCCAGAAACCAAAGTTTGACCCACTGGCAAAGATCATGAACAGATGAAATACTTTCCCAAATCAGTGAAAATGAGAGACTCATCAGCCTACATCGGCACACAGGTCTTCAGTTCAAGAGTGGCAAGTCTCAGTCCCAAATTGCAAATAAGCTTTTGAATTTTTTCCCCCCACAATCCATAAGTTCAGTATTTTCAATGGTATCACTTATTTCAAAAAATTAAACTCATACAAATTCACTGCACATAGAGTGAAGTATTTTAATTTAATGACTAATTTAATGACTATGGCTTAATGACACAGAAAACAGAAAATTCAGTCTTTCAGAAAATTTGAACATTACATAAGATCAATACAAAAAGATGTTTTAATGAGAAATATCAAGCATCTGAAAACTATGTTAATTTTGATCCACTCAATACTTGGTTCCGCCTTATTTTGCATGAATTACTGCATCAATTTAAAATGTCATGGAGGTGATCAGCCTGTGGGTCTACTGAGGTCTAATGGGACCCCGGGTTGCTTTGGCCCTTCATCTGCATTGTTGGGTCTGCTGTCTCTCATCTTCTTCTTCCTCCAGAGATTCTATCTTGGGTTCAGGTCAGGCCAGTTTGCTGGCCAATCAACCACAGTAACACAACGGTCATTTGAGCAACTTTTGGTAGCTTTGGCAGTGTGACCAGGTGCCAAGTACTGCCAGGAGATGAAATCAGCATAGTCATAAAGCTTGTCAGCAGAAGAAAGCATGAAGTGCACTAATATTTCCCGTGGACATTAGGAACAGCAGCAGATGGCACGGCACCCTAAATCATCACTGACTGTGGAAACTTCACACTAGGCCTCAAGCAATGTGGATTCTGTGCTAACTTCAAATTCATTTGAAAAGACCACTTTTGAGCACTGAGCAACAGCCCTTAGCCCTTTTTCCCCTTTGGCCCAGCTTAGACACTTACAGCCCATGTGCAGGATTTGACTTTGCCTAGTAGCTCTTGATGCACTGCCTCTAGCCTCAGTCCATTCCTTATGAAGCTCCCCAAAATTCTCGAAGGGATTTGCTTGACGATCCTCTCAAGGCTGCAGTTGTTCCAGTTGCTGGTGCACCTTACCACACTTTTCCCTTCCACACAACTTTTTATATTGAGGGAAATCTGAGTAGGTTGTTCACAGCAGTTTGTGAACAACCCCTTCTTTAGAATTCACCTTGTGTGGCTAAATATCCTGAATATCTGTCAAATCAGAAGTCTACCCAATGTTTGTGTAGGCCATAATACAATTACATAACATTTTTACATTACAACAGTTTTTTTAATTGGCGTTATGTAATATTATTTCTTTAGGACATCAAATTGTGGGTTTTCATTGTGTGAACCATAATCATCAAAATGACAAGAAATAAAAACTTGTGATATATTCACTGTATGATTCTATATAACATAAGAGTGACAAAAAGTATTGAATATGAATCTTAATATATTAAATTTCACTTTCTGAAAAGAGTGACAAACATACTAAACTTTTTCACAATATTCACAATTTTTACATGTATAATCACA
Source organism: Fundulus heteroclitus (assembly GCF_011125445.2). Lineage (NCBI taxonomy): Eukaryota > Metazoa > Chordata > Actinopteri > Cyprinodontiformes > Fundulidae > Fundulus > Fundulus heteroclitus. Next base: position 24,767,142 of record NC_046363.1, on the reverse strand, counting down.
AAGTGGGTAGAGTAGCCAAATACGTACACAAGATTAGTACTACTAAGTATATTTAGTCTCCAGTAGAAGTAAAAATGTGTCTGTCAACAAGAACATGAGTAAAAATGTATTTGATAAAAAGGCTACTTAAGTACTTCCCTAGTGGTGTTTAATCTGATTAGTGTAAATTATGCAGTCAAACAGACAAAAAAATCAAATAATCTACAGGTTCTGGTATTTTGACTAATGAAATAAAAATATTAGTAAAAAATCAAAATAAAATGACAGAAACACACATTTCCAAATCTCAGTTTTCCACAAGATAAAACTTTTGAAACTGATACCAACAGTAGGTAATGTATACATGTTAGAAATCAGAAATCAGAAAAGGGTAAAGGTCTTCCACTCACAATCTCTAACATTAACTGTATTCTCTTGTAACCTCCGAATGGCACAGCAAGCTCTGTAGATAGAAAATAAAATTAGAACAATAAAGCTGGTTTATAAACCAGAAGTCACAGAAGGCTGTGCCTGTTTCTTTTGCAGTTCTGGTTAAAATGTGTAGAGTAGCCAGAAATTGTGGCATTACTTCAAAATAATATTACTCAAGTTGGAGTAAAAAGCATGATGCCGTAAAGCTGCTCCTACAAGCATTTTTCCCCAAACTCAAGTAAATGTAACTAGATACTACTCACCTGTGCTAATGAAACTGATGTTTTCAGACTTAAAGCAATAAAACCAGATAGTTGTGCTAAACAAACTCAGTAAATGATCAAATTCTGGACGAAAATGTTGTAGCCCATGTTTTTCCATATGAAGCATGTATTAGTTAAAAATATACAGGGATAATGTTTGTTAGCTCATGTGTAATTAACTGTTTGGTCACTGGGATTGAAATTGTGAGCTTTCTCTGTGCAAAACCTATTTGTCTGTAACTTCATCCCTTGTATTTTTCCATATTTTCTAAGTCACTGCTTTCTTTTTTTGTTTCCAGTCCTTCTCATGGAAAGCCAGAGAATTTCGACCAAATCCAATGCTCATACTCGTCTCAGCGCGCTTGCTGTTGGTGTGCTGTGGAGCACAACGAGGATGAGCTGAGGACTTTCCATGAGGCGTTCCTGTGTGTTAGAAGCCTCTTAGGCAACACCACCAGTCCCCTGATTCATTTCACACCTCTGGATATTTGTAAGTTATTACATGACTGTTTCACTCATAAGGTTTTTGTAATAACTTTAACCCCGCTCTGCTACTCCAGTGAAGCCAGACCCCCCGTCCAACGTGTCAGCCCACCCAGTGGAGAGGCTAGAGAACACGATAATGGTGACCTGGAATTTACCAATATCGTGGAAGGACCAAGATTATTTTTATGACTTAATCTATGAGATCAGCTACAGACCTATAATCTCCTCAAATGAACAGGTATATTTGATTCGTGAACATCTCAATCATGCATTAAATACTGTCAGTTGATGACTTGTTTAATCATTTGTACGTGTCCTTACAGGTAACTGTGGTCAGAAATCACCACTACACAATCAAAGATGCTCTGCCTGATGTTGATTACCTGATTCAACTCAGAACTAAAGAAGAATATGATGGTCAGTGGAGTGAGTGGACTTCCCCTGTCTTTGCCAGGAGTTGGAAAGGTAGATAAAACACTCATATGTCTAAAGAGTGCCAAATCAGACTATTTCTTAGGATTTGTGCATATCTTAATCCTTATTATACTTGTTGATCTTCAGGTTCAGAGTGTGACTGTCTCTCAGAGGGAAAATTTGCTTTTGCAGCAGTAGTTAAAACACAAGCAAGACTATGAACAATAAAGGACAGTAAACACTAAGAAAGAGGACGTACAAATAATACTTAAGTCAAATACAATGCTAGTTAAGAAATTTACAAAATTGTTTTTTCCAAGTTAGAACTGTGAATGCCCGCTCCCTTTTGACTCTTCCTGCTGTGTTTCCAGCATGAATAAATGTGCCTATTGTGCACAGTATGCAGTAAATATAAACACAATATAAACAGAAGTGATTTAAGGAGCACATGGTTTCCAGATTTCTGAAAGACATTGAAATCTTTCCCGTATGTTGAATATCAAAACTTCCTGTTTGTTCTGAGGTTCAATGATGACCAGCTTATAATGCCCAGCCACCTCACCTTAACTTGATAGTAAATCAGAGCTAGCCTGCAGTGATGCTGCTGTGATGGTCTTTCTGGTTTCTATTAAACAAACTTATTTAAGAGGATTCCTCAACCGATTCTAACCTTGCCTGATATCTGAATTCTCGCGGTATTTATTCACAAACACACACGAGGTGATGCGCAGAGCTAGAGTGCTGCACATTATCAATCTGGCTGGCCTAGTTAGTTTAACGTGTTACTGATTGCAAACTTAATTTGGAGTGAAGCACTTTGGAGTATTGCAGCTGCTCACAGTATAAAGGGAAACACCAACGAGTGAAAATGTATAGTGCCTTCCTAATGTACAAATACCACTTGAACCAGATTTTGAAACATTACAACCACAAACTTCAGTGTATTTGTATGGATTTTATATGACAGACCAATGCAAAGCTATTCATGAATCTCAAGTGGAAGGAAAATAGGACTGCTCTTCTGTGTAAAAATCTGAAAGGTGTGGCATGTATTTGTTTGATTATTAGTGCTCCTTTACTCTAACTAGCTAACATAAAATCCAGTGCAACTAATTCCCTTTAGGAGTCACCTAACCAGTCAGTATGGCTTATCTGTGTAATTTATCCTCAGTAGAAATACAGCTGTTCTCTGATTTTCTCAGAGGCTGGTTTGAGAACATTGGTGAACAAACAGCAAAATGAAGAGCAAGGAACACAGAACGGGGTTAGGGACAAAGTTTTGGAGAAGATTAAAGCATGGTTAAATGTGCAAACGAAGACCCCCCACCTAAACCGACAGGCTGAGCAGGGAGAGCATTAATCCGAGAAATGGCCAACAGGTCCATGGTAACCCTGGAGGAGATGCAGAAAAATCACAGCTCAGGTGTGAGAATCTGTTGACAATCAGCCGTCAATCTGGCTGAGTTGTGGCTCCACAACTCTAGTCGTTATGTAAGAGTGATAGGAAGAGAAGTGGTTAAGAGACAGCCAGAAATAAGTGTGAGAAGATGCTGTGGTCAGACAAAACACATTGACATCAGACAACCACAAACATTTTGGTCTACATCCACATTGCTATGTGTGCCATATAAGGAACCCTGAACACACCATGCCCATGGGGAAACATGGATGTGGCAGCATCATGCTGCCACATCCATAAGGGTCATTGTGTTGTGATCCAAAAACAAAAGGTTCTGGAAAAAATGTTTTTATTATTTCCCATAGTTTGTGACCTCTATAAATCAAAGAAGTGTTCTGCATTTAACGGCAGTTCAACCACAACCATATCTACCAAATATTTTGGTGCAAACTGCTAATATCAATCTATCAAACAGAAATGATGAAAATTTATGAACATACATACTCACTCTTTGCCACCATGAGCAAAATACATATGACAATGTGCGCTGACTTTTCACAAATGTAACTATATGAGTAAAACGGTTTGTTATAGAAAATATGTTGCTGATTACATGCTACCTGTTCATGTCTCTTTTCAGCTAAGGTAGTAGAGGAGGTTGACCTGATTACCACAATGGTAGGAATTTTAACTTCTAATTAGAAAGCAAAACTTGTTCACCTTTAATTTACTATATAATTATTTCCTTTTTTTTTAAAAAAAATCTTTAATTTATCTGTTATCAGGATGGCTTGCCCACTACCGAAGACTTCGGCTCTGGTTTTCCCGATGATCGCTACATTGATGGTTAGTGAGCTGTCAGTAAATTGTCTCTAAATGCAGCTTTGACAGAAAAGCAGAAGAAGTGGGAGGAAACACCCTGAAACTGCCCTTTATCCCATTGGGTTTTAGCAGGAAACCATGACGTCATAATAACCGAGACTCAACAGCTAAAAAGGCCACGAGAGATTTGCTTATCCTGAAATAGCACCTTTTTTTATAACACCCAGTTGTACATGTAACCATAACAATTTCTTGTGGTTTTCTTCTCTTTTTGCTGCAGGTACGACAACTGAGATGTGCACCAGCTCAGACGTTTTATGCAAACCACAGTATCACCTCCTATGGATCTCGGCTCTTTTTGCCGTCATGTCTGTCCTTTCCGCCGTCTACATCTTCAGGTTGGAGAATCTGAATTATTAAAATGTTTTACTAAAATATGTTTGCATAATAGCCAATAAATGTATATATTTGATCAATTTTAGGACTCAGCCAGTAGATTTAGCCAGCTTATTTATTTGAACCATTGTTTTGCTTTTTTATTCCAGACACAAAGACAGGTTTATGTCCAAACTCCTCAGTCTCAGTGTCATCACCCACAGTGATGAGTCGTCTCCACCTCCCCCTTCCATCCCTTCAGCCCCTGAACAAGAAGCTCTGGTGTCTGGCTCTGGCCCTCAGCTCTATAAACAGAGTCCACCGAGTGACACACAAAAAGAGGAGGAACGTGAGGAAGAACAAACTGAGATGGACCAATTAGAAGCTATGAACTTCAACAACAAAAGTTACTTCTTCCTGCAGATGGAGCCATGAACAAACAAGAGGCCATTTTGTAGTTTCAGAAACCAGGTGACATTATTGAAAAGGGACAGATCTGGAAGAGGAACACTCAGGAAAAACGTGTACAGGCTGTAAATTCATTTCTGTAAAGGCAACATGCTTAAACCTGTGATAAAATGAGTTTTTTATGTTTTCTTTTTATTTTGTTTGTTTCTTTACTGTCCATGGCTGCTATTTTGAAAATGAAAAATCAACCACAGAGGTGGGCATACCACATCACATATTTTGCTTATACTTATTGAGTTTCTTAAAAAAACGAAACCTATTTCTAGAACTTTCTGCCAAATTTATGAAAGAGAAATAAAGTTTATCTTACAACTATGAGTAAGCAAAATCGTCTTTATGAGATTCATTCTAATTTTGATGACTTGGCTATTTTATATTTTTGACTTAGCAAGTTCATAATAATCTCGTAGCCTACTATGGCATATTAAGGATTTCATTTCTAGTTAGTTAATAAATAATAACTTAAGTTTTGCTACCTCTTTGATTCATCATTAATTACGAATAGTGGTGGGACAGAATCCCAGAGATCCCTCTACCCAGCGACATCCCCCAGCTCATTCTAGGTGATCTCAAGGCCTTCCTAGGGAATATATGTATGTATATATGTGTACATTTATATATATGTATGTATGTATGTATATATATAGATAGATAGATAGATAGATAGATAGATAGATAGATAGATAGATAGATAGATAGATAGATATACATAATATATATTTGATATATATATTATATATACTATATATATATAGATATATACTCTATATATATTATATATATATATATATATTTATATATATATATATATTTATATATATATATATATATATATATATATATATATATATATATATATATATAGTCAATTTTGATACATTTTGGTTTTTGACAGAATAATATATTATGATTTGTATTGTTAGAGTACTGTAATTTCTTGCTTCACTTAGTGGAAACTGGATTGTTGTAGCTTGGTTTTCATGTCGTGTTTTATATAACCCTACAGATCATGATGCAGTTACATTCAAAACGTCAAGCTCCAAGTAAACCAACCATCAGCATTCTGCATTGTGTTTTTTTTAACTCTAAGTTGGAAAAAAAGAGTGCAATCCATGGTTTCTATCATGTAGTTTTATCTTAGAGGTTTTCAGCCTCTCTCTATACCACTCTTACACACACCTTGCACTGCATGATTGTGGACAGTGATGCTGCTACTCTATTCTCACCTATCGGACAATACTTGGTTCTGGCTGTATTGTAAACTTCATATCAAGCAAAGAATCATTGTTTGAAGAGCTTTACATTTTCCCCACCCTGTTCACTATCTGGTCTTGAGAAACTAAAATATCTCAAATTTGGTTAAATAAATTACAAAGAGCAAATTTAGTAATGCAGAGCTTTGCATGTAAGCCATTGCAGGGAACTGCATTGCAAACAAGCCTTGGCTTTTTGGAGCTCAGACAGGCACGACCCAATAAAACCTACAGAAAGGCCCTTCCACATAACCCCACAGCCTGCTTGGGTCTCTGTGTCTGCCCCGAACAAAGAAATTCAGTTGTGTTGATGATTCCATGATCTTGTTCACAAGCAGTGGGAGGATGTAGCAGGAGATGGACAGAAGGATCGGGTTTAATCTGCAGTAGTGCAGGCCATGCTTGTGTTTGTTGTAGCAAAAAGCTACAACATTGGGACAGATCCAGATCCCATGTTATATTACACGTGGCTTATGGCCTTTAAACATCAAATTCTCCAGAATGAGCTGAAAGGGACAGGAGAAGGGATATGCAGGTATCCCAGCTGGATCTGTGATCCCTGCAACCAAATCTCAAATAAGGGTAAGAGGATGAACTGATAAATAATTACTAATTAGTAACTAGTAATTAGTCACAATTGTGACTTTGGTTCCTTATAATTAGATATCTCATTATGCTGACATCATAGTATAATTTAGTATCACGTAATTCTAAAATACAATGTCATATCTATAAAATAGACTAATAATAATAGGTCATAATTATAAGAAAATAACTCATGAGTACGCATATAGTGTATAGAGAACATAACATATTGAATATACATTTAATTACAGTAAAAATGAATTCTAACATTCTATCTCATGATTAAGACAATTATAAACACAATGCAGAAATTATCTTCCACAGTTGTGCGCTTTTAAATTGACCTTATTTTTATTGTTGAGTCGACGCAACTACGCCCCCTCGTGGGCGTGTCGTTAAACGCGTCCGCTTCCATGGCAACGCTCTTTGTGAAACAGGTAAACGGTGGTTGTATTTTCAGTCCTGTGCAGCAACAAGAAGATGTGCCGCATTTAGAGAAATAATCAGACGCTTGTTTGGGGAGGAAGACATGGAAGAGCCTGGAAAAGATGCCCTGACGAAAGTTAACGTTAGTGTTTTAAGTCCCGAGCAGCAAGAACAACTGCGACAGTTTAAGGTAACTCTTCCTGGAGGAGGGGGAGGAAAGCTGACCGTGTGAGTGAGAGCTAAGCGAAGACTGTCGCTTTAATTGTCGGGTTTATTCCCCAAACTGCGGTTTTGTTTTTGGTTCAGATCCAGACGAGAATCAGCAACGAGAAGTACTTGAGAGCTCACCCTGAAGTGGATGAAATCGTTGGCGGATTTCTAAGGTGGGTTTATTTCCTCATTGTTTTAACAGAAAATGATTATTAACGTTTCAATTGGTCAGTGTTAACGGCTTAAAAAAAACGTTCCTTGATACAAGGATGGATTAGACTGGAAAAACTCAAAGAAAATAAAGAACGGAAGTAGTTTATTAGATTGCCTTTGATTGTTAAGTATAATAAATGTAAAGTATGACCAATTGAATCAAGTAGAGGTCAGCCAGGGTTTCTCGGCATCCCTTACCTATATCACAGAAATTAAACCACAGTTCAATTAATCTTTTATTTGTAAGAGATCAGAAAGGTATTGGTTGATATTGGATATTAGTCAGGTACTGGATAAGTGAAGATTGGTTCCTCTGTAAGTACTTGGGATGATGTTTTCCTACATGAAGTTAACACAATAATAGCCAGGCAATAATTTGGGACTCAGTAAGTGATTGTCAGACATGGTTAAGATGACAGCAGTACCAGAATATAAAATTGCTAAACTCTTTCATCCAGAGGCTTACAAAAGAGAGATTCCAATAAAATCAGTAATCACTAGGAAACAGGTTTTTGACAATTACGAGCTGTGACATCACTGGTGCAGATTTATTCACCAGTATTACTGGTTAAAGAGGCTGGGCTGTGTATACTCCTGTCCATGGTTAACTACCCATTAGTTCCTGATTAGTTGCTCTTTGTTTTCCATGTAACTAACTAGTCGTCCCCAAATAAAGTTGGGCTGTGTAACCATCAGTAAATACTGGCTAACTACTAATTATTGCGTGATTAGGTCCCAAGGCATTCCCTGTTAGTTAATAAAATTTTGTGTCCCTTATTGTAAAGTGTTGCTGTTATCCTAAGCTCCCTTTGTGGTGTCAAAAGCACCAGAGATGCAGTCAGAAATAAATGTAAGTCGTTATGCCATCTGTGGCTTGATGGGTTTAGTAGTTGTCTGGCAATCAGAAGGTTGTTGGTTTGATTCCAGCTTCCCCTTGCCAGATGCTGATGTGCCCCTGGGCAATGCACTTAACCCCAAGTTGCGATATAGTGTACAGCGCTTTGGGTGGTTAGCATGACTGGAAAAGGGCTATATAAGTTCAGTCCATTTACCATTTATTAAAGTTGTTGATCTCCTAGACTAAGTGGTCACATTTTAAAGCTTTTTTTTTCAGTTTGACATTGGCTGCAAGACAAAAATACATCAGCTTAATGTTATTTTGCTCTTTGACTACTTCAAGGCATTTATTGACAAAGTAAAGTGTGTTTTCTGTATTAAAAAAATACTTTAAATACTATAGGGTAGGAAATCTGTGGAGTGCAGGCCCTGGGTCTAAACACCAAGCTGTAGTTGTAAAAACGCTCATCTATTTTCTCCCTTTCATTTAACAGACACTTGCTATTGAAAAGACCGTCTGACATCCGTGAGTTTGCAGCAGGTAAACTATAAAATGATTATCATTGGATTATTGCTCCATCCCACTTCATCCCACTTTACATACAGTGCCTTGTAAAAGCTTTCAACCCCCTTGGCTTTTTACCTATTTAGTCCAACCTGTAATTCCAATGTTCTTTAATCTTGTTTTATGTGATGGACCTGCACAAAATATTCTGTTAGTGAATTAAAATTAGAAAAAAAAAAAACACTAGAACAAAGAATTTAAAAGAATGAAAACTGAAAATCGGTATGTGCATATGTCTCCACTCCCTTTGCTATGGAGACCCAAAAAGGTTCAAATGTAAGTAATTACCTGGAAGAAACACAAAATTAGTCAAATGAAGCCCCAATGTGTGCAATCTGTCAGATCAGCTGTCAGCATCAACACGCCTATTCAGAAAGGACCCAGTGGCTGCCGCACCACTAAGCAAAAGGCAGGAGTTCCCCAGTCAGTCAGGGACAAAGTTGTTGAGAAGTAAAAGTCAGGGGGAACTTTAAAAAAATATCCAAATCTTTAATGTTCCCCTGAAGCACCATCATCTTTAAAGGTGAAAGCACTTTGCTCCACAACAAACCTGCTAAGAGAGGGCCGCCCACCAAAACCCACAGACTGGTTCAGGAGAGCATCAATCAGAGCAGCAGCACAGAGACCAAAGGTAACCCTGGAGGAGCTGCAGAGGCTGGGGGGTCTGCCCATAGGACCACCATAAGCTGTACGCTCCATAGAGCTGCACTTTGTGAAAAAGTGGCCAGAAAAATGTATGGAGGAAGGAGCTCTGGTCAGACGAGACTAAATGGAGCTTTTTGGCAACCAAGGGAAACGCTATGTTTGGCACAAACCCAACACATCCCATCACCCCAGGAACACCACGGTGAAACATGGCGGGGGCAGCATCATGATGAGGGGATGTTTGATGGATGGTGCTAAATACAGGGATATCCTGAAGCAGAACCCGTCAATCTGCCTGTAACTTGAGACTCCGAGACGGAGGTTCACCTTCCAGCAGGACAATGAGCCGAAGCACACTGCTTAAATAGCACTCAAGTGCTTTAGGGAGGAACATTTAAATGTGTTGGAATGACCTAGTCAAAGCCCAGACCTGCGGTTACACTTGAAGGTTGCTGTTCACCAGAGAAAACCATCCAACATGAAGAAGCTGGAGCAGTTTTACCTTGAAGAATGGGGAAAGATTTCACTGGAAGGATTCAATCAGCTAGTAGAGACTTATCCAAGACAACCTGAAGTTTTCTGTTATTTTGTCCTATTTTGTAGTTTTCTTCGCAGTATTAAGATGCAGCTTTCATTTACATGTTCATGTCCATTTCACTTCCAGGCTGTGAGGCAATAAAACATAAAAAAAAAAGCCAAGGCGGACTTTATCATGGTTACATTTCTAACTTGAGTTGGATCCTAGCTGACATAAATTAAAATAACTCACACAGAGAATAAAGGTGTTCACTTGTTTTATCGGACAAACATTATTGATGCATATTATTTTTTTATATATACAGTACACTCCAGCCTGTTAAAGTTACATAAAAATGTGTAACTTCTGACATTTTTAGAAACAAACACAACTGGTTTTGTCACATGGGATGCATTGATTAAGAGACAAAATGTTGTACAGATATAAGTGATACGAATGTGTAAAATAGTATATTTAACACAGTTAAAAAGCATGATCCAAGTTGGTGGAAATTCAGCAAAGAGAATTTTTAATGCTGATAATTGTCAATAATGTTTTTCAGATCACTTCGCGTCCCTAACTGTTCCTTCTGGCTCCGTAATGAAAGGAAACAGTGAAACAGATTGAAGGACCCAACAACATCCTCCTTGTACTTTTCTAGAGACTCAGAACAATGAGTTCTAGAGCAACAACAGTGAGGAATCATCTTGTTTGTGTCCAGATGATTCATTGTCAAACTTCTACGAATGCCTCAAAGGTTCCAGCTAAAGCCTGATGGTGAAAGGAGGAGGCAGCCCCACGGGTGCTAAACCATGCGGTTTGACACTTAAGCCAAGTCTTTTTGATGTGATTCTCCAAAGTCTTAATGTTGCTTCATGTTTAGCTAATTCTATTTAATTGAGACGTTGCAACAGTTTAAATTTAGTAATGCACTTTTGTTTCATCTGCCTGCTGGTTCAAATGCAGGGTTGACTCTCAATATATATATATATATATATATATATATATATATTAAAATCTACTGTATGTTTATTTTTGTCCTTAGGTTTGAAACTGTGCTTTTACATCATATCCCAAAACTATCCGTGTCGCATAAAAGAAAATATATTCATCCTCTTTGTGCAAAAGTTGTGTTTTTCTTTATTTTGGACATGACAATATAACAGTCATATTCAATAAATTATAACATACATTTTCTAAGAGGCTTGTTTGTCAGATTAAAAGTACATTTTGAAAAAAAAATCAACTTAAACCCGGTCTTAAAAGTAATTTTCATCAAGCTTTCGTTTCTGTATGGAAATTTGTACTTTTTTATTGCAATATTCTAACCTTAAATGTTGTGTTTAATTAGCTGGAGGTGGAAAAAAATCCTAATTAACAGAAATAAAGGCTTCAAAACATAATCACTCTGTGATTATCTGTGTAACGGGTTTTCTTTAGTGAACTGAGATATTGAAAAATATTCTCATTTATTGAGTATTACTATATAATGGTGGTTATTTAAAAAGAACACATTTTCTATAGTAGATGTTTATCTGAAACTATAGTTTGTTTGTTGCTGGAATTTTTTTTAATAGGTCATGTAACATTTGTGGCTCTAAAACAACTTTTATTTAGTTGGACTTAGAGCAAAAATGGCCCATTAGATTAAATTGTCTGCAGATCCTGGTCTAGAGAGAGGGGGACACTTCACTGTCCACCAAAAGTGGGTAAAGTAGCCAGAAATTCTATATAAGAGTAGCACTACTTCAACATATTTTTAATTAAGTTAAAGTGACAAATAGTCAACTAAGAAATTACTCTAGTCTAGAACAAAGTATTTGGTAAGAAGGCTACTCAAGCACCAAGTAACTAATCATAACAACCAATTTAACATTTAAAAAAAAAAAAAATCAGTCAGGCAAAAATGTTAAGTAATGTGCACGTTCTCATATTTCAAAGACTAACATAAAAATATACAAAACATAACAATTACAAAGTAACAAATTCAGGCTGAACAAAGTTTTTCAACATAAAAAAGTGCAAAATACTTCCAATGACAATATCTACTGTTTACTGAAAACAGAGGTGATGGTTCCAAAAAAGGTTTAAAAACAAAACAACTGGACTTCTATTCTGGAGCTGAAGACGTTTCGCTTCCCATCCAGGAAGCTTTCTCAATTCAAAATGTCTGGAGTAGTGTGGAGTCCCAAGCTTTATAGACAACTTTCAAAAACGTACAACACAGCGATAGGTTTGATTCCTGCCACGTTTCACCCAAATTCACATCACCACATATGTGACCACAACATTCCCCCTGTGAGTCAGACAAACGATGAGTCTAACAACTCTCCGCTGTTGGGGAGTCCAGTTTCGGGTAAATTTGCATGTGAGTCAAAGCTCTAATGAGGCCTCGCCTGCAGGTCTGTAAAACTTGGGACTCCACACTACTCCAGACATTTTGAATTGAGAAAACTTCCTGGATGGGAAGCGAAACGCCTTCAGCCTCAGAATAGAAGTCCAGTTGTTTTATTTTTCAACCTTTTTTGGATTGATCATGACCCAGATGACTGAGAATCTTCACCAACAGAGGTGATGGTGTTTTGTCCCAGCAGCTCTTGTGAACCATCTTCTGCTGATTTGGGCCCCTTGGCGCCTTACTTAAGGGAGACCGCTTTAAACTTGGGTTTTAAAATAGACAGTGGTCAAGTCCAGCTTTTATCACGTTAGGCAGCTGGCAAAGATAAAGCCCATTCTCTTAAAACAACATTTTGAAACAGTAATTCACTCCTTTATTACAACTCAACTCGATTACTGTAATGCTTGTTACACTGGACTCAGCCAGTCCTCCCTTAAGCGTCTTCATTTGGTCCAGAACGCTGCTGATCGTCTTTTAACTGGTGTTAGGAAGAGGGAGCACATCACCCATATCCTGGCTTTCCTCCACTGGCTCCCTGTGCGTTTTAGAGTTCATTTTAAGATTATTTTATTTGTTTTTAAAAGTTTTTGCCCCATCTTACCTCTCTGAGCTGCTTCACCCATCCTCTCCTGCTCAGAGGAGACAGAGCTTTTAGTGTTGCCGCTCCTAAGTTATTAGGAGATCCCCTTTATTATCCACTTTTAAAACTCGCCTTAAGACACATTTTTATTCTTTGGTTTATGACACATGTTGAGACTTTTGCTCTTATTCCTTTTTATATTGCTATTGCAAACTTTGTTTTCCTTATTTTAAATGTTTATTGGTCGTTGTCGGCACAGCACTTTTGTCGCAGCAGCGACTAGCAGCAGTAGTAGTAGGACTACATGTTCACTTTACCTCCAAATGGCTCAGTGAGCTCAGCAGAAAGAAAACAGCGTTGACACAATGAAGCTTGTGAACAAACAAGAGGTCTCACTTTGACATACACTGTAGATGTGTCTCTCCGGTGCATTTTTGGGTAAAACAAGTCTGTTCTTTATTTATTTAAGTTACTCACGTTAGGTAGAGTAGCAACATATTTGCTATACTAGACGAGCAATACTTCTTGATGATATCCCTCAAGTAAAAGTAAAAAGTAGAGTGCAGTAAAATGTAACTGAGTAAATGTAACTAGTTACTACCCACCGTCTACAAAGAGCTGTTCAGCTGTAGCATCCTGCTGTCTCATCACCCTGTTGGCCTGGATAGAGCTTTTAGTCTATGTGTATCTCCTCTTGTTTGTTGTAGTTGAGAAACACAAATTAGGAAATGCAAAGAGGGATTAGTGGCGGGTGGAGCCCATCAATTTTCTGGCCCATGTTGTCCAGTGGTTATGACTCATTCTTACCAATTTTTGTGTTTTGAAATTCAATAATCAAAACGGTTTTACAGGTAATGAGATGATTGCTACGTCAATTTTCCAACGAGTCAATCGAGTAATAACACCACTGCAAACAAGGACTTTCTTTGCTTCCCTCTGCCCCCACCCACCCACCAAAGATCAACCACACAATGTCCCCACACCTGCTTTGAATAAGCCAGGGACAGGTAGACACCCATCCGGCCCCCAGCAGATGAGAGATAAGCGCAGGAGAGAAGCACGCACAATCTCACTTTGTCTGGTTTTCAAAGATCTACACAGAAGAAGGTGGAAAATCAGTAAGTAGCAACTCATTTACACCGACATCACCCTAGTTCTGTCAGCTCGTTGCTTTTTATTCATCCGTCTGCGGCTTTACATTATCGTTTTTTTTTTTAAGAGCTACAAAGATGTCAGCTAATCTAATTTCATGTTATTACACCTTTATGCAGAAATTGTTTAGTTCAGTTCTGGGTTTCCTTGTTTCTGTCTATACTGGTTTTAATAACATTTCTTGGAAAAATTGTCAAATTTCAAAGAGGCCAAGTTGTTCATTAAGGTATTTGCATATTTGTCTACATCCTGCTTGTAATGATGTTGTTTTGCAAAAATTCCACAATGAAGACACACATCATTTGTGGGTAGACACTAATCTTTCATTAAGAAATCAGTAAGGTCATTACTCGTTTTGAGCATCTTTTATTTAGTAGGGCATACACAATACTTGAACTCTGCTTTAAACAGGTAACGACTGTCTTTGCTATACTTTTCTCCAGTTTCCTGAGCTCATCAGATGTTGTTTAAATAAGAAGTCAAATGAAAGGAAAGCAAGCAAATACCGGGATGCAAATTTCTTGGACAGAGCCTCATCAAATCTCATAAAGAACTTAGGCATGTTTAGAGGATGGGAGAAGCTGACATAATTTCATTGTGAGCTAACAAATCTGTTGTTCGCTCTCTGTTATCCTCGATTGTCCTAAAGTCTCCCTCAGGATGAGTAACACGAGGGGTTACCAGGGAGGTATGATTGCAAAACCTCAGAGGAGGAAGTTTATCAGTAAACTGCAGGCGACTCACTTGGAGACAGGCTCCATAACAACCAGGAACTTAGAGGAAAACCTTGGGATTTATGTCATGGAATAAACGTGATGAAAGTGGAAATGTTACTGAAGGATTCTCTCTCTTATTTTGCCAGACTCTTTTGTCCTGTTATGTATCCTGAATGTTAATGTTCTTGCAATGTCATGGTCTCACAGACGAGATTTTCCCAGATGTCTCCAAATGGAAGAGCGCACTTGTTCCTGCTCATAATGGCCTGCACAGTCTTTGGTTAGTAAACAAGCCATCACAGACACTCAGTCCACTTCTTGATGGTGTAATATATGTTTTAAACACGCCATTTTGTAAGAGTTTGGAATCACAAGTTGATTTATATTGGTTTGTAGCTACTGTGTGTCCAGCTGGGCCTCCAGATGTGATGTCTGCAGATAACACTGCCTTCATCGCCAAAAAACTGGTGAGAATTCTCCTGAATCAAAAGGTTTCAGCGTGAAATCTTGTGAACAATTTTAGTTTAGTTGGTTGGTGAAAATGGAACTAAGCTTTGCTAGACATATATCATTATTATATCACATAATTACCGATGCATACGGTATTTAAAGCCCATTATGTCAAAGTTTTGATCTCCGGTTGTTCTGAATGTCGACGTACAAAATTGAATCCCTTAGCAGAAATACCCACTGAAGTTTTCTTTTTTTTTTTCTTTCATTAGATGGAGAAATGCTACGAAAAGGGTAAGGGGACCCTCGCTGTACTGTCTTATAAACGCATAAACTCAAAAAACAATGTGGCCTTTTGTGTTCACGCAGTAAAGAGAATAAAAAACTTTCCACAAATACGAATGGGACGCGCATACATAAGTGGGACAGGGACTAAATTATCGTGCAGAACGAGAATGACAATATTTGCACAGCAGGTGCTCCACTGTTTGTGTTTCCTTTGTGCAACTCATGAATGTGAAGGTTTGCTGTTACAGGATGCCCTTTGCCTAAGATGCCCATGTTGAAGACTATCTTCAATAACAGGTATTTGCATATATGATCTCTCATTTGTATCTTGTTTGCTCATGAGAGGGCTGGAATCGGTGATTTAAAATACACAGAAAACTGGTGATTGTCGGATGTTTTCAAAGAATAAAATCTCTGCAATCATATATTTTATACACATTTACTTGAAATTCATTTAAGAAAAATCTAAATATCATGAGGATGGTTTTTTTTTTTCCAGAAACATTTAGCATTGGAACCCATTTCTGCTCACCTGCCTTTTCTCTTCATTAGCAGTCTTGTTTTCTCTTCTAGTGACCTGTTAGAAGGAGGCAGAACTGCTGACCAGTCCAACAGCCTCCTGTCCACCTTCCTTGATACCCTGGATATGGTCACTGGAGCCACAGGCAAAAACTCACAGAGTTCACGCCCCGTGAATGCTGCTGAGACCAGGGTGTGAACACATCCACCAATAATAGCCCACCCAAAACTCTACTTTTTTAAATCTTTACAATAAAAGAAGTAAAACAACAAAACATAAACAGCTGAAACCACTAGGTCACATTTACATAATCTTTTTATGCTCAGTGTTGGAAAATTAAACCAGACCAATCATTTCCTCTTTTAGGTCACTTAGCATTTTGAAAATTATTAGTATTTTTTAGCAATGCCTTTAAACTCGCCCTGACTCGATATCCTTTCTCTAGCTTCTCACAACAGTTTGCTGGAGTTTTTGCCCATTTCTCCTGAGAGCAGTGGTGTAACTGGTGTACCGCGCCAAAACATTAACTTTATTGTCACTAAACCACTTTGTACTAAATTGGCGTACCTTTTAGAAGCTTACAAAGCCACAGCTTGATCAACTGGGCTCCTCACATTGTTTCAAGCCTAAGTAATTGTACTGTATGTACAGTTCTAACCTTAAATAAAGTCATAAATACATGTTTTTTAAATTCACTCTCATTTGTCTGGCATAAAAAGAAAAAAGCGATAAAAAGAAGAAAAAATATAGAAAACCAAAAGATTTCATTCTGGTAGTGCTTATTGACCTAAAACAGGAACGTTTGGCCTAATTTAATGTTGCAAAGTCAAAAAAGTTTTCTTTTTTACAGCATAACTTTCAACTGTATTCTATATATGTTTAAAGAACTGAATAATTTTTATGTTCACTGTTGATGGTTAAAACTGTTTTTCCTCCTTTCTTTTGTTGCAAAACAAGATGTGGAATTGCAGTAACCTTCCCGCTGTGATAAGGATGATGAAGAACTCCCCAGTCAGTACAGAAGAACAAAACAATATTATCTATTTAGCGATTATTGCTGGTTCCTAGTAGTCTAACCTCCTCGCTGCATGTTTATTCCCACAGGACCCATCCAGGTGCTACATGGAAGCTTTTGTGGCCCCTATGTCCTGGGCCATGGTGACGGCACAGCGTGAAGACTACTTTAACTCCAGTGACTACAGCACGCTGCTGTGGGCGTCCAAACCTGTGCTGCAAGACGTGCCCTCTGCAAGAATGAGGCTCCCTGCCAGAGTAGCCAAGCAAAACATGGGACCTATGTGAGTTTAATATAGTATAATATAATAGCTCAGTTTGCTGTCTTCTTCACGTCTGCTTTCCCTAAAACTACGACTGCCTTTTCCCTGCAGGATGAACATGCTGCAAGAAGTGTACGCCTCCATGAGCGAGGAGCAAAGGGCTGAGGTGTTCACCTGGGCCAAAGAACAAGTCCTGCAGAACAACTTCAGCTGCACAATGAGGCCATCCTCTGGTCCAAGATCAAGTAAGACTTTCTGAGCTTGATTAGAAGCCGCATTTTGGGATAAAATCCTGTTTCAAAACCACATGACCCTCCTGTCAACATCTTTTCTCGTAAATGTTCATTGATTTACATGGAGGAACTTGTTTTTTCTAAAATTACTCTCCATTCTAATGGTAAGAGAAGGGAACAAATAGAAAGAGGAAATGTGGAGAAAAAAAATGAAGAACTAAATTCCTTTTAAAATGTTCTGAAATGAATAACACCCTAAATAAGATGTCCCCCTAAACTACCCTAAAGTGGTAAACAACCAGCGGTAGAAAGATGAGGCGTATGAAGTGTATGAAGCAAATGGAAAGATGTTTCATTGAAAGTCTTAATAAATCAAAAAGTGACGGTGGAAGGTTTGGCAAGAGCACCGGTCAAAAAGCAAGTCACTGGGTGTGGCACCAAAAAAAAATGGCTCTTTTTAGCGCTGTCCTTGGTGACCAACGCATTTGCAAGTTTCAGCATGCGTGAGCATTTGCAAACGTGTTTGCATTGGGAAAATGTGTTTTTTCTTTAGAGAGAACATCAGTTAAGGAATGCATGCAAAACTTAGAGCATGTTTGGTTCCACACACCTCTTGTCTCCTTCACTGGAAATGAAGCAGCATGGAAAGTAACTTAAAAAAACCCGACTGTGCTGACAGTTAAACCACAGCCGCCAATTAGAAGGTGCAAGGTAAACACAGCTCCTGGTGTGGCAAGCCTCCGTTGCTGTTACTTTTGCTGTGTTTAAGCATGAAGTGGGCTGTGTACACCTCGCCTTTTTCCCCCCAGCGATGCTGAAACCCTGCTCACCAGCTGTGAAGTGGCTGGATTCTGAGACGCTGACCATGATGGGGCCGTTCCTCTCCAGTTCAAAGCCGGACGATTTAGATTCCTCTCCAACAGACACTGTAAGCTGGTCCGCAAACGATACATAAACACTTCTAAAACTGGGACTATCAGATATCTGTCCTTACAATGTCTGCCTCTACTGGTTCCCTTTGTTATCTCCTCCAGCTGTGTGGATTTGTCCTCTCAGGCCAGCTCAAGTCCAACAGGACCACCAAGATGAACCCCAGCCTGGGAAAGACATTCCTTCAGAAAATTCAACAGTGCCCCAAATTCTCAGAGAATGTTGATAAGTGGGTATTTATTTATTCAGTTTGAAGAAAAATTCAACTCGTTTAAATGATTGGTTTGTTTGTCCCCCCCCCAACATTATTCTTACATAAAACTTTTTCCCATCCATTTATGTTATAATGACAAACCTCCATAGATTTGACTGTGTTTTACGTTATAGACCGACACAACATAGTGCAGAATCATGACATCGGAGAAAAAGGAAGTGCTTTTCAACATTTTTAACATGTAAAACATTCAAACGTGATGTTCTAGTGACTGTCTGAGGCCAGTTGGTTGCCTTGGATGTTGTTTAGGGAATAAAAGAGACCGTGTGATATTTATCTGTTAAAATTTGTTGAAAACCTTTCCCACCCTGTTCCTTCTACTTAAAATGACCCACCGTTTTGTTTTTTTGTCTTTCAGTTCAAATCCTAATTAAAAAAAAAACATTAAAGTTTTATGTTATGATGTGTCAGACATTAAAAACCTCAACGAGGATGAATATTTTTGCAGTGTTGAGCGCTGTGGGTCCAGGAAGGATGGAGTAACTTTAGTGATGAACTAGTAATAATTTGACATTAAAGAAAGCTACATGTCTTTTGAAGCTAATGACATTGGTGCTCATGACTCTTCCCAGGCTTGGTCCTCTGGCTTGTTATTATGATGCTACAGGCTTGAATAGCGACAGCAGCAAGAAACTCCTTTCTCAGCTGGATGACTGCGACGGCCCCACAGTCTCCCAGGTATTTCTCGGTTTCTCACGCTCACCTCCTCTTCTCCAGAGAAGAGACAAGTGTGCACCTCGTCATCGTGTTGTATCCTTCTTGTCCCCTGACCAAAGCTGAAGAAGCGCCTCGTGAACAGCGTGCTGGTCGGTTCCAGCAAGGCTAAAGATCTGCGTGATCTTGGCACGAGCGTTACTTTGCTGTCACCCAAACAACTGTCCGAAGTCTCTGCAGAAAATCTCAAAGCTGTTTTTCAAAACCTGGAGTCCAACGTGAAATGGTCCAGGAGCCAACTGCGCACTCTGGTCAAGAAGCAGCTGGGAGAGAACAAGGTGATAATTTAAAGACCACAACTGCTCTTGTTCTCTTGGCCCTCGCCATGTTTCTCACTTTGTTTCCTCTCAGTGTGACGGGCTGTCAGGTCAGCAGCTGATGGAGCTCCAGTCCATCGCGGCCGGTTTGCCAAGCTGTGCTTTAAAGAATGTGAAACCGCGGGATGTCCTGAACGACACGGAAACCTTGAAGACCATCTCAAAGCAAATGAGGAAAGGGCAGCTGAAGGCCATGCTGGAAACGGTGAGTAAGGAGGAAAATAACAGCAGAAGCAATGTTACCGCACACAAGTTAGTTATTTGAAGGAGTATGAGGTTTTGCGTTGACAATGTCTTGTAGAGCTTTTCTATTCGTGTTTGTGTGTTTTTTTATGTAGCTGAGTGGCGAAGTTCCTCCCTCGGAGCTGGTGCGGAAGTTGGCCGGCCCTTTGCTTCGTAGCGTTTCTCTTAGGAATCTGGCAAAAGCAAACATCACCTCTTTGGATGAAGTGGAGAATAAAACCTGGAGTCTGCCACAGGTAAGACAGCTGGGGTTCCTACCCAGACTGAAAAAATAAACATAGAATTACATTAGTCTCCAAGTGTGGAAAATTATATGGATTTTGAGACTTTATTCCCAATCCCAGAGTCTAATTGTTCCATCCGTCAGTTCATCCATTTGTCCGTCTGTCCATCAAAGATTAAACAAATTTATATGGGGAAAAAGTACAGAATATGGTCTTAAAACACCATATCCTCCTTCTGATACCAGCCATGCAATACTATCTCTGTTTTTCTAAAACCATTTTTTTTAAATGTTGACTTAACAAGGAAACACTACGATGTGTTTGTTGTTGTTGTAACAAAATACAAATTAAGAGAAAGCTGAAAAGCTACGAACTCTGGCTGTGCATTGCATTATGCACGCTCAGTTACTTGTGATGGACGCAAGTGGCAATTTACTGTTGACGTTGCCAACTCTTCCATTTTGGATTTCATGTTACTTTTTGTCTGCTTCTTGTTAAAGAAGGTTTTAAACGGCAACTATGTGTTGACCACTCATGCCGTGGTTGTTTTTCCTGATATCTTAGGCTGCCTACCTGGCGAAGAAGATGCATGACCTGAAGAAGCTCCAGTACAGGTAAACTATAAAGTTTGGAATGGCGATAGAAGAGCGAACAGTGGTGGTGCTCTATTTCCGATTTTTTTTTTTTCCGTTTTACACGTTTACAGTTTTATTTCTGTGATAGGAGGCTGAACTCCGTCCTTCAGGGCCTAACCTGCGAGATGATGGATGAAGTTAACGGCAGCAGCGTGATGGATATGGCTCAATCCATAACGGAGACTCCACAGTGGCTTTCCAAAGTCCAGGTAGACGTTCGCTGACACTGAAACGTGTTATATTATCAGTTGCACCTAACGGCAGTGTACCTCGCCGTGTTTGTTCAGGCACAATGTGCTGCGCGAAGGTTTTTTAAGGCTTTGGAGAAAGAGAGGACGGATTACTTCCAGAACATCACCGTGCCGGAGCTTGAGAGGATCCCCACCATGCTGCTGCTTCATTTGCCGTGAGCAGACGAGGGCGTGGCTGTGTTTTTAGTCAATGTAATGTTTGTTTACTCACAGCACGGTCTGTTCTCTCGTTTCGTTCGCCGCAGGCCTTCAGCGGTGAAGCAGTTGCCCGACTCGGTGTGTCAGGTCTTCCTGGACATGATGGAGACAGCCAACCTGACCTCCCTGCCTCCGCGCGCCCCATCGCGTGCCGCACTCACAGAAAGAGCTCTGCTTTGCCTGCCTAATGTAGACACACACACACACACACACATTAATACTTCTCCAGAAAAAAAAGGACTTAAATAATTCACTTTGAGAGTCTCAACAACATTTTTGCAGCACAAACTAAGATGTGCGACGTCTCAGTGAGAGTTTCCTGTGACCTTTCAGGGGGGGAACGTGTCCACCTTGACCAGCTCAGACGTCTCGAGGCTCGGTCCGCTCTTGTGCGAGCTGAAACCCTCCACGCTGCCCCTCATGGCGCCTGAAGTGCTGAACTTCAGCCTCCGGGCCATGGCCTCCTGTGATCACATTCCTCAGCCTCACAGGGCAGAGCTGATCCGACTGGTCAAGCAGGTGTTCGGGTAGGTCCAGCTCCCGGTAAAGGCTGGAGCCGCTTCAGAGGAAAGCCGAGGCTGATGTAGGATCATTTTGTTGCCTGCAGGAATCTCTCTGATTGGCCGGCCGAGACGCTGGAATCAGTGGGCCCCCTCGCTCTGTTGGATGACACTGTAGCCTCCACTTTGCCAAATAAAGTCTGTATCTGCTGTGTTTCTTACGTTCCTTACCTTCTGCATTTACTCCTGTCTCCCTTTAACATTATGTCACTTAAAAGTAACACAAAGTATTTTCTGGACTACTCTGTGCCTTTTTTTTTTAGCCTTGGATGAAGGATGTTCTTGTTTTCCTGAAGCCGCGCCTCACCCAGATTTCAGATGCGCTTAAAAAGAAGATCTTTGATCTCACCGTCGCCGCCACCGCATCAAGCCCGGCACGTAAAAGGCGAGCAGGTGAGGAGCAGATATTTCTAGGCTCTGACTGATGTGTGGCATGCCCTGGAAAACACAGCTAATTTTGTTCTTCTACGTAACTTTTGACCAAGCTCTGCCAATAGTTTTACCTTTTACGGAGGACAGTGGATCCTTAGGACCAGAACTGAAAACCACTGTCTTTGATGAAGAGTTAGATTTTTTATTGATTTTTTATTCAAGCCTCTTCTGTCCTTGTTTGGAATCTTTTGGTCTTTTTTTTTATCATTTCACCTGCGCAAAGTCTGTTGTGGATGTAAGAATTAACGAAACATTGTTTCAGTTCTTTCCCTGTAAAAGTGGTTTTCTAGATTTTAGACTTCTTCAGTAATAAGCAGCACAGGGTTGGATTCCTGGTGCACTTCCATTCCTCTCTCAGCCACCTAATTGCTAGGCACATTCAAAAAGAATTACATATCAAATAGCCTAAAATTTCTAGTTTTAACAACAGACGTTATCGTTCTGGCTTTCCGAATTGTTTTTGAATTCCTGAGAGTTCAAAGTCGTAGTTTTAGTTTATCACCCATACTGCTGTGAAATGACTAAATCAATTTGTTCAGGCCTGTTTTTCAATCTTAAGGCACTTTCAAAAAAATGTGTTTATAATTCTTATTGTCTTAAATTGATATTATGGTTGTTTCTAAATAGAGATAAACTTATTAAACTGGTGTATATTTTCCTAAAAACGATAGGTCAAGACGTCAAGCCTTTCCCATTAAACTCAGGCAGGCAAAGGCCTTAACTAACCTTCAACTTACTATTAGATTTTCGTTTCTGTCAAAGTTTTTGTTATATTTTATACCGAAAAAACCTTTATTAGCTTTCTGTTTCTGACAAACTTCCCTCACCCCCCATGTAAAGCAATCTCTCAAAATAAATGTTGATAAATGAAATTCAACATTCAGTAATTAACCGGGGTTTGCTCCTCTCTGTTTGTGTTTCCCAGTCGCTGGGGATTCTTCCAGCAATCTTACAGAACCCACACAAGCAGTTATTGAAGAGCTGGGACTGAACAATGTGTTCTGGACTCCAACGAAGCTGCAACAGATGTCCAGCAGCACATTCCTGGCTACCTTAGACGTGCTCGGGTCGGTCCCTGGTTACAGCTCGGACCAGCTGAGAGTGCTCTATAAAAAGGCAGTAGAGGTAGAGTCATCCAAATGATCTTGTTCAATAAAGGGAGGAATGGTTCTGTGACTTAATTCTAAATTTAAAAAGAAAATCATCTTATTTTAATTCTTATTTTTAGTAATAGTTAAGCTTCTTTACATTTGAACCAGTAATGATACAGATGGTGCATTATTTCCATTAATAGAAGGAATCCTAAATATCATCACTTGTTTAAAGTTTAGTTGGGTACAATCATGGCTCACTGTGTTCAAGTGAAATCTGCTTGTGTTGATTCACTTCAGGCATTTGGCCCTGTGTTAAGAATGAATGAGACCGTCGTCGTTCAGCTGGGCTGCATAATGCAGAGCTTCTCCAACTCCGAGCTGGAAATGCTTCCCCTGTCGCTGGACGGCCTGGACGACGTGGCCGCCTGTGGCTGGAACCATTCACAGGTGGGTTGCAGAAACCGCTCGGCTCGACCGCGACAAGCACGCCACAGTACTCATCGCAAACACAACTCGTGTCCCAATAGTTGTCTTCGGTGTGGAAGGGCGTCGCCAAATATAACAACCTGACAGCGGCGCTGCTGGGATCTGCAGAGATGGTCCAGCTGGGCCGGGTCGTCTGCGGCCTGAACTCCAGCGAGATTGGTCAGCTCAGGGTGGCGGCCTTCAGGTCTGTGGAGCTGCCAAGCCATTTCATTCATTACACTTTAAATAATAATTAAAGAAAAAAAAAGATTTTCAGTTCTGTGACGAGAGTTTGTGTTGTGATGTTGTTTTGTACTGAGAGGGAGCGTGACTTGTTGCTCGTGGACTGAGGGTGTTGTCTGGGGTTGATGGGGTAATGCGGGTCCTCTCCTCACAGCGACGCAGTGGGCTCCATGGATGGTCTTCAGTGTCCCGCTGAGGTCTTACGGCAGCTGAAAGACGTTGCTGTGTCTGCCTTTGGAGTTCCCAGCAACTGGACTCAGGCTCAGGTTTCTGACCTGAACTACATCATCGGTAAAATTGCTTAATCTACGTGCTAACCAATCAAAAGTCCACACAGCTCAATTGTTACCTGTTGGTTTTGTCTCCATCAGCCGGTTTGAACGCAACTGAAATGGCCTCCCTGAGCCCCTCTGTCTTCCCCTTCATCAGCAAGAGCTGCATTCCCCAAATTGCTCCGGAAAACTTTGCCGTGAGTAATTTCAGCCGACCGGCTCTCCTTACTTACAGCAGCTGTGAGCTAAGACCAGTCATGGACTCAAGCACTACGATCAAACTTAAAGGAAAACTAAAATAGACTAACTGCATTTCAAAAACGGAACTAAAAATAAGTAAAAAATTTCTTAAAATGAGTGCATCTGTCCTTGATTTGAGCAGGTAAATAAGATTATCTGCCAGTGGAATAAGATTTTTGCACTTAAAATAGGAACAACTCATCACCATCATCTTATTTCAAATGCAGGATGTCTAATTATCTTATTTTAGGGGTCAAAATATTCATTCCATTGGCAGATGTTCTTATTTACCTGCTCAAATTATTTTTAGGTCCGTTTTTGCAGTGTGAGGTTCAGAAGTTTAAAATCTTGATACTCCAGAAACGTAATGTTAGTTCAGTAAGTCAAGGTCACCAAAGACTTTTTTTTCATTAATTTTCACTCAGATTACTTCTCTTTATTATTGAATCTGAGTAAACGTTGAGCTTTACTTCCAAAAAAAGTAAAAAACAAAGCAACTGGACTTGTTTTATGTAGTTGAAGACGTTTCGCTTCCTCTCGCCTTCTTGTCTTCCTAACGTCTTCCTAACGTCTTCAACTACGGAAAACAAGTCCAGTTGCTTTGTTTTTTTTTACTTTTTTTGGAATGACCATGACCTGGATGACTGAGAATCTTCACCAGCATGTTGAGCCTTCCTGTTTTGGCCCTTCAGGCCCTCTCCGTCACTCAGCTGGCGGCCCTCGGCCCCGACAACGCCGCCATGGTGACCGGCGACCAGCGAGGAGCTCTGACAGAGTTACAGCTGAGCGTTCTTGAAAGGGCCACCACTGGTGCCCAGGAGGAGCAGACGCAGGCCCAGCCCACCAAGTCAGGTAAGAAACAGAGGAATCCTTTCTTGTCCCGCAGCGGGGAAATCCAGGAGCATCAGCACCAAGGAAGGGAAAACAAACACTGTTCAGTTATTAAAACTTTTATCCTCCGACAACGTGTACTGCAAAAATAGAACTAAAAATAAGAAAAATCTTCTTGAAATGAGAGTATTTTCCTTGATTTGAGCATGTAAATAAGATTATTTGCCAATGGAATAAGATTTTTGCACTTAAAATAGGAACAATTCATCTCCATCATCTTAATTCAAGTGCTGTGTATCTAATTATCTTATTTTAGGGGTAAAAATACTAATTCCATTGGTAGATAATCTTATTTACCTGCTCAAATCAAGGGCAAATACATTCATTTCAAGAAAATTCTACTTATTTTTAGTTCTCTTTTTGCAGTCTGAAATGTGCTACTGAGCATGGTTGCCCTGAAAGTGTACAGTATGTGTAGTATTATTGTGTTTAGATCCCTGACAAAAATAAAAAGAAGTATTTAGTGACTTTTATTTGATCAGATAGTGTTGCTAACACGAAACTCAGAGATTATAGCTGTTAGATGAAAACGCTTCCTGATACTGGGTACAGGCGGTGTTTACCGCTGATCATTGTTTTCAGGTTAACTTGAACTTTTCTACAACCATATTTTATAGAAAGCTTACCCCGTTTAAATCTCACTTCTACAGTCTTGGTCAGTGTTGTACAGTAAGGAAGTAAAAATACTTCACTACTGTACTTAAGTATATTTTGGAGTACTTTATACTTCTTCGAGTACAAATCTTTTTGATAAATTCCACTTTTACTTCACTATATTTCTGAACTTAATTGCATACTTTTACTCCGATACATTTTCAATCTTTGGTTTAGTTGCTCATTACAAAAAGTAGCGAGATTTAGGGAGAGAAACGCAAATGTTTTGACCCCACCTACTGATAATGTTACAGGTGTATCTATTAGCAGGTTTACCACTTCCTGTAGGTTAACTAAGCCTGGTTTATCACTTAACCGTGTTCTTAGTATACACCCCCTGGTCTAAATTTTGCCTGCACTTGGTTGTGTACAATTTTAAAGTGTATAGCACTTGAAGAAGGAAAACTGAAAGCTTACAAAAAGGTTGTATTTTCTGTCTAAACTTGGCCTAAATTTCACCTCCACTTGGTTGTTTATATTATTTTAAGTGAATCTGACCTCTAAAGTTTACCAAAATATAAAGAATGACATTCAAACTGCATTTGCCTTGTTTTACTCTTTACTTATTTTCATTACATTACTTGAGTACATCTATTTTTACAGTAATTTTCATACTTAAGTACAAGACATTTCAGATACTTTAAGACTTTAACTCAAGTAACATTCCAGTCAGTGACTTGGACTTTTACCAAAGTCATATTTTGGAGAGGTACCTATACTTTTACTTGACTCTGAGATTTCAGTATTTTATACAACACTGGTCTTGGTTTGGTTGTGTTTTTTCCTCTCTCTGTTTTCTCTTCTCTTTTAAGACTTTATATTTTGTTTTAATGGTTTCACTTTTTTCTGTGGTAATTTATTTTTGTTTTTCCTGAGTTTTTAATACAGTTTTACATATTGTATATCCATCCAGGGATTTTAGGGTGAAAGTATACTTTTATGAACATGTTTTATCACTGGTAAAAAAGAAAAAGAAAAATACCACCATCCTTTCTTGTCCCAGGGGTGTGTGACTTTGCTTAGACATTCAATCTAAAAAAAACTATAACCTGGAAGAGACAGGATCATGTGTATTTCCATTTAAACCAACCATATCATGATGTGTATCAAGACTGACCGCCACAAACGTTCCTTCGTGTAAATATAAGAACTCATCAGATGGTGGTGGACATTTTTGCCTTAACAAGTGAAACCATATTTATTTGATTCCTTTGTCCAGGCGCTCCTGTGTCGACTCTGGAGGGACTGGCCACCTTCATGAAGCCTGCTCTCTTCCTCTTAATTGGGTTTCTTCTGCTCTAGAAACGGATTCATCACATCCTGCTGCCAAAACAGCCAGAGCCTCAACACGGGTCGTCTTCATGAAGCACTTTTCCCCAACATCTAGATTGTTTTCATTGTAGTTTCTTCCTAAATTATTTGCACGGTGTAATTGAAGGGCTGCGTATCAGTGGTGTGCTTTGTAAACTGTAGAAGGGTTATGGCTACGCTTTAAATATCTTATCACGTGTATATTGTAAGAGAGTCTATTTTATTAGAATGAATGCTGTCTAGAATGGACCCAGAAGGAATCTCCACCATCATGGAGCCTGTTCCGTTTCTTCTTCTCACATCCTGCGGCCAAAGCAGCCCAAACTTTAGCTGAACTTATCCTCACCAAGATGTTCTGTACCAGCCGGTTCCTCTGGGTCTGTAAGGGTGTTCTTACCGTTAATCATAGCAGATGATCCGGTTATTGCAAAGCTTTATTTTATTAAATGCATGTTCATAGAGTATATTTTATTAGAATGAAAAGGGATATTTAATGTAAAATTTATCATTTGTTTGGAAAACAGTTCATGCTAATAAAATGCATGCAAGGTAAAGCAATAAATTCAATAAAGATCAGTATATTAACCAAGCAAAAAAAAATAAAATGTTTGATTTATTATTGAAGCCGGTTTTTATTTTCATGTAAAACGTTTATTTTGATCTGAATACAAAAGTCAGTCTGAGCCACTGAATGAGTGAAAACCCTAAATGAGTTCAGGAAACCGCAGCAGTTAAGGCTTCTGCTCGGAAACGATCTTTGCTTTGATGTGGCGTCATACCGATTACAGTTTCATTTATGTAGATTATTCATTTTAATGTTTTACATCTGCCTCAAAATACGGAAACATGTTCAGCGAGCTTCCCTTTGCTGAAAGAAGCATAAAAAAGCTAGGCAAAAAAAATTAAATATATCTTCTTTTGTTTACAGTAATCTGTTAAAGCAAGATTTACAGAAACATTTTCTCGTATAACAAATACGTTTTTTTTTTTTCTTCAGCTCAGGTAGAAAATATCAGTTAATCTTACAGAAAATACATTCAATTAAAAAGGTTTGAAAGTTTTCACAGAGTAAATATAGTGGATCTAGAGCTCACATTATCACCGTTTTCCAAAGCACACAGCTTTTAGACTCAAGTCTTGATTTTCAAAAAAGAAAAAAAAAATGGTGGCTGAACATTTAAAAATATATATTTTGTCCCATGTGTCACATTTTATTTCTATACACTGGATTTATAGTTGGAAACAAAAGTTTTCAGTCTGAGATCAAAAAAAATTTAAAAAAGGATCTGAAGACGGATGTTAGATTGGATCCTTTTCCGTCTGGTAAAAACTAAACTGAGCGTGGAGAAATGTTTGAATATACAGACTTCATTTTTCACCTATGAAAATGATGCAAACATAGACTTTTTCCATAGACATGCTCCAGCTTTGATTTGCCGCATCACAACTTAACTTTTTGGCCAAGCTCTTTGATCATTTTAGCTTCTGACTGACAGAAACCACAAAAATGCCTTTTTGTTAACCATTGAACTTTTCAGATTAGGCTTTGAAATAATACATCAAAACATCTTTTTTTTTTTTTTTTTTTTACATTTTTGTAGACGAAGGATAAGAAGCGGCTTTAAAGAGTCTATTTAGTGTAAAATAATCCGGTCCACAACTGAACAGTGTTACATATATAAACAGACACACATATTGTGAAATAAAAGGTGAATTAAACAACAAAAACAGGAAGTGAAGTAGCCCTTTACCACAGATGCCAACTCCAGAACCGCCTCTATTCCTGATAAATGAAACATACAGATGATGAAGCCTGACAAGTTAAATATTTTGAACGTAAATGTCCAGAATGTTACATAAACTGTTGTTGGAAAAAAATCTAGAAGTTTGAGTCACTCTGGAAGATGAAAACTCACAATATCCCAATGGAAAATCTCTGGAAACCCTGTGTCAATACAAAGTGAAACGTAAACATGTCGGGTAGAGGAAGAAAAAGAAAAGAAACGTGGAACAAGGTGTTTAGAGGGAATCTCCCCTAAAGCCTAGAAATGACAAAAAAAAAAAAACACATTTTATCAGTATTTTCAAACATTAAGTGAAACTGAACACAGCAGGCTTGAGTTAAAACGGTCGTCACAGTTTTCTACAGGCACATATTTAACGTGAATGTGGTCACCGCAGTGAAGAGGAGCTTCAATCAGCGCCGTGTCCTGACCAAACCCAGACAGCGAGCAGCAGATCCTGAGAATCAGAGGGCTAAGGCTTTTCTCAAACAGGAACGTTTAAACTGTTTCACAAACTTCAAAACGAACAATCTTTGGTTGATTTAGTGCATAGATGCAGGGCCCGCGCGTGAATTAAAAAGGCACTTACAGATATGAACCCATCCACCCCTCCTAGGTGGACTTCCCTGCGTTCCTTGCGATGATAAAAGCCATCCCGTGAGTTCTGAAGTGCGTGTTGAGATCTGTGGCTTTCTCAAAGTGTTTCCCACACACCTTGCAGGCCAGCGGTCCGTCCTCGTCCTTCCCCAGACCGGCTAAAGCAGCTTGACCGGGGGGTGAAGCCGGTTCAGAGCCGTTCACAGAGCTCCTGTCGTCGTGGTTCTTGGCGTTTCCAGCAGAGGGCGACGGAGGCACGCCGGGGGCCTGCTGGCCGTCGCTGAACGCGTCTTTGACTTTGTGGATGATGAAGCGGTGGCGGGACAGCGAGGACGTGGACGTGAAGCAGGCGCCGCACTGCAGACACTGCAGACCGCCGCCCTCCGAGCCGCCCCGCCGGTGCTGGCCGATGTGCTCCAGGAAGGTGGGCTTGTCCTCGGTGGTGAAGCCGCAGGGGGCGCAGCTGAAGCCGGACTCCGGCTGGGTGTAAGGGGCCGAGGAGGACGAGCGGAGCCTCTTTACTGGACTCGTTGTGTCCGCTGCCTCCGCGTCCTGGTCCGACTTGGCGGTCGCCCGACGTCTCCGGCGGGACACCGAACTGCTCTCCGGTTCTGAGGAGCTCTCCGCTTCATCGGCTCCCTGTGTGCAGACACGACACAAAGACTTAGCTTTCTTTCTTTCTTTTTTCTTTTTTAGCCATCCTGCCAGACGTCCAGCAGTAAACGTGGCTCACCAGGAGCGAGTCCTGACCCAGGCTGCTCATGCTGTGTCTCATCTGGATGTGCCTGTCCAGCATGGACCTGCTGCTGAAGGCTTTCTTGCTCTCAGAACAATATCTAAAAAAAAAAAAAAAAAAAAAAGAAAACACAAACAGATTTACCGTATTTTCCGGACTGTAAGTCGCTCCAGCCATAAAATGCATAATAAATAAGGAAAAAACATATATAAGTCGCAATGGAGTATAAGTCGCATTTTTGGGGGAAATTTATTTGATAATATACAACATCAGGAACGGACATGTCTTCTTGAAAGGCAATTTTAAATAAAAATAGAACGGAGGCAACAACAGGCTGAATAATTGTACGGTTAGCTTACGCTACATGACACAACTGAGAACGTGCCTGGTATGTTAACATAACATATTAAAAGCTATTCAGATAACTATAGCATAAATAACATGCGAAGAAGTTAACCAAAGTGCCCGTGTCACTCCAAATAACTAAAATCCAGTGAAATCTTCATCTTTGTCACTTTCAAATAACTCCATTAACTCCTGAGGTAGAAGCTGCAGCACTTCCGCTTCTATGTCGCTTACGTCTGATTCAACACAGGCCTAGAGCGCCCTCTTGTGGTTTGGTGTGAAAATAACAGGTGTAATGATATACCAGTAAAAATGTGTAATAATTTCACACATAAGTCGCTCCACAGTATAAGTCGCACCCCCGGCCAAACTATGAAAAAAACTGTGACTTATAGTCCGGAAAATCAAAAATAGTTGAAGGCATGATAAATGAACATTTGGCTGCCGTTTTAATCGTGTTTTTGCATTACAATCATCGTAATTAAGATGTTTTATTGTTTAGCCTAACGTAGTCTGAGCTTGTAAATCAAAATCTTATCGTGTTGATTAAATATCAGTTTATCTCTGGCTGTGGGGAAATCTGACATTCAGATATTAGAAAGTCATAGGATGATCGTTTTAATGGGTAAACACTGCGACTTTACTCCCTCCTCTTCTGGCTCATCTGGAGCTCGGTCAAAATGTGTCCTTTCTACCCAAATAAAACTCATACGAGTTATTTTCATATCATATTTGTTTTATTTGAAATACTGGAATGAATTAGATGAATTTCTAATTTATTAAAGGTATACTATGCAACCGGGGTTGATTTTCCAGCGAGGCTCCCCCCAGAGGGCGAAAATAAAAGTGCACTGTCGTAAAGATGCTCAGCTGTTCTGGTTTCTCCATCAAGCCAGGCGCGGTTGTTTTGAGCTTAGCAGACAGGCGAACGCAATGAAAAGTGGAAAAAACGGCAGTACAAACAATGACTAACACAGTGAAGGTATGAACATCAAGCTTCCCGCAGCGCTATCTTGGCGAGGCGGCCGCCACGGCCAACTCGCCAAGCCGGCGCCTCGCCAAGCCGCGGCTGCCGCCTCGCCGCGGCCGCCGCAGTAGCGTCTCGCCAAAATAAAAAAAATTAATAAATTTAAAAAAAAAATAATAATAATAATAATAAAAAACCCAATATGCTCGCATGTTTATTTGACGTTAACACGCGGTTCTTTGTTGTTGCTTTCGCGCGTGCATATAGTGAATGGCAGGGCAAAAACACGGAGTTCTCGCCGTAAAGCGAGACGTATGTGTGTGCAGGCCGAGGGCTCTTGCAATTGCAGGTGCGGTACCTTTGTTCGACCTGAAATGACTCATTTAAACATCCAAAACGGTATGAAACACATTAATTAACTGAAAAATGTTGCATAGTATGCCTTTAAGATGCACCCATATAAAGATTTTTCCCAGGAGGCAAAGAATGTGGCTCTAAAATCTGGACACTGCTGTCGTCGACAACAAATCTCCTAATTTGTCCGCTGAATTAAAAGCGTTGCCTGATCCCCTGACGACAATATTACACCAAATATCAACTAAAGCTGAAGTTTGAAGGAGAAAGCTGCGAACTCACTGGCAGCGGAAGCCGCGGGTCAGGACTTTGTGCTTGTCTCTGATGTGGCGCCTCATGCTGGACGTGGTGGTGAAGGAGCTCTCGCATTTGTTGCAGGGAAACTTCTTCAAGAACTAAACGTTACAGGAACAGAACGACATTTCCACATCAGTGCATGTCCAGCTTTGTCTAACACCCGAAAAACTATTTGGACGCAGAGTCCTGACCTTGTCGTGCTGCTCGCCCATGTGAGCGATGTATTCCTCCCGCTCTGTAAAGTGAGTGTTGCATGAGCGACATTTCCACGCCGAGGGCGCCTTCATCCTCTCCGTCTTGACTTTCTCCTTTTCCATCCGTTCCTCTGAGCTCTCCGTTTTCCCGGGTAAATGTGCGCCAGCGGCCGGGGGGGAAGGCAGCTCTTCTTTTAACGCGGGAGCCTTGTGGGTCTGGGTGTGAAAAATAAAACATTTGAGTCGGACGACGCCTAAGGCGGCGCTCTGTGGCGTTACCTTTACCTACAGAGAGACGCACCTTGAAATGATCCAGCAGGGAGCTCCTCTGGGAAAACAGCTTGGTGCACTCGGGGCATTTGAACACGTGCACCTTCTGGTTGGTCAAGTGGGTGTCAAAGTGGGCGTACAGCAGCGGCTTGTGAGTGTAAACCGTGTCGCACATGACGCATTTATAAATCAGCCTGTAAGAGGGACATTATGAAACAGTGGAGTCACTTAAATGACTAAAGACGACGTGTTGAACGTGGATGAACTGGATTTACATGGCCTTTGCGTCGGCGAGGTCTGAATGTTGCGTTGAGATGTGGTTCTGGGTGCTGGGGGCAGATTTGAAGGCCATGGGGCAGCAGGGGCACTTGTGGAACATGTCGCAATGAGCCTGCTGGATGTGGGACTTGACCGAGTTCAGCCCGCCAAACACCACCAGACAACTGGAACACCTGCACAGGGAAACGTCCAGAAACATGATTGGTTTAGAAGAGCAGGAAGTAGGGCTGAACAATTATTCGCATTTTCAATATAATCGCGATTTAAAAAAACGCAATTTCAAAATCGCAGAGGTCTGCAATTTTTGGCTATGTAACAATTAGGGAATTAGACGCATCCCTTTAGGTGTTGGTAAAATGTTTAAAGTGGGTTTGCTCCACATGGAAGGGAAGAGAGTTGTAGCGGTGAAATAATCTAATTCTATTACTTGTTTTAGAGTTTATATAACCATACATAGCATTAAGTACAGGTCAATCAGTTTAATACATTGACTGGTTACACTTTATGTCCAACAAGGATTGATGTTCAAATCAATTAAAAGCTGTTCTCTTGAATAATATTATGATTAATAGAAACATTAAAAGTTCTTGTTTTAAATAGTCCTTCTTTACAAACATCCTTTTTTAGAGAACATTTTTGTTGCTTGTGGTTAATGCAGAGAAAAGTCAAAATTGCAATTTTGGTTGAAATGTATTATAGGCAGAACGCAATAATTTCTGCTCCGAGTTTAGATGCTGTGGGTCTTTTAGCAACTAATCTGCACAGCGAGGAAACAAATTGATTTGTCGTTTGTATATGTTTAAAAAGACATTATAAATTAAACTGGAAAAAAAAAAAAAAAAAAAAAAAAAAAAAAAAAAAAAATCGCATTAAATTGCAATATATATTTAAAAAAATCGCAATTAGATTATTTTGCAAAATCATTCAGCCCTAGCAGGAAGGCTCTGTCTGATTGAGCAGAGGGAGAACGGACCTGTAGCCGATGCGGCGGGAAAAGTGCAAGCAGGTGTCCTGCAGGTGTTTCTGGAGCAGCTGCTGCTTGGCGGCGCCCCCGCACTCCGGGCAGATGTGCGGCGGGGAGCTTTGGTGGAGCCGCTGGTGGGCTGCGGCGCTGCAGCTGTTGGGCAGGAGCATGGGAGGAGAGCACTCTGTGCAGGACTGCAGGAGGGAAATAAACAAGAATTAGGTGAAAAAACTACTGATACGATGAGGTGAAACTTTTAAATCCCTACTGAAGACACGAGGTGACCCCCATCTCATCTAAAAATGTTGATTCTTATCAAACGTCAGACAAAGATGATAGAGTTACAGCCCAAAGGGATCCAAACCCCCTAAGCTTTTACATATTTTATCCCTCTACAAATGCAACGTACTTTATTTATTTCCTGTGACAGACCAACACGAAGCAGTGCATGATGTGAAATGGAAAATAAAGATGCATCAATTAGAAAATTTGAGCCGATATTAACATTGCTGTTATGTCTGATAATCGATATCAGGGCTGAAATATTAATCGCATTTGCAATATAATCACAATAAAAATAAAAATAAAGCATAGAGGTCTGCAATATTTGGCTATGCAACAATTAATAGATCAGAAACGTCCTTTAGGTGTCGGTAAAATGTTTAAAGTGGGTTTACCTCCACATGGAAGGGAAGAAAGTTAAAGCAGTGAGATAATCTCATTTTATTTCTTTTGGAGTTTATCTAATCAATACTTTACTTATCAGAAACTTTCAGGGATCTCACCATAGCATTAAGTACCAGTCAAACTGTTTAATACATAGCAGGGTTTTTCCCCCAGCATACTGTAAGCCTGGCGGGCCGCCATAAAACACTCATTTATGCTGCCGCCACCACGTTTCACCACGCTGCACTCAGGGAGATGAGCGGCGCTGGTTTTTGTGAGCGTCTGCCAAAGTAGTGAAATGTCTGTACACCAGATTTTTACTCTCACCTTTTGTTTACAAAGCATTTTTTTCACCCATTCATACAGAAATGTAGAGTTTTTCATTAGAAATTCAAACTTTTATGATTAAAATAAATTAAGAATAAACAAAAACCACTTACGGTGCTTTTAGCTGACTTGATCTCCTGAAAATGGTCAGAAACCTCCTCTTTGCTGCCAAACTGAGTCTGACACTCGGAGCATTTATTGTTGCTGTACTGCAGCATCTCCGTTTCTTTCTTGGAAGGTGCAGCATGTTGAGACGGCTTCGCAGTGACCTGGCCTGAAAAAGAAAACAGAAGTTAAAACACACGTGATCATAACGGAGCGATCAACATTAGACTCAAAAAGAAACCTAATTCTGCTCTCACCCCCTCCTGCCGCCGCCACCGCCGGCGGCGGTTCAGGCTGGCTGATCATCTGCTCCACAGGCACGGGCTTCATGACCAGGTGCGAGCACTGCATGATCAGGCCCTTCTCCTTGTGCTCTCGGGCGTGCAGCAGCAAGCTGCACTTGTTGAAGAAGGCCAGCCGCTTGGAGCAGTGGTTGCACGTCACCTCGATCCTGAGCGAGCGCCTGTCGTAGTGCTGCGCCAAGCTCTGCTCCAGGGCGAAGGCGTCGCCGCACTCCAGACAGCGGTAACCCTGCAGGGGGGGGGGGGGGGGGGGGGGGGGGGAGCCAGACAGCAACACTGACACTCTGACACACCAGGAAGACTTTTACATCTGGCCAAGACAAAAAAGATATTTATGAGTTAGAGTTGATGCTGACAGCTCACCTGTGCAGGAAGGGAGATGCCCCACTCCGCCGGGACGGGCGAGCTCAGGTCGGGCTTGTAGCTGGGGAGGAGGTTCTTGTTGTTGAGGATTTTGTTGAAGGCCTCCACCAGGTTGGTCTGGCTCTTGGAGATGATGGCCCCGGTGCTGTTGACGATGGACGCCGGCCTGCTGCTGGTCTGAGGGGCCAGGGGGCCCGGCAGGGCGACGCCGCTGTTGAGCGTTTTCTTGCCGAGGCTGCGGAGGTTGATGGCTCCCGGGTTGGCCCTGGAGGCGGAGGACGAGACCGACGGCAGCGTGGCGGCTTTGGTGATGCTCACCGCCGTCGGCGACACTTTCTGCTTCTTTTCCTTCGCTGCACCGGCGGCGGCGCCTTCCCGTGTTGCTGCTGCTGCGGGCGGCTCCGGCGGCGGCTTCTTTTTGGATCTTGCCGCTTGGCTTTCTGGGGACGGCTTGGAGCTCTCCGCGTCTCTTGCGGAGCCTTTTGTGGCTTTTTTAGGAGCCAGGTTAGTGACGGTCCTGGTGATGCTGCCGGTCGGCATCTTGATCTTCACCTTGAGCGGTCTCGGCGGAGACGGCGTCTCCGCGGGCTCGCTGCCGGCGTGGCAATTCTCCTTTGACTTTCCTCCGTCCGCCGTCATCCTTTCACCCAGATCTTCCTCACATTTGTCCGCCTCTCTGCGCTCGGCTTCAGCCGGCCGCTCGTTTTGTGGGAGTTTCTCCTGAGCCGAACCCAAATCAGGGCTGCTCCTCCTGTTGTACAGGAGGCCCGTCTCACTGGGCGGCGGACTCTCGGGCGAGTCTCTCTCGTCTATCACATGCTCTTGGTACTTCTCCTCTTTGAGTGCCGCCGGGTTTGTGCCGACGCCAGAGAGGATGTGAGGTTGTGGAGCTGTGGGGGGAGAGCCGCCTCTGAAAGGCTCTGCAGCTTCCTCCTTGGGGGACTTGGGCTTTGCGGAGAGACTCGGAGGCTGAGGAAAAGGAGAAGACGCGCTTTCGTACATCTGAGGAAAGTCGGGGTGTAATTTCTCTCGCCGCTTGCGTTTGGGAGGGGAGAACACCGGAGACTCTGGGCTCTCCTGGATCACCAGCGGGCTCCCAAAGTCCGGGTCGGACTCATCTCCCCCAGAGTCCGCCGCCGCACATTTGCTTTCATCCGTCACGCCTCCGTTTTGATGCAAAGGAGGCGACGAAGGATCAGAGGGTTTATTCGCCGGAGGAGAGCGGGGGATGAGAGTTGGTGGGGAACGAGGCGGGTGGGTGCCGGCTGCCGCTGAAGACTCTGGGTACAGAAGGGGCGACAGGCTGTTGATGACATCGGCTGTGGGTCTGGCTCCTTCGTCGCTCTCGTCGTCGCTCAGCGTGGCGCTGAAGGCAGGAGGCTCAGACCACGGTTGATTGCTGGCCTCCACCTGCTCGCCGGCTTGACCGATGGCTTCCTGGAAGCCATTGGTAATCTGAGGCTCCATGGCAGCGCTGGCAGGCATCTTGGGCTCCAGCTCTGAAGTGAAATCCTCTAGCTTGACAGGAACCTGCGAGGCTAAGGCACTGCTTGGAGGACTGTCAGCTTTATCCCTGGCAGACCTTTCCTCCACCTCCTCCAGGGACTCGGAGCGGACCGTGTTCTTCACGATGACGCTGACCACAGGCGGCTCGGAGCTGGGGAAGCAGGAGGAAGTCCCGCTCTTGCTGCCCGCAGCTGCGTTGGTGGCCCCTGCATCCCGCTGCTCGCCGGGGTTAGACTGGATGGCCTCTTGTGCGTCGATGTCGGGGATGTCGAAAGCCGCTAGCAAGTCGTCAAAATCAGGGGTCTTCATGTCCCCCATCGCCAAGCCCCCCAAAAAACCTGCAGAGGCAGCAGCGGAGTCAGTGATAGCAGCGAGAAGTCAGCCGCGGCTCGGCTAGCAGCGGCGCGTCAATAAGGAGTTAGAAGCGGGCAGCTGGCGGATTAAAACGCGGGGGTCGGCGCAAAGTGGCTGCAAATCCTTTACCTGCATGTACCTAATGTGCGCAGAGCAAAAGCAACCACTAACAATGAAAGGCCAGAGAGCGAGACCGAAGTGTCAAACTTCAGCAGCAACAAGTTGGAGCTAGCTCCTACTTGTTGCTAGCTAGCAGCGTTAGCCGCTAGCTGTTAGCATCCCGTGCTAACGCTCCTCCCCGGCAGCCGTCACGAAGCGCTTTAACTCAACAAACTAGAAACCCGGGACAGTGGCGGCCTGACGTAAAACAACTCAATGCACGACGCGCTTTCTTCAACGCCGAGCTGACAAACATTGTTTGCTACCTGCACGGTTAGCGAAGATGGTTCCTGACTTTTCCTGCTGGTCCCGTCAGTTTTCCGTCAACAACTCTGCGACAGTCGCTCCTCAGCAGCATGCAGGAAAATGCCTCTGAACGCTGTACGAAACGTCATGATACTAGTATTTAGTTTGATTTTATATATATATATATATATATATATATATATATATATATATATATATATATATATATATATATATATATATATGTTTTTTTTTATTTAATTTTTTTTTAAATAATAAATTAGTAGTACAAGTCGTGGTAGTATTATTATTAGTAGTAGTATGTATCTTTTATGTATCTTTGCAACCTATCATTTCACTACAATTAATTTTTACTTTGAAGAAAAATACTTATTTGTAACCATTCCCACAATCTTTTTTTTTTTTTTTTTTTTTTTTAATTGTGAAAATCTTAACTTTAAAGCAACATAATCAAAGTTTTTGGCCTGTCATTGGTGTCTAATGAAAATTCTCAAATAGTAAGCGAGCAGCAATTGACCGCCTGAGAGCTTCACATACAATTTCACATTTTTTTAGATCTTTTTCATACATGGGCAGGATTTTTATGTGTTTTATTTTTTCTTATTAGTGTGCAAAGGTGTAGTTAATGATCAGGTCATAATCTTGTTTCTAAACTTTTAAAGAAAAACAGATTCAATTAAATTTCAATTAAATTTTATTTATATAGTGCCAATTTATGAAACGTGTCATCTCAAGGCACTTTCCAAAATCAAATTCAACCAGATTATACAGATTGGGTCAGATTATACAGATTGGTCAAAACTTTCCTATATAAGGAAACCAGTTGATTGCATCAAACTCCCGACAAGCAGCATTCACTCCTGGGGAACCGTAGAGCCACAGGGTAAGTCGTCTGCATTGTCCATGGCTTTGCAGCAATCCCTCATACTGAGCAAGCATGAAGCGACAGTGGAAAGAAAAACACCCCATTAACGGGAAGGAAAACCTCCAGCAGAACCAGGCTCAGTATGAACGGTCATCTGCCTCGACTGACTGGAGGTTACAGAAGACAGAGACACAATAAGACACAGAAGCACACATTGATCCAGTAATCTGTTCTACATTAGATGGTAATAGCGGATGATCTGTCTTCTCTGGATGATGTCACAGTTAACAGAACGCCAGACCAGGTGTACCTACTATGAAGATAAAAGAGAGAGAACAAAAAGTTAAAAGCTTAAATGACGACAAGCAATGCAAAACTGGAGAACAGTAGAACTCAGTAGAGTGAAAAAAATAGATCCTGATGTCCTCCAGTAGTCTAAGCCTATAGCAGTCAGGCCTATAGAAGTAGCTCAGGGTAACCTAAACCACTCTAACTATAAGCTTTGTCAAAAAGGAAAGTTTTAAGTCTAGTCTTAAAAGTAGACAGGGTGTCTGCTTCACGGACCAAAACTGGGAGTTGGTTCCACAGGAGAGGAGCCTGATAGCTAAAGGATCTGCCTCCCATTCTACTTTTAGAGACTCTAGGAACCACCAGCAGACCTGCAGTCTGAGAGCAAAGTGCTCTGTTAGGAACATACGGGGTAATCAGAGCTCTGATATATGATGGAGCTTGATTATTAAGGGCTTTATACGTTAGAAGGAGAATTTTAAATTCTATTCTTGATTTAACAGGAAGCCAATGAAGGGAAGCTAAAATTGGAGAAAAATTATCCCTCTTGTTGATTTTCATCAGAACTCTTGCTGCAGCATTTTGGATCCTACATTCAAAATCAATTTTTTCTAATTTACCATACTCTAATCACAACTTTCAGATCCATCCATTTTCCAAACCGCTTTATCCCTCATGGGGTCGCGGGGGTTGCTGGTGCCTATCTCCAGCGTTCACTGGGCGAGAGGCAGGGTAAACCCTGGACAGGTCACCAGTCTGTCGCAGGGCAACACAGAGAGACAAACAGGACAAACAACCATTCACGCACACACTCACACCTAAGGACAATTTGGAGAAGCCAATTAACCTAACAGTCATGTTTTTGGACTGTGAGAGGAAGCCGGAGTACCCGGAGAGAACCCACACATGCACAGGGAGAACATGCAAACTCCATGCAGAAAGACCCAGGGGTGTACTCGAACCCAGGAACTTCTTGCTGCAAGGCAACAGCGCTACCCACTGCGCCACTGTGCAGCCCCAACTTTCAGATAATAAAGCAAAATTGGATTTTATACAATTATACAATAGCCAAATAGATAACAGTTCTGCGTATTTTTTGTCGTTCAACCAACCCACATGCTTACACACAGCTGTACACTCCATTAGATTACATTTGTCATCGGAATATTCCTGTATGAATATTCGCATTCACAAAGAACTGCTTGGATGCATCATAGTAGACCTAGCTTAGATTTATACTCTTTACACCAAGATGGCCTTAAAAACTCCTTAACACCTATATCTAAAATAGATTTTAATGATTGAGAAGCTAAAGCTCACAAACAGTGGCGGGGACATTGGATGACGGAAAAGAGAGCAAGGCTAGAGGAAAATGTGGGTTAATTATAGTCCATCTTGTCATCACAATGTTAACAGTGATCATGTCCTATTAATATCACACAGACTCATCTGGACTTGAATGAATCATGAGAAGACATTCTAACCTTTGTCTGTCAACATCTCGTTGCATAAGAAGTGATTGAGATGTCTGCTGCCTGCTTCAGGGGTTCCCAGAGCAGATCTTCTGCAACAACTTAACCCCAATTCCAAGCATCATCCTCCTTCGAAACAACCATTAACCCTGTGTCCCATTGCTAGCTCCACATTCAACGCCTTTTGTCCAATATGTCCACTACGCTTCTTCTACAGAGGTCCTAACGTGTCTAAACATTATTATAAAAGTTATTTTATCCAAAGACAACATTTAAAATGACTCAAACTCTGCCTTTAAGTTGTTTCTTTACCCGCATTATTGTAGTTGATACTATGAAATCTAATTCAAAGAGCACGTGAGACTTTAAATGCAAGTAGATAATCACAAATGTAATAGAAACAGCTTGTTTTAGCAGATATGTTATTCAAGTAACCACAAGGCTCTCAAATGTTCTGTTCTGTAACTTTATTGAAGAAACCGATTCATGTTAGAGAGGAGGTATTTTACAAAATGCAAAATAAACAGAAATGAATGGGATGATAATGAGCCCTAAAAAACAGAAGAAGCAAAATTGGCTGTTTATATATTTTACACACAGAAAAAAACAAAAACATGTTTCAGTTTAAATGTAATTGTGGAAAACATGCAGAGAAACTCTGATGCCTTTTGTCACACAGTATCACAATCTTTTCTCTCTCAGCACTCATTTCTTCTTCTCCTCATCCTTCTTTGGGTCAGACTTGGAGCCGGTCTGGGAAGCCAGGGAACCCATGGCGTTCCGGATGGCCTCGTTGTTAGGGTCGACCCCTGGGAGGTTCTCTAAAACGCTCTGCAGGAACTCCGGATCCTGCATCACATCGTAGTCCTCTTCGTCCTGGAGACAAAGACAGCAAGCTTGTAACCTAAACGGACGGAAAACCTTTTACAGCACTGAGACGGGCGCGTGCTAACCTTTGCCTCGCTGGAGTCCATGTCTGCACCCGTGTCCATCTCTTCAGCGACAAACTCTGCAGGATGGAAGAAAAAAAAATTAAACAGTGTGCAAAATAAAAACCAAAAGGAAAGAAAGGAAATCTTATGAACAGACGCAGGAATTTGGATTACTTTGACCTGGCATCAAATGAACTAAGAATAGTTCCCTAAATGGAGCGGAAATGAGCAAAACCTGTCACAAATGTCACTGTGCTCATCATGGCCATGAATGTCACACTAATTTGGGTCTTCTGATGATTTGTTTGACCCACTTTTTCCTTCTACAGTGGAATAAGTATAATAAAATCTACAGACAACTTCAAATGATAGAAAAGAAAATTGCAGCATGGGCCCCCGCTTTAGCAGCCCTCCAGCCATCAATAAGCTCCTGGCATAATTCAACAGTAAACTGTCCGATTCAGGACCACATATGGAAGTGGCTCAAATCTGACTTGAAAAAAGGAAATAGATATGGGCCAGATTTGAGCTTTCACACCCGAAAGTTGAAATCTGACCTGGTCACTTGACCTAAAAGAAAACACAAAAAAAATATATATATATATTTGGGTCACATTTTCCTGCAGTCTGAACAGAGCCTAATGAGCTGCTTGGCCACAATGACAACATATGTTTATAAGAGTCGATGTAAGGCTGCCAAACCCAAGAAGACCTGCCAAGCACGGCGGTGGCAGCATCAGGCTTAGGATCAAGTTTGCAACCAGAGGTTCCAATAT